>NC_138296.1:40205000-40610000 GCF_965601325.2 Salmo salar
AGAGAGGTGTAGCTAGCCTACCCATTACAGCATTGTCTGCCACATGGACCATGACAGATCCTTGATACTACAGTCACCAGCTAATAATGATGAATTACAGTTTAGGATGCAATGGGACCTGGAGCAATAACCCTCACCTGTATTTAAGCTGGAGACATAGGCGCTAACATGCTGACCAGACCGCCCGTGCGCATGCGTCTGTGTGCGCCATTGCACGCTTGTTGATTTTTGTCCAGACACAATCAGGACACGCAGGTTGAAATATCAAAACAAACTCTGAAGCAATTATATTAATTTGGGGACAGGTCGAAAAGCATTAAACATTTATGTCAGCTAGCTAGCTTGCTGTTGCTAGCTAATTTGACCTGGGATATTAACATTGGGTTGTTATTTTACCTGAACTGCACACGGTCCAATACACTGGACAAAATCAACATGCACGCGTTGGCGCACGCAGACGCACGTGCATGTGCGGTCTGGTCAGCATGTAAAAGTCACTTACTGCCAATTGAATTAACAAATATTCAAGAAAGGTCCCTTTAAGCCACATTGCCCTAGGCTGCTGGTCTCGGGCCCTCTCTCGGTCTCTCCCTCTGTCTCCCTCTGTCTCTGGCTCTCTCTCGGTTCCTCCCTCTGTCTCTGGCTTTCTCTGTCTCTCTCTCTCTCTGTCTCTCACTCCTTAGTGAGAGGTGGACTGGAAGGGACATAGCTGAGGGAAACTCTCTGGGAGAGGAGTCCTTCTCACTTGTCAGACACATTTTTCTACTTGGTTTGTTGGCGATCGATATTTGCAGCCAGCCTGGTATCTGTGTTGATCATAGTGAGACAGGGCTCTATTAAAAATGACTAGACAGACCCAGCTAGTGGGGACCGCACCTCTCTGTGTGCCTGGTGTTGTAATGATGGAGAGGTAGCTCTATATCAGATATGCTGGGGGGCTTTGGTATGTTGTCTAAGTATCAGAAATATCAGTCTTAAAAATGTAGACATTTCAATGCACTTGACATAAAGTAGATTGTGTACATTGTACAAACCGTTAATCCTATCCTGAATTGTTCACCAATCAGAAAGTATGCAGAATGGTATCCAAGTTGGATCACATCAATATCTACAAGATACAGTATATCTATATTTGATATTATTGTAATGCAGAGAAGGGCCCTGGCTGTCGTCAAGGTTTGCATTGCTGTTTTGTATTGTTGGGGGGAAATATCCACCAGCTTGACTTCCAATACATATTATTTATGATAAATATTTGAAATGCCCTTTATAATGTAGTTTCTCCCCCATCCGTAGGGGGTGAAACTATTCTCTAATTGGTTCCTTCCTGCTTCATTGTTACCTCTGGCCGTCATGCTATACACTCAACAGTGATATGACCCAGGAGGTGAAAACACTGCTGAGATGTCTTAGGGAGAGAAAATAGAGTGAATATTTATGTTAACGATTAGGATAGGAAGCATCTCCTTAAGGGAGAAATCATTGTCCATTCCCGGCTCATCTATGAATGGAATATTCATTTGGAAGATGGTCTTTTCCGATTTCTCATGTCTTCAAGGCTCCTGCATAAATATCATCATTAAGGACCGTCGTTTTCCACCGTGACAGGACTGGATAACAGACACACATACTGTACCTATAGAACATTACACACACACACACACACACACACACACACACACACACACACACACACACACACACACACACACACACACACACACACACACACACACACACACACACACACACACACACACACACACACACACACACACACACACACACACACACAGTAATATGTACAGCCGCCTTTGGGTTAGTGAATTCACATTCCTCCTCACACAGAGTTGTTGTATAATTCATGCCCATACAATAGAATATGTACGCATGCACAATTGCAGAGAGGGAAAGGAACATGGGCAGCAGGTAGCCTAGTGGTTAAGAGTATTGAGCCTGTACCCGAAAGGTTGCTGGTGCGAATCCCTGAGCCGACTTAAGTGAAAGATCTGCCGATGTGCCCTTGAGCAAGGCACTTAGCCCTAATTGCTCCAGAGTTGCTGTCAATAATGGCTGTGACCCCACTCTCAGGGGGTGTTGGATATGCTAAAAACTAATTTCCTATTCACATGTGTGTATAATACACTCTTGTACGTGTCTGCAATAGGACAAAAGGAAGCACCCACCTAATTATTATATTGTTATTACAGGTAGTGTTAAATATCATGGAATGCTTAATTCTGACAATATTGCATTCATATTGTAGCCTAATATTGATGTTCACAACCTACTGTATGTAGTACGCACATACTTCAGTCATACATCAGCTCAACCTACTAGCTATACTGTAGTATGTATCATTGAAGGACAACGTGTGTCCTCTACCACACAACAGAGTTGATGATTCAAACAGATCCCCTGTTGTGTAAATGATAGAGTACACAGTTAGAGCCCAACCCCCTTCTCCTCTCACCCCCTGTAGCCCCCGCTGTAGCCCCCACTGTAGTCCCCACTGTAGTCCCCGCTGGAGGACCCACTGTAGCCCCCACTGTAGCCCCCACTGTAGTCCCCGCTGGAGGACCCACTGTAGCCCCCACTGTAGTCCCCACTGTAGCCCCCACTGTAGCCCCCACTGTAGTCCCCGCTGGAGGACCCACTGTAGCCCCCACTGTAGCCCCCACTGTAGTCCCCGCTGGAGGACCCACTGTAGCCCCCACTGTAGTCCCCACTGTAGCCCCCACTGTAGCCCCCACTGTAGTCCCCGCTGGAGGACCCACTGTAGCCCCCACTGTAGCCCCCACTGTAGTCCCCACTGTAGCCCCCACTGTAGTCCCCGCTGTAGTCCCCGCTGGAGGACCCACTTTAGCCCCCACTGTAGTCCCCGCTGTAGCCCCCGCTGTAGCCCCCGCTGTAGTCCCCGCTGTAGCCCCCACTTTAGCCCCCACTGTAGCCCCCGCTGTAGCCCCCGCTGTAGCCCCCACTTTAGCCCCCACTGTAGCCCCCGCTGTAGTCCCCGCTGTAGCCCCCGCTGTAGTCCCCGCTGTAGTCCCCGCTGTAGCCCCCACTTTAGCCCCCACTGTAGCCCTGCTGTAGCCCCCGCTGTAGCCCCCGCTGTAGTCCCCGCTGTAGCCCCCACTTTAGCCCCCACTGTAGCCCCCGCTGTAGCCCCCACTTTAGCCCCCACTGTAGCCCCCGCTGTAGTCCCCATTGTAGCCCCCGCTGTAGCCCCCGCTGTAGTCCCCGCTGTAGTCCCCGCTGTAGCCCCCACTTTAGCCCCCACTGTAGCCCCCGCTGTAGCCCCCGCTGTAGTCCCCACTGTAGTCCCCGCTGTAGCCCCCGCTGTAGCCCCCGCTGTAGTCCCCACTGTAGCCCCCGCTGTAGCCCCCACTGTAGCCCCCACTGTAGCCCCCGCTCCTCACACATGGCCAGCTCCCATTTCTACAGCTGAAAACTCATTTTATCCCGTTTGTGTGCTTGTTTTTCACTGTGTGTTTGTGTAATAACTGAACGGCTCAATGACTCCACTCTGTTTCCATAAGTATAGTACTGCTGGCCCCAAACACAGCGGCTGTGAAGAGACTACAGTTAGACTATGCTGTACAGTGTACTGCATATGAACCTAACTGGTGTGTGGTTCTAGGCCAGGCTATTCACCCAGCAGCCTTCCCAAGCCCCTCCACAGGCAAAAGAGTCAAGACGCTATTACCCGGAAAAACAAATACATTAGGCAGTTAGGGGATGTGTTGGGACTGCTCTGCTCCGCATTACAATAATAAACTCTAATTAAATGTAACAGCTTCCCTGAACACTAATGACCTGCAGCTGGAACACAACCACAAAGGCAGAGCTAGGAGACGGAACGCTCGCTAATATTCCTTAGTTAGAGCTACAGTACATAGCCCATAGTCACAGAACTACATAGCCCATAGTCACAGAACTACATAGCCCAGAGTCACAGAACTACAGTGAGCTCCAAAAGTAATGGGACAGTGCCAAATTTGGGTTGTTTTGGCTCTGTACTCCAGCACTTTGGATTTGAAATGATACAATGAATATGAGGTTAAAGTGGAGACTGTCAGCTTTAATGTGAGGGTATTTTGGATAATCCTGAATGAATCGTGAATAATGATGAGTGAGAAAGTTACAGACGCACAAATATCATAGTCCCCCAAAAATGCTAACCTCCCCTGTTATTGTAATGGTGAGAGGTTAGCATGTCTTGGGGGTATGATATTTGTGCATCTGTAACTTTCTCACTCATCATTATTTACGATTCATTCAGGATTGTCCATAATCATGGTAGCATTCACATTAATGTACAAGTGTATATTTTATTCTGCACCACAGTGGGGGCTCTGAGTGGTGCAGCGGTCTAAGGCACAGCATCTCAGTGCTAGAGGCATCACTACAGACCCTGGTTCAATTCCAGGCTGTATCACAACCGGCCATGATTGGGAGTCCCATAGGGCGTTAAATAAATGTTGCCTAGTTAAATAAATGTTAAGTAAATAAAAGTGACTCCAAAATGACACAATACATTATTTACCATTCATTTTTATTGGGCACAAAATGATCTGAAACACAACCAAAACAAACAGAAAATGCATCCAACAAAGTTTGATGTAGCGTTCTATGAATATGGGACCAAATACTTAACGTTTTACTACTTTAATACACATATAAGTGAATTTGTTCCAATACTTTTGGTCTCCTAAAATGGGGGACTATGTACAGTACAAGAAGTGCTGTAATTTCACCCGATATGGATGAAAATACCCTCACATTAAAGCTGACAGTCTCCACTTTAACCTCATAGTCATTGTATCATTTCAAATCCAAAGTGCTGGAGTACAGAGCCAAAACAACAATAAAATGTGTCACTGTCCCAATACTTTTGGAGCTCACTGTACATAGCCTATAGTCACATAACTACATAGCCCATATTCACATAACTACATAGCCCATAGTCACAGAATCCCATAGCCCAGGGGTAGGCAACTAGAATAATCTGTAGGCCGATTTTTGTCAGAATGGATGGTCGGGGAGCAAGAACATATTTAATCATTTGTACACTGCAAATTGACCACAACGAAGCCCAAAGAGTGATGGTATTTTAAAATAATTAATTTCATATCTTGATTACATTGAGACACGATCAAGTCTCTTTTTTATTTGTGGGAATACTTGGGAACAAATTTCCTAAAGTAAACACATTTTTTGCTGAATTCCATTTTTTTTACCCCCAATATAGCACATAGTCACAGAACTACAGTATATAGCACATAGTCACAGAACTACAGTATATAGCACATAGTCACAGAACTACAGTACATAGCACATAGTCACAGAACTACAGTACATAGCACATAGTCACAGAACTACAGTATATAGCACATAGTCACAGAACTACAGTATATAGCATATAGTCACAGAACTATACAGTATATAGCACATAGTCACAGAACTACAGTATATAGCACATAGTCACAGTACTACAGTACATAGCACATAGTCACAGAACTACAGTATATAGCACATAGTCACAGAACTACAGTACATAGCAAATAGTCACATAACTACAAAGCCCATAGAGTATATTACAGAACTACAGTACATAGCCCATAGTAACAGAACTACATAGCCCATAGTAACAGAACTACAGTACATTGCCCATAGTAACAGAACTACATAGCCCATAGTAACAGAACTACAGTACATAGCCCATAGTCACAGAACTACATAGCCCATAGTAACGGAACTACAGTACATAGCCCATAGTAACAGAACTACATAGCCCATAGTAACAGAACTACAGTACATAGTCCATAGTAACAGAACTACATAGCCCATAGTAACAAAACTACAGTACATAGCCCATAGCAACAGAACTACAGTATATAGCCCATAGTAACAAAACTACATAGCCCATAGTAACAAAACTACATAGCCCATAGTAACAAAACTACATAGCCCATAGTAACAGAACTACACTACATAGCCCATAGTAACAGAACTACATAGCCCATAGTAACAGAACTACAGTACATAGCCCATAGTGACAGAACTACAGTACATAGCCCATAGTCATAGAACTACATAGCCCATAGTAACAGAACTACATAGCCCATAGTAACATAACTACATAACCCATAGTCACAGAACTACATAGCCCATACAGCATATCACAGAACTACAGTACATAGCCATAGTAACAGAACAACATAGCCCAAAGTAACAGAACTACAGTACATAGCCCATAGTAACAGAACTACATAGCCCAAAGTAACAGAACTACAGTACATAGCCCATAGTAACAGAACTACATAGCCCAAAGTAACAGAACTACAGTACATAGCCCATAGTAACAGAACTATGGGCCCTCATTATTGAGTAGTAGGTGACATCTAGATGGTTATCAATATTAGTTATTTGTTGTGTAGGCTGCTATCCTACTTGAAATAATATCATGTGAGAGAAAAAAATGGCCACGTAGCTCCCGCCGGTGTACTATTGACTTGTAGTACAGCCAATCAGCCACGCAAAACACTCGAGTAGCAACAAATCTGCCCAATTAGCTGATTTGCTTTCCCATACACCCACTCCTTTCGACACACCCACTCCCCATACTCCGGTCGCCATATTGGGTTGCAGATACCCATACTTCCACTCTCCCTCCCTGTCTTTCTCTTTTCTTTGCCTTCTCTGTGTAAAGCCCCATAGTGATGAGCTAATCACTTCAATACCTTCACTTTGTTCTTGGTTGACATGTCTGAACATTGACTCAGGTGGAGAGGGAATGAGGTAATACAGACAGACAGGAAACCGTTGGCCCACCAGCTGTCTGAGGAGATGCCTGACTGGCGCAGTGGTAGGCTTTTGAAATAATCTCCAGGCTTTAATATTAAATGTTCTGTATATGAAAAGGTTGCTGAAAGAAAGCTTCTAGTCATTACAGTATAATCACCCTCTATTATCACGTTTTAGGGAAGACCCAGATGCAGACAGTGTCGAAGTAACAAGAGTTTATAACTAGAACAGGGGCCAGGCAAAACGTCAGGTCAAGGGCAGGCAGAGGTCAGTAATCCAGATAGGATGCAAAAGGTCCAGAACGGCAGGCAGTCTCAGGGTCAGGGCAGGCAGAGGTCAATAATCCAGGGTGGTGTGACAAGGTACAGAACAGCAGGCAGGCAGGCTCAGTGTCAGGGCAGGCACAATGGTAAAAATCAGGAAAACTAGAAAACAGGAACTATAGAAAAAAGACAGGAGCAAAGGGAAAACTGCTGGTAGGCTTGACGGACAAAACAAACTGGCAACAGACAAACAGAGAACACAGGTATAAATACACTGGGGATAATGAGGAAGATGGGCGACACCTGGAGGGGGGTGGAGACGAGACAGGTGAAACAGATCAGGGTGTGACACTCTATGATATCCACAATTCCACAACAATAACGAACATACTTTGAAGAGTCCTCTCTGTAACAACACAGTTGGGTTGAGAGTATCCAGAGAGTATTGTAGGCCTATAAACATTAGCCGGGCGGGAGACGATGCACTTCAGATTGTGGATTGTCTAAAAATGTGTAACGATTTGGACTGGAGAAGCAAGCTGGGCCTCCTGAAAGAGGAAAGGAGTGATCTATCATTGGGGCTTTGAATGGGGAAAGACAATTATTCTGAGAGATAGCAGTGACAACGCCAGCGCCACAAGCGGTGAGCGGGAGTGAAGGGCGTTTTTGATGAGGCAGAGTTAGAGGCCATGGGGGGGCAGCCTCAATATCAGCTTTTCTTTTCAGCCTCAAATACCTTTCCTTTCCTAGTCAGGCTTAAGACTCCCAATTCGCTGCCAGTAATTACTACATTTACTAGAATAGCCCCCCCACTCCCCAGACTGACCGCCACAGAGTCAGAGTTTGATTAGCTGGATGCAGGGAAAGGTCAGCACGTGGCACCGGCTTTTCTCCCTGTTCTGACGTGCCACAACGAGTGTTCTGTGGTTCCGTGTCCCGGGCTGATGGCTGGATGGTAATTGGGTCATGGAGGTGCAGTGAATAGGGAGGTGATCCTGATAATTGTGTGTGGGATGGATACATGCAGGCAGGGACATTAGCTGCTACAGTAAGTGGTTGCATTGAGCCCTGCTTGCTCCAATGGGCACGGGGCATAAGTAGGTAGCTTATACAGAATGACGGGTAGTGCCACTGTAGCAAGTGAAGCAGGATACATGGCGGCTGATTTCCATGCCATGATTGCATCTCTTTTCATGGGTTACGTCATAGCTTTTCACTGGCTGATGCTGATGCAGGGTCTGACACTTGTGAGTTCCCTGCTGCTTGTCAGCCATTGAGCTCCTTAACAGTTGAGCTCCTTAACCTGATACTCCACTGAAAACTCCCACTAATAGTAACCATGGAGTTTTGAGCCTTTCATGTGAATCCTACCCCACGGGTCAGTAGGAGCAGTCATCAACAGACAGCAATACAAATCTGTCATAGTCAATAAGACAATTCAGACACGTTTACTGATGACTCTCCCACAACCCACCTCAGTCTACTCTGTCTGCGGTAGGCCTATATACAGATACAGAGACTCTATTGTGGTGATGTATGCTTGTATTGTTGGCCAGCTCTCTCCTTCACACGCCACTGTGGCAACAATGATTACAGGATACATACTTCACAGCTCAATGGAGAGGCACAGACATGCATGCACGTGTATCAGAGGAGGCTGGTGGGATGATCTATAGGAGGACGGGCTCATTTTAATGGCTGGAATGGACTAAATGGAACGGTATCACGCACATCAAAAATATGGAAATCACATCTAACTCTGTTCCATTTAGTCCACTCCAGCCATTACAATGAGCCATTCTCCTATAGCTCCTCCAACCAGCCTCCTCTAGTGTGCAGACACACACACACACACACACACACACACACACACACACACACACACACGCGGACACACACACACACACGGACACACACGGACACACACGCGGACACATACATGGAAACACTGACACATTCACATTCCAAACTAGGCATATCCATAAAATCTTTAACCCCATAGGGATAGTTCACTATCCACTCCGTCTTAAAAACTCACCAAGAATTCCATCCTCTCTGAACTTTGGCTATATTTACGCCATTTGAAACCATTGCCATGGAAATGAGATCATGCTTAGTTTGGACTGATGTTGATCGTGATTGGCTAGGAAGGCAAGTAGGCCTTCATGGCTGTGATCAAATTAATGAGTTAGGACTAATAAATAGGCAGTATTCTTTGAATGAAACCACTCATATCATACACAGTAGGACTAGCTCCTTGCTATACTGTAGCTCTTAGCTATACTGTAGCTCCTTCCTATACTGTAGCTCCTAGCTATACTGTAGCTCTTAGCTATATTGTAGCTCCTTCCTATACTGTAGCTCTTAGCTATACTGTAGCTCTTAGCTATATTGTAGCTCCTTCCTATACTGTAGCTCTTAGCTATACTGTAGCTCTTAGCTATACTGTAGCTTCTTCCTATACTGTAGCTCTTAGCTATACTGTAGCTCTTAGCTATATTGTAGCTCCTTCCTATACTGTAGATCTTAGCTATACTGTAGCTCTTAGCTATATTGTAGCTCCTTCCTATACTGTAGCTCCTTGCTATACTGTAGCTCTTAGCTATACTGTAGCTCCTTCCTATACTGTAGCTCTTAGCTATACTGTAGCTCTTAGCTATATTGTAGCTCCTTCCTATACTGTAGCTCCTTGCTATACTGTAGCTCTTAGCTATACTGTAGCTCCTTCCTATACTGTAGCTCTTAGCTATACTGTAGCTCTTAGCTATATTGTAGCTCCTTCCTATACTGTAGCTCCTTGCTATACTGTAGCTCTTAGCTATACTGAAGCCCCTTGCTATATTGTAGCTCTTAGCTATACTGTAGCTCTTAGCTATACTGTAGCTCCTAGCTATACTGTAGCTCTTAGCTATATTGTAGCTCCTTCCTATACTGTAGCTCTTAGCTATACTGTAGCTCCTTCCTATACTGTAGCTCTTAGCTATACTGTAGCTCCTTCCTATACTGTAGCTCTTAGCTATACTGTAGCTCCTAGCTATATTGTAGCTCCTTCCTATACTGTAGCTCTTAGCTATATTGTAGCTCCTTCCTATACTATAGCTCCTTGCTATACTGTAGCTCTTAGCTATACTGTAGCTCCTTGCTATATTGTAGCTCCTTCCTATACTGTAGCTCTTAGCTATACTGTAGCTCTTAGCTATACTGTAGCTCCTTCCTATACTGTAGCTCTTAGCTATATTGTAGCTCCTTCCTATACTGTAGCGCTTAGCTATACTGTAGCTCTTAGCTATACTGTAGCTCTTAGCTATATTGTAGATCCTTCCTATACTGTAGCTCTTAGCTATATTGTAGCTCCTTCCTATACTGTAGCTCTTAGCTATATTGTAGCTCTTAGCTATATTGTAGCTCCTTCCTATACTGTAGCTCTTAGCTATATTGTAGCTCTTAGCTATACTGTAGCTCTTAGCTATATTGTAGCTCCTTCCTATACTGTAGCTCCTTGCTATACTGTAGCTCTTAGCTATACTGTAGCCCCTTGCTATATTGTAGCTCTTAGCTATACTGTAGCTCTTAGCTATACTGTAGCTCCTAGCTATACTGTAGCTCTTAGCTATATTGTAGCTCCTTCCTATACTGTAGCTCTTAGCTATACTGTAGCTCCTTCCTATACTGTAGCTCTTAGCTATACTGTAGCTCCTTCCTATACTGTAGCTCTTAGCTATACTGTAGCTCCTAGCTATATTGTAGCTCCTTCCTATACTGTAGCTCTTAGCTATATTGTAGCTCCTTCCTATACTATAGCTCCTTGCTATACTGTAGCTCTTAGCTATACTGTAGCTCCTTGCTATATTGTAGCTCCTTCCTATACTGTAGCTCTTAGCTATACTGTAGCTCTTAGCTATATTGTAGCTCCTTCCTATACTGTAGCTCTTAGCTATATTGTAGCTCCTTCCTATACTGTAGCGCTTAGCTATACTGTAGCTCTTAGCTATACTGTAGCTCTTAGCTATATTGTAGCTCCTTCCTATACTGTAGCTCTTAGCTATATTGTAGCTCCTTCCTATACTGTAGCTCTTAGCTATATTGTAGCTCTTAGCTATATTGTAGCTCCTTCCTATACTGTAGCTCTTAGCTATATTGTAGCTCCTTGCTATATTGTAGCTCTTAGCTATACTGTAGCTCTTAGATATACTGTGGCTCCTAGCTATACTGTAGCTCTTAGCTATACTGTAGCTCCTAGCTAAACTGCTCCTAGCTAAACTGTAGCTCTTAGCTATACTGTGGCTCCTAGCTAAACTGTAGCTCCTAGCTATACTGTAGCTCCTAGCTCTAACTGTAGCTCCTAGCTATACTGTAGCTCCTAGCTATACTGTAGCTCCTAGCTAAACTGTAGCTCCTAGCTATACTGTAGCTCCTAGCTAAACTGTATCTCTTAGCTATACTGTAGCTCTTAGCTATACTGTAGCTCCTAGCTATACTGTAGCTCCTAGCTAAACTGTAGCTCCTAGCTAAACTGTATCTCTTAGCTATACTGTAGCTCTTAGCTATACTGTAGCTCCTAGCTATACTGTAGCTCCTAGCTAAACTGTAGCTCCTAGCTAAACTGTAGCTCCTAGCTAAACTGTATCTGCTAGCTATACTGTAGCTCCTCCTAGCTAAACTGTAGCTCCTCCTAGCTAAACTGTAGCTCCTAGCTATACTGTAGTGCCTACATATACTGTAGTGCCTAGCTATACTGTAGCTCCTAGCTAAACTGTAGCTCCTAGCTATACTGTAGCGCCTAGCTATAGTGTAGCTCCTAGCTATAGTGTAGCTCCTACATATACTGTAGCTCCTAGATATGCTGTAGCTCCTAGCTGGGGTAATGAGTCTTAGAATGTGGCCAAGTGGCACCCTATTTTTTAAATAGTGCATTACTTTTTAAATAGTGCATTACTTTTGCCTACATATACTGTAGTGCCTAGCTATACTGTAGCTCCTAGCTAAACTGTAGCTCCTAGCTATACTGTAGCGCCTAGCTATAGTGTAGCTCCTAGCTATAGTGTAGCTCCTACATATACTGTAGCTCCTAGATATGCTGTAGCTCCTAGCTGGGGTAATGAGTCTTAGAATGTGGCCAAGTGGCACCCTATTTTTTAAATAGTGCATTACTTTTGATCAGGGCCCATAGGGAATAGGATACCATTTTGGACAAAGCCTTGGTCTCTAGTACTGTTGCTTGGATTGAGTTTGTTTCAACAGAAGAAGTGTGAGGTGATATTCAAGCTATGACTGACAGAGAGTGGAGCTGGAAAGAAGCTGTGTTCATGGTGCATGTGTAACTAACTAGTCAATACTGTGATTGATGCAGTTGTTTGCAGTCTAAACCGCAGCGAGGCAGTAGTGAGTGTTGTTGTCTCAGACAGTTTATAGCTCGGGGCTCAGCAGTGCTTTGCTGCCCTCCATGGGCGATACACAGAGACTGCCATTTCTGTTGGTGTTGGGCATTCTCACAGTAGGAACTGATTAAAAATGCCCTTTATAGAAAATTGCCATGGGCAATGACTACAATGGAATTTTTCATTAGATGTGTATCACCCTATTTAATCTTGTTGCATGTGGAAGACATCAAAAGACATGAGTTGACTGTCGTGGTATGTACAGTGTGTATGCAGACATGTATTGGAGGATGTGGATGTGAGAGAATATGGTTAATATCATTAATGAGAGTTTAAGAGCTCTGGACAGAAATAGAAGAAATGAGAGGCCTACAGGACACAAGCAGAATACAGGGATGTGATGCCATTTCACCATTGCCACAGGGCAGAGAGAGACAGGGAGGGAGAGAGGGAGCGAAAGGGGGGATTGCCTGATGACTCAAATAGAATTATTCCTCTGCTCTATGTTTGCTACATACTGTAGTTCAGTCTGAGACTGCCATAGTTGAAGCCGTTTGTGCTGACGTCAAAATCAGGGCTGCTGTACAAACCAAAGTCATCAGCGATTGGATCATCTCTTACCAATCAGAGTATCAAAGCCAATGACACATTTTCCAAACGTCGCTTTACTGGCTTTACTGGGAGAACTTGGGATGGTTGAACACCAGGCGGGCTGTGGCGTTCTATGTAAGTTGCAGGGGTTTTATGGCACAAGCGGGCGGCCCAGCCAACAGCGAGTTGCAGTAGTCCAGACGGGAGACAATATTTGCTTAAAGCTTGTCGGATCATACAAACTTTTGTCTGACAGTGGGATTACTGAAATGCATAGATTCTCCTCTAGTAGATATGGCAGATTATTATTGTGTTCCCAGTAAATCTTGCTTCCTCCAATACTGTCTCTAGTTCATCTTGCATATCTGTTTTACAAACTAGAGATCAGTAGAGATTCGATAGATCCGTTCTGTAGAAACATGTACTAGTATCACAAGGTGAGATACTGTATGGTTGTCAGTGGTGATACATCGTCACTTTATTTTCATCATCTCTTTAAACCTCTGCTGCCATCAGGTGGCCATGGACACTAACACATGTATGATGTGTTGCTTACACATGCTGTATTACACGCAATACATAACCCCAAAACTATTTTGAAATAGTGAGCCAACATGTTTTCAGCACTTTTATTTCCATTATTGATCAAAACTCATTTTATCATGCTCTCTCCTCTCTCTCTGCAGCCAGTGGAGGCTCCTCAGAGGAGGAAGGGGGGGACCATCCTCCTCAGTGAATTTCCTATACTTTACATTACAAAAGTTTAACTTTTTTGATAATTTTTTTAAAAATATATTCACCAAATAATTTATTAAAACACACTGTTTAGTATTGAAGGTCTACAGTAGCCTCAGCAGCGCTTTGTAGGGTAGCACCATGGTGTAGCCGGAGGACGGCTAGCTTCTGTCCTCCTCAGGGTACATTGAATTCAATACAAAACCTAGGAGGCTCATGGTTCTCATCCCTTTCCATAGACTTACACAGTAATTATGATAACTTCTGGAGGACATCCTTCAACCTATCAGAACTCTTGCAGCATGAACTGATATGTTGTCCACCCAATCAAAGGATCAGAGAATTAATCTAGTACTGAAAGCATAAGCTACAGCTAGCTAGCACTGCAGTCCATAACATGTGGTGAGTAGTTCACTCAAAGAGAGAGAAAGACAATAGTTGAACAGTTTTGAACAAATTAATTTATTCTAAAATTAAGGAGAAGCAAGAGAGAGAGCCTTATTTCTTAGTATATATTTTTTACTTTCACTGACTTAGCTAGTGAATGCAACTATCTAGTTTAGCCTACTCAAACACCCGGATCAAATAAAGGGATGCTATGTTAGCTAGCTGGCTATGGCTTTCCAACAATGGAACTCTTCTAAGAGTTGCCACCGGGACTCGCCAGTTTAACTGCTAAACTGCTTGCTGTACACTGTACTGTATGAATGTAGCGGGTTTACTAATGCGTTAGTTCTAGTAGCTATGTTGACTATGACATTAATATGGTGACAACGATGTAGGCTGTGTGTAGCGATTATGGTAGGAACGTTTTTTTCGCCTGTTCACAGACAACTGTTGTATTGTGCACTGAAGTCCACAAGCGAAGGGAAAAGGTGAGAGGAGGAGAGAAGGAATTATACTGAACAAAAATATAAATGCAACATGTAAAGTGTTGGTCCCATGTTTCATGAGCTGAAATAAATGATCCCCAAAATTTTAGACAAGCACAGAAAATGTATTTCTCTCAAATTTTGTGCACAAATTTGTTTACATCCCTGTTAGTGAGCATTTCTCCTATGCCAAGATAATCCAAAGGTACTCTCAAACGTGTAGTTTTGCCAGACAACACAATGCCACCGATGTCTTAAGTTCTGAGGGTGCGTGCAATTGGCCTGCTGACTGCAGCAATGTCCACCAGAGCTGTTGCCAGATAATTGAAGGTTCATTTCTCTACCATAAGCCGCCTCCAACATTGTTTTAGAGAATTTGGCAGTACATCCAACTGGCCTCTCAACCTTAGACCACATGTAACCAGTCCAGCCCAGGACCGCCATATCCGGCTTCTTCACCTGCGGGATTGTCTGAGATCAGCCACCCGGACAGCTGATGAAACTGTGCGTTTGCACAACCCGAAGAATTTCTGCACAAACTGTCAGAAACTGTATGCTCGTCGTCCTCACCAGGGTCTTGACCTGACTGCAGTTCAGCGTCGTAACCGACTTCAGTGGGCAAATGCTCACCTTCGATTGCCGCTGGCATGCTGGAGAAGTATGCTCTACACGGATTAATCCTGGGTTTCAACTGTACCGGCCAGAAGGCAGACAGCGTGTGGGCGAGCGGTTTGCTGATGTCAACGTTGTGAACAGAGTGCCCCATGGTGGTGTTGGGGTTATGGTATGGGCAGGCATAAGCTACGGACAACGAACACAATTGCATTTTATCGATTTGAATGCACAGAGATACCGTGGCGAGATCCTGAGGCCCATTGTCGTGCCATTCATTCATTCGCCGCCATCACCTCATGTTTCAGCAGGATTATGCATGGCCCCATGTTGCAAGGATCTGTACACAATTCCTGGAAAATGAAACATGTCCCAGTTCTTCCATGGCCTGCATACTCACCAGACATGTCACCCATTGAGCATGTTTGGGAATTCTGTGGATTGACGTGTACGACAGCCTGTTCCATTTCCCACCAATATCCAGCAACTTCACACAGCCATTGAAGAGGAGTGGGAAAACATTCCTCAGGACACAATCAACAGCAGGATCAATTCTATAAGAAGGAGCTGTGTCGCACTGCGTGAGGGTCATGGTGGTCACACCAGATACTGACTGGTTTTCTGATCCACGCCCCTACCTTTTTTTTAAGGTATCTGTGACCAACAGATGCATATCTGTATTCTCAGTCATGTGAACTCCATAGATTAGGGCCTAATTCATTTATTTCAATTGACTGATTTCCTTATATGAACTGTAACTCAGTAAAATCTTTGAAATTGTTGCATGTTGCGTTTGATATTTTTGTTCAGAGTATATATAGGCTACATCAAGCAAAGGGATCATGCGGTTTACATGTGGCTGCTAATTCTGTGTTTGCATGTGATCAGGGGTGTATTCATTCTGCCGATTCTGTTGAAAAGCCTTTCTTAAACAGAAACAAACGGAACGAAACGGGGATAAACATACCTGAATATGTCCAGTAGAAACTCTCGTCTGCAACTGTTGGACTCATTTTTACAACCTAGATCAGCTAGATGCAGGCAAGAGTGTGCAAGGCGGTATTGAATGTGTCACTGTCTGTCACCTTCATTGCTCTGATTTCTCTGGACCTGTGCGCCTACATGTAGTAGACTAAGCCTATCCATGTTTCATTGAGCTGGGTGAAGTATGAATGACAGTTATCCAATATGTTGTAATAGAAATAAGCCCATGCTCATAAAAACATTTAAATAAAGTCCTCCCTCATCATAAACGGCATCTACTGCCACTGTCTGCACATAGTGAGCAATATTTTTGGAACATCAAATCACAGTATCGAATCACGTACATATCGTATCGGCACCTAAGTAATAATAATTTAATGGGTGATTACATTAGTCCTGTTCCACACGTGTGTGTTATAAACATGCATGAAATGGAAATGTGTTTTCTGCATATCCCGCTCTCCCTGAGACAGTGGGGTCACAGCCACCATCAGCAGCAACCCCGGAACAATTAGGATTAAGTGCCTTTCTCAAGGACACATCAACAGATGTTTTACCTCGTCGGCTCAGGGATGTGAACTAGCGACCGTTGGGTTACTGGCCCAACACTCTAACCTCTAGCGTTTTGTGAGGTCCCTGGCAATTCCCAGTCCACTCATACTCTGGTTCAGGGGTATTTCTGTCTGCTTTGCTCTTTCATATCCAGGGTAAGGATCCTGCAGGGACCTGTGTGTGTGTGTGTGTGTGTGTGTGTGTGTGTGTGTGTGTGTGTGTGTGTGTGTGTGTGTGTGTGTGTGTGTGTGTGTGTGTGTGTGTGTGTGTGTGTGTGTGTGTGTGTGATCTGTGAATAGTCTAGCTACATGTATAAATGCATCGTTCGACAGCCTAGAAGGGAAAGCATAGTAAATATAGAACCATTACAACAGATGATGCCATCATGATACTAAACTGTGACAATCGTGTGCCACCATCGGGTAAACGCCGGCGAGGCAGTAATTGCCAAAGGCTGATCAGCCTCAAGCAAATGGACGTGAGCTGAACAGCTGTAATGCTCCTACTGGCCACTTGAGGGCAGCCTTGTCACAGCAATAGGCTGGAGAGGCAGATTGGGAGAGAGAGAGAGCAAGCAGGTGAGCTGAAGAGGCCTGACATGTCTTGGATAGAGCTCAGAAAGCTGTCTCCTCTCATAACATGTCAACCCATGGCCCTACACAGCAAACCCCATATCACTCACCATCTCCCCAGCCCAACCCAGCCCCTGCCCAGTGTCGGTATCTGGGTAGGAGAGGCTTGTCTGACAAGATCAATCAGTCACCATACACAAAGAGGAGAGGGGATGACATGGGCATACTGTCACACCCAGGCAGTCTGTCATCATTTTGAGTGGCTGCTGTTTTAGAGGGTCATTTGATGCTGATGCATAATCCCTACAGGGTAAACTGACACCATCTTCTATGGGCAGAGTAAACAGAAGTTCTGAAACATGACACTATTGCCTGGTTCAAGACACACTTTCACAAGAACAAGAGAAAGTGATGATGGTAACAACCACCACCTGATGACGATGATGATAATCAACTGCTTTGCATAGTTTCCACATACTCACTCCACCACCCCCACTCTGTAGCATCCACCTGGGTGATGCACGACATGGCAGCCATTTTGCTCCATGAAAAGCCTGTTAATTCCTACTTCATTTCACAGTCAGATCCATTAGGCTTCCAATTTTCTCCGCTTCTATAATTACCTCCCTATTATTGATTAACTTTCTATTTCATCAACTCATTTAGTTAGTTAAGTCCACACTGAAAGCTCCTCGCATGGCCAGTACTTTGAGAGAGGGGGTTCGTTCAGCTTGAGTTAAAAGATAGCAGTGTGGGGGAGTGTGTGCCAGTAACAGTCAGATGTGTGTGTGTGTGTGTGTGTGTGTGTGTGTGTGTGTGTGTGTGTGTGTGTGTGTGTGTGTGTGTGTGTGTGTGTGTGTGTGTGTGTGTGTGTGCGGTGGCGAGCGGGGCTGTAGCGGTTGAGAGTGCATATTACAGGGTGATTAAGGAGGAGTCAGGAAGCAGGGTAACTGATGGGCTGTCAGGAGGAGAGGAGAGGAGAGGAGAGGAGAGGAGAGGAGAGGAGAGGAGAGGAGAGGAGAGGGAGAGGAGAGGAGAGGAGAGGAGAGGAGAGGAGAGGAGAGGAGAGGAGAGGAGAAAAGGAGCTGTGGGCTGGAACACCTCGTTCCTCTTCCTCGTTAATACCCATACCACACAGCCTGCCTACTCACTCCTCCTCTTCCTCCTCTTCCTCATTAATACCCATCCCACACAGCCTGCCTACTCACTCCTCCTCTTCCTCCTCTTCCTCATTAATACCCTGCCAAGAATGCCTACTTACTCCTCCTCCTCTCCCTTATGTCCATCTCACCATGCAGCCTCTTCCACTTCCTTCCACATTAATACCCACCTCGTCATCTTTCTCTTCCTCCTCTTCTTCCTCTCCCTCCTCTTCCTCATTAATACCCACCCTGCTTGCATCTTCCTCTTCCTCCTCCTTCTCCTCCTCCTCCAGTCCATCTGAGTAGAGAGGGGGATGTGTATGAGGTGATGCCTCTGAAGGCTGCAGGCTAGCTGTGAGTTGGACAGAGTAATGGAACCCAACACAGTCATGGTGTTGAACACTGAATGTCCTGTCCTGTCTTGTCTGCATTCATCTACATACCCTTACAGCCTCCCTCCACAGTGTCATCGTCTCTCTCTGTGACTGTGTGCTTTTCACTGAACACACTAAAGAGTCAGGAGAGACCTGCGATAGAAGGCGTGAAAGAGAGGGAGAGACGAAAAAGAAAGGAGGGACGTAAGCATGTAAAGAAAGGCTGGAGTAAGGGAGGAGAGGCTGACAGCCAGGGAGTAGAGAGGAAGGCAGCCAGGGAGGGGACGAGAGAGAGGGAGGCAGCCAGGGAGGGGACGAGAGAGGGAGGCAGCCAATGCGCAGCTCTGCATCTTGAGAGAGAGCGAGCGAGGGAGAGAGAGGCTCTGGCAGGCAGTTGCTCTCAGACCGATAGACCCAGTGTGATGCTGCTGCTGGATGTGAGCTCCTGTCCTCCTCTGCCCCGCTCTCTGGTTCTACCGCTGGCTGACTGACTGACTAAGCCTGGGTCTGTGGTTATCAGAGCTGCTCTAGTTTCTTCCCTGGGCTGAGGAAAGAGCCACCGTGCTGGGGCTGTGTCTTTGGCTAACTGCCTGTCCGCCTGGTTCTCTGCTCCTGCCTGTCTGACTGACTGGTCCCGGTGCAGGCAGGCAGAGTGGGGTGGAAGAGTGCAGGGCAGGGGGGCGGTAGGGGCTGAGGAGTGCGGAGCGGTGTGGAGGTGGAGGACAAGCGAAATGAGCGTGCCGCTGCTGAAGATCGGGGCGGTGCTCAGCACCATGGCCATGGTGACCAACTGGATGTCCCAGACACTGCCCTCTCTGGTGGGACTCAATGGGACCACCGTCTCCCGAGGAGGCACCTCCGAGAGGATCGTCAGCGTGCGTACAGTAGACTGCTCTTTTCCCATCCTTTCTATCTGTCTGCTGGGTGGATGAGGTGGAGACCGGGAGAGGGGTCTCAGAGCGGTAGGGTGGTTGAAGTGGGGTTGGGGGGGTGGGTATCGGAGAGGGTCTGTCTCACGGGGGCAGCTCTAAGAGAAATGATAGAGGATGAAAGCGGTGCATGTGAGAGCGATGCTGCTGGGAGTCAGACGAAGTGGGAATGATGTTCAGGGTCTTGTGTGAATGATGCTCCCAGGGAACAGATCCAGAATGATTTTGCTGTGTTGATTGCTGGGAGGAGCAGGAGAATCAGGGGAGAACTGCCCTGCTGGTAAATCCTCTGTGTGCTGTGGGTGATCAGAGCTGGGATACTGCTGCTGTGGTGAGGGATGAGGATGTTGACTGATATGTCAGAGACTCTGTAAAGGTGTATGCGTTCAGAATCCAAGCAGGGACCTTCATTTTGTTATCTCCGTGAAAGGTACATTATGTTGGGTTTCATGTGAGGAGCATGTTATAAGATTGAGATGTGAAGGTTTGTGTAGCTTGTTGTGGGTGTACATGTGTGTATACTGTGATGTATGTGTGGTGTGACCCTGCATATGGGTGCTCCATATGGATGAGATGAGAGGTGTTGAGAAGTGTCAAGCAGAGGAATGCATCTGTCATGTTCAGGATCATTAGTAGTGAGTGATAACCTTTGGTTCTTTCCTGGGTCTATTTTCATGGCATCTGCTCCCTTATTAAACACCCAGCCCTGATGAAATGTGTGTGTCCAGCTCTGTCCATCTGTGTGTGTCCAGCACTGTCCATCTGTATGTGTCCAGCACTGTCCATCTGTGTGTGTCCAGCTCTGTCTGTGTCTGTGTGTCTAGCACTGTCCATCTGTGTGTGTGTGTGTGTGTGTGTGGTGTGTGTGTGTGTGTGTGTGTGTGTGTGTGTGTGTGTGTGTGTGTGTGTGTGTGTGTGTGTGTGTGTGTGTGTGTGTGTGTGTGTGTGTGTGTGTGTGTGTGTGTGCGCGCACTTACAGGTGTGTATTTATTGGTCAATTCTCCCTATGGTCTCCCTATGGTCTGTCCAGAAAATTATGACTCTATCTTCCCAATCTTTCCTCTATCACAGAGCCCTATCCTCAATCAGTCCAGACTTATCATAAAAGCCTGCTGAACCAACAAATACCATTTTATTGCACTGAGGCACCCAGCTGTAATAACTGTCTCAACGACTCACTGGAGGAAACATTGTTTATGTTTTCATGGTTGAGGCTGAGCTCTATGAAGGTGTTGACCTTGTAGAGAGAGGTCTAGCAAAATATTCCCTGAGATGTATTTATCTATTCTACAAACGCTGCTCAATCCAGGTATTTCTCTTCAAGTTCAATATCAATATAGCTTGTGTCTGATCTGTGTGTTTTTCAGAGCTTTAGCTTTTGAGGAACTAGGAATGATGACATTCCCATAGTGTCCCTGAATGAGTAGTACAGGAGGGGTTCTACTTCCTGCCTGGGTGGGTGTGGTCTAAGAGGACTTCTTCTCCAGTGGACATGGACTGCAGGACCTGGCTGCTGAGGGGAGGACGGTTTATAATAATGGCTGAAACGGAGCGAATGGAATGGCATCAAACCATGTGTTTGATGTATTTGATACCATTCCACCTATTCCGCTCCAGCCATTACCACAAGCCCGTCCTCCCCAATTAAGGTGCCACCAACCTGTGGCTACTGAAACAGAGCCATGGTCTGGAAGAGCTAGTTCAGGAGGGGCTTTGAGATCCGTTCTGCTTCCATGGTTGATGTGGTGGATCTGGACTTGATGTTGTGGTGATGGAGTCATCAGAGAGGAGGACTATTTCTCTTTTACCATTTCACATGTTCTGGTTCAACAAAGAGCCAATTAGTGTTGCTCCTTATTTTTCATCACTCTCAAAGCCACATCGAAGGCTTCCATCAACAACATTTTCAACATTTCCATATTTTAAAGTCTTAATGACAAATTCTATGAGACATGATAGATTGGGTGGAATCTAAACACATAAAACTTTCTAAGGTTCAGCCATGCAGATGAGCTAGAGGTTAAACCTATGGAAGCCATGGGGGTTAAAGCATTAGAGGAACATTTGACTAACGTTGTTGTTAGGTTCATTTCAAACCCGCTAGTCCTTTCTTTGTTCGTCTTGTGATGTTGTGGCGCCAGTGTCCCGATGGCCATGTATGGCTGCTCCTCACCCTAATGTCCCCATGCATGGTCAGTGTCCCACATTCACAGTCCTCTGAGCTACAATCAGTCTGCTCCACTTGCTTTCCGTCCCTTTCCAACAACCAGCTGAGTTGAGCTGGTCCATGGGTGTGTGGCACTGCACTCAGCATCTAAAGAAGTTCACCATAGTGAGTTCTTCAAAAGGACTGAGCAACACGTGCCTGAGTCCAAACATGGCTAGCCTGGGTATGGCTAGCCTGGGTATGGTTAGCCTGGGTATGGCTAGCCTGGGTATGGCTAGCCTGGGTATGGTTAGCCTGGGTATGGCTAGCCTGGGTATGGTTAGCCTGGATATGGCTAGCCTGGATATGGCTAGCCTGGGTATGGTTAGCCTGGGTATGGCTAGCCTGCAAAACCAAACCGTGAATAATCCAATAAAACAAGACACAACCATGACACCAGACGGTATGGCAGTACTCTTTTACACTATCAAACAAGAAACAAGTGTGTGTGTATGTGGGCAGTCTGTCAGACACACACTCCACACAGTGCTGTTGTCCCTTTGATCTCTTGTATTAATAATAACCCAGCCATGCAGAAGGCTAAAGAAGGGAAATATCAAAAGAGCCGGAGGAACAAACAATGGTCCCACACAAAGAGAGATGGCTGCCACCCAGATTAGGGTCACTACGCTAGTCTGGCTGCATGGTGTCCATGACTGTAAACTTTATCACGTCCCAAGGCCAATCTAATAAATCTGACTCCATGATTGATTTATGATGGCAGATGAAAGGGCCCACTCAGATTAAAGTCGCTCCGTGGTCTTTTATCCATATTCATACATAGTTATTTTATGTTTGATGGAAGAACCTCTTCTCTTGTTATTTGAAGCTCTTAGATCCTCTGTATGAATGAATATTTATATCTCTATGATGAATATTTATGAGGTATGATATAGCATGGCGTTAGAAGATATAGATATAGATCCGATAGATAGATAGATCACTTGTGGAGATGCTCTACTGGACACATTCACCAATCATCCTGACTGCAAACACACACACATACAGTTGAAGTCGGAAGTTTACATACACTTAGGTTGGAGTCATTAAAACTCGTTTTTCAACCACTCCACAAATTTCTTGTTAATAACAAACTATTGTTTTGGCAAGTTGGTTAGGACATCTACTTTGTGCATGACACAAGTAATTTTTCCAACAATTGTTTACAGACAGATTATTTCACTTATAATTCACTGTATGACAATTCCAGTGGGTCAGAAGTTTACATACACTAAGTTGACTGTGCCTTTAAACAGCTTGGAAAATTCCAGAAAATGATGTCATGGCTTTAGAAGCTTCTGATAGGCTAATTTACATAATTTGAGTCAATTGGAGGTGTACCTGTGGATGTATTTAAAGGCCTACCTTCAAACTCTGTGCATTTTTGCTTGACATCATGGGAAAATCAAAAGAAATCAGCCAAGACCTCAGATAACAAATTGTAGACCTCTACAAGTCTGGTTCATCCTTGGGAGCTATTTCCAAACACCTGAAGGTACCACGTCCATCTGTACAAACAATAATACGCAAGTATAAACACCATGGGACCATGCAGCCGTCATACCGCTCAGGAAGGAGACGCGTTCTGTCTCCTAGAGATGAACGTACTTTGGTGTGAAAAGTGCAAATCAATCCCAGAACAACAGCAAAGGACCTTGTGAAGATGCAGGAGGAAACAGGTACAAAAGTATCTATATCCACAGTAAAACGAGTCCTATATCGACATAACCTCAAAGGCTGCTCAGCAAGGAAGAAGCCACTGCTCCAAAACCACCTTAAAAAAGCCAGACTACGGTTTGCAACTGCATATGGGGACAAAGATACTTTTTGGAGAAATGTCCTCTGGTCTGATGAAACAAAAATAGAACTGTTTGGCTGTAATGACCATCGTTATGTTTGTAGAAAGAATGGGAGGCTTGCAAGCTGAAGAACACTATCCCAACCGTCCCAACCGTGAAGCACGTGGCAGCATCATGTTGTGGGGGTGCTTTGCTGCAGGAGGTACTGGTGCACTTCACAAAGTAGATGGCTTCGTGAGGAAGGAAAATTATGTGGATTTATTGAAGCAACATCTCAAGACATCAGTCAGGAAGTTAAAGCTTGGTCGCAAATGGGTCTTCCAAATGGACAATGACCCCAAGCATACTTCCAAAGTTGTGGCAAAATGGCTTAAGGACAACAAAGTCAAGGTATTGGAGTGGCCATCACAAAGCCCTGACCTCAATCCTATACAAAATGTGTGGGCAGAACTGAAAAAGCATGTGCAAGCAAGGAGGCCTACAAACCTGACTCAGTTACAACAGCTCTGTAAGGAGGAATGGGCCCAGAATTCACCCAACTTATTGTGGGAAACTTGTGAAAGGCTACCTGAAATGTTTGACCCAAGTTAAACAATTTAAAGGCAATTCTACCACATACTAATTGAGTGTATGTAAACTTCTGACCCACTGGGAATGTGATGAAAGAAATAAAAGCTTAAATAAATCTTTCTCTCTAAAATTATTCTGACATTTTACTCTGATTAAATGTCAGGAATTGTGAAAAACTGAGAATAAATGTACTTGGCTAAGGTGTATGTAAACTTTAACTGTATACACTGAATGTACAAAACATGAGGAACACCTTCCTAATATTGAGTTGCACACCCTTTTGGCCTCAGAACAGCCTCAATGTGTTGGGGAATGGACTCTACAAGGTGTCGAAAAGCGTTCCACAGGGATGCTGGCCCATGTTGACTCCAATGCATCTCACAGTTGTGTCAAGTTGGCTGGATGTCCTTTGGGTGATAGACCATTCTTGATACACACGGGAAACTGTTGACCGTGAAATACCCAGCAGCGTTGCAATTCTTGCCACACTCAAACCAGTGTGCCTGGCAGCTACTACCACACCGTTCAAAGGCACTGAAAACTTTTGTCTTACCCAATTCACCCACTGAATGGCACACATACACAACCTATGTCTCAATTGTCTCAAGGCTTGAAAATCCTTCTTTAACCGGTCTCCTCCCCTTCATCTACACTGATTGAAGTGGATTTAACAAGTGAATCAATACAGGATGATAGCTTTTCCCTGGATGCACCTGGTCAGTCTACAGTATGTCATGGAAAGAGCTTGATCCTAATGTTTTGTACACTCAGTGTACATATATACATATACAGTGTTCTAGTCAAAAGTTTGGACACACCTCATTCAAGGTTTTTCTTTATTTTGACTATTTTCTACATTGTAGAATAATAGTGAAGACATCAAAACAATGAAATAACACATATGAAATCATGTAGTAACCAAAAAAGTGTTAAACAAATCAGAGATTCTTCAAAGTAGCCAACCTTTGCTTTGATGACACCTTTGCACATTCTTGGCATTTTCTTGTCGTGGAAATTCTACCCTTACATTCTCAACCAGCTTCATGAGGTCGTGACCTGGTATGCATTTCAATTAACAGGTGTGCCTTGTTAAATTCCTTCTTAATGTGTTTGAGCCAATCAGTTGTGTTGTCACAAGGTAGAGGTGGTATACAGAAGACATCCCTATTTGGTAAAAGACCAAGTCCATATTATGGCAAGAACAGTTCAAATAAGCAAAGAGAAATGACAGTCCATCATTACTTTTATTTATTTAATTGTTTTATTTATTTAAGTCAGTTAAGAACAAATTCTTATTTACAATGACGGTCTACCAAAAGGCCTCCTGCGGGGACAGGGGCTGGGATTAAAAATAAAAAAATGTATACAATATAAATATAGGACAAAACACACATCACGACAAGAGAGACAACACAACACTACATAAAGAGAGACCTAAGACAACAACATAGCAAGGCAGCAACACATGACAACACAACATGGTAGCAACACAACATAACAACAACATGGTAGCAGCACAAAACATGGTACAAACATTATTGGGCACAGACAACAGCACAAAAGGCAAGAAGCTAGAGACACAAAGCAGCCACAACTGTCAGTAAGAGTGTCCATGATTGAGTCTTTGAATGAAGAGACAGATAAAACTGTCCAGTTTGAGTGTTTGTTGCAGCTCGTTCCAGTCGCAAGCTGCAGCGAACTGAAAAGAGGAGCGACCCAAGGATGTGTGTACTTTGGGGACCTTTAACAGAATGTGACTGGCAGAACGGGTGTTGTATGTTTATTTTTTTATTTTTTATTTCACCTTTATTTAACCAGGTAGGCAAGTTGAGAACAAGTTCTCATTTACAATTGCGACCTGGCCAAGATAAAGCAAAGCAGTTCGACACATACAACAACACAGAGTTACAGATGGAGTAAAACAAACATACAGTCAATAATACAGTAGAAAAATAAGTCTATATACAATGTGAGCAAATGAGGTGAGATAAGGGAGGTAAAGGCAAAAAAGGCCATGGTGGCAAAGTAAATACAATATAGCAAGTAAAACACTGGAATGGTAGATTTGTTGTGGAAGAAAGTGCAAAGTAGAAAGTATGTGGAGGATGAGGGCTGCAGTAGATATCTCAGATAGGGGGGATTGAGGCCTAAGAGGGTTTTATAAATAAGCATCAACCAGTGGGTCTTGCGACGGGTATACAGAGATGACCAGTTTACAGAGGAGTAGAGAGTGCAGTGATGTGTCCTATAAGGAGCATTGGTGGCAAATCTGATGGCCGAATGGTAAAGAACATCTAGCCACTCGAGAGCGCCCTTACCTGCCGATCTATAAATTATGTCTCCATAATCTAGCATAGGAGGGATGGTCATCTGAATCAGGGTTAGTTTGGCAGCTGGGGTGAAAGAGGAGCGATTACGATAGAGGAAACAAAGTCTAGATTTAACTTTAGCCTGCAGCTTTGATATGTGCTGAGAGAAGGACAGTGCACCGTCTAGCCATACTCCCAAGTGCTTGTATGAGATGACTACCTCAAGCTCTAAACCCTCAGAGGTAGTAATCACACCTGTGGGGAGAGGGGCATTCTTCTTACCAAACCACATGACCTTTGTTTTGGAGGTGTTCAGAACAAGGTTTAGGGTAGAGAAAGCTTGTTGGACACTAAGAAAGCTTTGTTGTAGAGCATTTAACACAAAGTCCAGGGAGGGGCCAGCTAAGTATAAGACTGTATCATCTTCATATAAATGGATGAGAGAGCTTCCTACTGCCTGAGCTATGTTGTTGATGTAAATTGAGAAGAGCTTGGGGTCTAGGATCGAGCCTTGGTGTACTCCCTTGGTAACAGGCAGTGGCTGAGACAGCAGATTTTCTGGCTTTATACACTGCACTCTTTTAGAGAGGTAATTAACAAACCAGGCCAAAGACCCCTCAGAGACACCAATACTCCTTAGCGGCCTACAAGAATGGAATGGTCTACTGTATCAAAAGCTTTGGCCAAGTCAATAAAAATAGCAGCACCACATTGCATACCCGAGAGAATACTATAGACATCAAGAAAGCCAGTCAGTTGATTACTGACAAGTTTTTCCAACACTTTTGATAAACAGGGTAAAATAGAAATATGCCTATAACAGTTAGGGTTAGCTTGATCTCCCCCTTTCAATAAAGGACGAACCGTGGCCTCCATCCAAGCAATGGGAACCTTCCCAGAAAGGAGAGATAGGCTTGGCGGTGATAGGGGCAGCAACCTTAAAGAAGAAAGGGTCTAAGCCATCTGAACCAGATGGTTTTTTGGGGTCATGTTTAAGGAGCTCCTTTAGCACCTCGGAGTCAGTGACTGCCTGCAGGGAGAAACTTTGTAGCTGGGCAGGGGAAAAGAGGGAGAAGCATTGGGGATAGTCGCATTAGAAGGGTGGGAGATGAGGAAATGTTGGACGGGCAAGGAGGCATATCTGAGTCAAATAGGAATCCTGACTTAATGAAGTGGTGATTAAAGAGCTCAGCCATCTGTTTCTTGTCTGCAATCACATCATCAACATTAAGGGACATGGGCAGCTGTGAGGAGGAGAGTTTATTCTCCAGGTCTTTAACCGTTTTCCAGAACTTCTTGGGGTTAGACCCACAGAGAGAAAATTGCTCCTTAAAGTAACTAACTTTGGCCCTCCGGATAGCCTAAGTGCACTTATTTCTCATTTGCCTGAACGAGAGCCAGTCAGCCTGAGTATGCGTGTGCTGAGCCTTTCACTAAATGCAATACTTGAGGTGGAGTAACTCTGCAAAATCCCGGTTGAACCAGGTGCTCTTTTTAATTGTCATTTTCTTTATGGGGGCTTGTTAACAATACCACTGAAAATATAAAAAAAGAAGGTCCAAGCGTCTTCGACACAGGGGATCAAGCTGATTCTATACCATTTTATAGAGGCCAGTTCATGAAGGAAATCTTACTCGTTAAAGTTTTTTAGCAAGCGTCTATGACAAATCAGAACAGATCATTTCACTGAGCAACCATTACAAACACAGGCTGTAAAACAGTGATAACTAGGGTCATTACAGATAACATCGAGGAGAGTAGCCTTTTCTGTGTGTTTGGAGTCTTACTTTGTGGGATTGGTAATAATCTGAGAAAGATGTAGGGAGTCCCATTGCTTTAGGACTTGGTCAGGTGGTTTAAGCATGTCCCAGTTTAGGTCACCTAGCAGGACAAATTCAGACTTAGTGTCAGGGGCCATCAGAGAGCAGGTAGGGTACAGGCTGGTGTTGATTGCGGACAATAACACCCAACAACAGTCAACAAAGAGTTATTTGAAAGTTTAATGCTTAAAACCAGCAAATCAAATTGTTTGGGGACAGACTTGGTGGAGACAACCGAGCACTGAAGGTGATCCTTGGTAAAGATTGCCACTCCCCCACCTTTGGAAGATCTGTCTTGCTGAAAAACACCTAACGTCCTCAACTGGCAGCTTCATTAAATAGTACCCGCAAAACACCAGTCTCAACGTCAACAGTGAAGAGGCGACTCCGAGATGCTGGCCTTCTAGGCAGAGTTGCAACAAAAAAAAGCCCTATCTCAGACTGGCCAATAAAAATAAAATATTAAGATGGGCAAAAGAACACAGACACTGGACAGAGGAACTCTGCCTAGAAGGCCAGCATCCCGGAGTCGCCTCTTCACTGTTGACATTGAGACTGGTGTTTTGTGGGTACTATTTAAAGAGGCTGCCAGTTGAGGACTTGTGAGGTGTCTGTTTCTCAAACTAGACACTCTAATGTACTTGTCCTCTTGCTCAGTTGTGCACCGGGGCCTCCCACACCTCTTTCTATTCTGGTTAGAGGCAGTTTGTGATGTTCTGTGAAGGGAGCATTGTTTTTATTCATGTATTCCCTTCCTGTCCTTACTTTACCAATGGTTGCGGGTGTTCATTTCAGAAGGAGATAGTTCACTAACACAGGATGTAAAGTTGGCCCATGTTCCTCACTAGGACTTTGTATGGTTGTGCCAGGGCCTGGTGCCAGGCTGGTCAGGGTAAGAAAGGGCAGCGCAAGTTACACTCCGACACCATTTTATAGACAGGAGCAAAGCCACGTGCCTTAATAGCACTTCCGGCCCTTCCACTGAGAAGAGCAGTATGTGACAAGAGCAAGAGCAAGATCTATCGGCACAAGAGGCACATACGGATGTAGAAGCAATAGGGACCTTTAAAGAGGGACCGAGGGAGGAGGGGGAAGAGGGAGAGAAGAGAGTGATGAGTTTATGAGTCATATTATTGACCAGTAGCCATGCAGTGCTGATTGTGGTAATCAGTTTTACTCTGGACTGCATGGGGAGACCAGGGGCCCTGCTGCTGCTGTGTTGCTGTGATTGTGTGATTCTTCATTGAGTTATATTTAAGACCAGCAGCTGGCCTGCGTGCATTCAGAGGTTGTGGGACTACTGCTCATTTCAGGTGTGTGTGTGTGTGTGTGTGTGTGTGTGTGTGTGTGTGTGTGTGTGTGTGTGTGTGTGTGTGTGTGTGTGTGTGTGTGTGTGTGTGTGTGTGTGTGTGTGTGTGTGGGTGGGTGTGTACTAGCTCATCATGGCAGGCCGGGAATGAGGGAGAGGTTCAGGTGATCTTTTGGCCATGACATAATTATGCATAACAGAGTGGAGCTGGAGTGTTTGTAACCCAGCAGATAGAGACAGATGTTTCCTGCCTGGCTGTGGGCATTGCTAGGGAGGCAGCGGCTAAAGACGGAAACACCAAGCAGGCTACATCACGTTGCAGAGAGACACACTCACTGCTCACTTTCCCTCAAATACTGTACTCCAGGCTTGGAGACCCCTATTCTATTTTTCATCTGTCCTTCATCTCCCTTTCTGACTCGCTGTCTCTCTTCTTCATCTTCCTCTCTCAGACCCCTTTTTATCCCCTTGCCCTTTTCTCAGACCCAATCTCTCTCTTCCTCCCCCTCTCTCTCTCTGCTTATGAAAGTTGTAATAGACTTCCCGTCACGCTCATAACGTGGGGAGCTGTAGATTTATAATCTAATTTATCCCGGCTTTACAGCGCTCAGCTCAGCTCTGCTCCGCTCCAGGGTCGGCCTAATGAAACACTGGAGGAAGTCAATCCTGCAGGCTTGAGCCCGCAGCGTAGCCCAGCCGCAAACACCTAATTGGTTAATCCCCACTGTAGTTAGTTCATTGGGGCTCAACTTGTAATGAGGCTGGCTGTGAGCTGATGGGTGAGGCGGTGGATAGCTGTTGAGATATAGTAGATGTTTGAGGAGGTAGAGATGCCAGTGGCAGGGTGGTGGTACTGCAGGAGATTGGGTCACCACGATAGAGACACTGTGACATCACCCACAGGTGTGTTGAGCTCTCAATTTATCAGTCTTTATGGTCATTGGTCAGTCTGTGATCAAAGATTGATCATTGGTTACTTATTTGGCCATTGATTACCTATCTCCCCATTGGTCATTCACCTGACCATTGATCACTTGTCTGAGCATTTATCACTCATCTGTTTATCCACTCAGCTCCTAGCGTTCAATCTCAATCTAAACTCAGCTAACTGTTTCTCTTTAGGACAATGTTTAGAGGTTAGAAAGAAACACAATCACCCATAGTTCAATGATGAGTGAGCTCAGTGATGGCCACAAATAATTCAGCCTTCTCCCCTCACCTCAACTCTCCTCACCTCAACTCTCCTCATCTCACTTCTCCTCACCTCTCCTCACCTCTCCTCACCTCTCCTCATCTCACCTCTTGTCACGATCCTCGTCTTCTGACGATATGTTGAAGTCACTGTCAGAGAAAGTGGACCAATACGCAGCGGGTTGCGTGCTCATCATCTTAATTTATTAAATAAATGTGAACACGTGAAAACAAGAAAACAACGAACGACTAGTGACAGTTTCGCAGGCTATACATTCACTCGCAGTGCGAAATACAACTACCCACGAAACACAAAGACAAACACACCCTACTATATAGGACTCCCAATCAAAGGCAACTCAACACACCTGCCTTCAATTGAGTCCAACCCCAATCAAGTAGACATAGACACACAGACATAGACCAGTGACAAACCCCATAAACATACATCAACTACCCTCTGCCACGTCCTGACCAAACTACAATAACCAAATATACTCTATACTGGTCAGGACGTGACACCTCTCCTCATCTCAGCTCTCCTCATCTCAGCTCTCCTCATTTCACCTCTCCTCATCTCACCTCTCCTAATCTCATCTGTCCTCACCTCTCCTCTACTCATCTCACCTCTCCTCATCTCACCTGTCCTCACCTCACCCCATCTCACCTCTCCTCATTTCACCTCTCCTCATCTCACCTCTCCTCATCTCTCCTAATCTCACCTCTCCTCATCTCTCCTCTCATCATTTCACCTCTCCTCATCTCTCCTCATCTCTCCTCGTCTCACCTCATCTCACCTCTCCTCATCTCATCTCATCTCTCCTCACCTCACCTCTCCTCATTTCACCTCTCCTCATCTCACCTCTCCTCATTTCACCTCTCCTCATCTCACCTCTCCTCATCTCTCCTCATCTCTCCACACCTCACCTCTCCTCATCTCTCCTCTCCTAATCTCACCTCTCCTCATCTCTCCTCTCGTCATTTCACCTCTCCTCATCTCTCCTCGTCTCTCCTTTCCTAATCTCTCCACTCCTCTTCCCCACCTCCAGCAGGTATGGTACTGAATGTGTCACTCACTCTTCTGACTGTGCAGAGATAGAGAGAGAGATAGAGACAGAGACAAGCCACCGGCTCAGCAGCTAGAGGAAATTGCTTCCCTCTCCCTGAAATTAGACCCTTTTCCTATTTTCTCTGTCAGCCTTTCCTATTTTCTCTGTCAGCCTTTCTTTAACCGCGTGTCCCTCTCTACCTCCTTCACTCTCTGTCTAAGTATCTCTCTGTCAATCTAGCATGGTAGGATGGCTGGTGGGGAGAGGATGGTGTGGTGTGGCAGACCCGGGTTCAAATAGTATTGGTTACCTTTCAAATACTTAGAGTATTTAATTGAGCCTGTCTGGAGTGCCAGATGGGTGGGATTTGCACTTTTGGGTTTTCTCCATTGGTTCCATTATGCCAGACGAGCTTAATCAAGCTCCGTTCAAGCATTCAAAAGAAAACAAATACTATTTGAACCCAGGTCTGATAGAGACGCCCGGGGAGAGAGGAGAGATCCTAGTGATGATTCATGTGGAGGGGGCAGGTCAGACGTCTTAAGAGCAATGTAATTTTCATTTTAGTGACTAAGACCCATTTGATTTGTAATCCCCCATCCCCCGTTGTTTTTATTAGCGCTGTCATCTCCTTAATGGGCTTTCGCATGGCAGCATTGACTGTGACATCCCCAAATCTGCCGCTTTACATATTCTATGTCAGCTGCAGCTCCTAATGGAGACATTTCTGGAACACCAGCAGCACCTCTCTCCTCTCCTCAAACACCCGTCTGGATCTGTCTGTGACTGTGTCGACTGTGGGAGAATAGGATTATAGTCAGGACTTGCTTTGCTGCCTCTTTAAACCTTGCTGAATGTTCAGTAGATTCAGAGCTCTTTTATCATCAAGCCTAAGTTAACATACATGTTATACTACATACACAGTTCTCCATTCAACTCCCTGTCTGTCTCAGTCAGTCAGATACTATTCCAGCTTGGCATTTGAAGCGTATAGCTGTTCCCTTGATGCTCAGGAGATTGCTGTTAAAATGCTAATGAGTGGCTGGGAGCATGCATGCATGGTGTGAGTGTGTACTGTGTGTACAGATGCTAGATGAACCATTGTAAATTTGCCTGTTCTCATCCCGGGAGAGGGAATATAATAACAATCATATTTACATAAATAAGTGGGTGTTGTGTAACAAAATGTCAATTCACTTAGATCAGACTCCTATACAGCACTACTGCTGCTTATGGGGGCTGATGTTTACATGGATATAGATCTGCAGTTTATGTGTGTGTGTGTGTGTGTGTGTGTGTGTGTGTGTGTGTGTGTGTGTGTGTGTGTGTGTGTGTGTGTGTGTGTGTGTGTGTGTGTGTGTGTGTGTGTGTGTGTGTGTGTGTGTGTGTGTGTGTGTGTGTGTGTGTACACGCATATCGACAGTATCTGCGCTCCTGGCGCTGCGAGACAAATTAGCACAGCTGCACCTCTACCCCAAGTTTCCTCCTCCTCTCCTCTGCTCCCCCTGCAGCCACCTGCTCCCTCCTCTGCCATTACGGGGAGATGAGGGAAATTGCTTCCAGAAGTAATAGGTGGGTGGTAATGAAATTGGGTGTGATTTTAATAAGCTCTTCATTTAAAAGTCAGTGTTATGAAACATTAATGAACAGGTGATGTCTCTCTCTGCATGAACCTTCTCAGCACCAGTGAACTGGTTGGAGAACACAGTCATGTATGTGTGAAGATGTGATGATAAGAGGATATGAGGGCAGTGGTGGAGCATGTGTTGTACATGTGTTGTACATGTGTTGTACATGTGTTGCTGCACCAGATGTTTTGCATATTCATTTCATGATCATTAGGCTGATTATATACAGCTGGAGCATGTATGGTAGGCTGCATCATGTGCTGCGTGTAATATTACTGCGCCTAATGTTTTGCATATTGCTTTGTAGTGTTAATGACTAGTGAAGGGAAAAACGGATACAGTTTCATATCGAGATATTTGCTTGTTAGTATTGGCCTACTTTAAATACATTTTTAGTGAGGGAAACATTGCTTTGTAGTGTTAATGCTAGTGACGGGGGGAAAATGGATACAGTTACATATCGGGATATTTATTCAGACAATATGTTGTATTGTGCCATTTTGACAATATCGCAATATTATTTTTGCGCTAATTGGCTGTACCTGCACCAAACTCCAGTATTTCTCCATCATCTTTTTAAATAGGGAGCCAATTTGTTTTCTGCACTTTTATTTCCATGACTGATCAAAACTCGTTTTCTCATGGCTCTCTCTTGTCCCTCCGCAGAAGACATATGGTGAGCAATATGTTTGGAACATCGAAACACAATAAAATCACAGTATCAAATTGCAATACATACAGAATCGTGATAATCACAATATATATCGTATCGACACCTAAGTATCGCGATAATATCGTTTTGTGAGTTCCCTGGCAATTCCCAGCCCTATAATTGATCTGACATTTAGGCAGAGGAATACTGAAAATAGGAACGGATCAATAACATGCAAACCACACTGGCCACGTTGTGTGCGCAAGCGTTGCAAAATAAATGTACACATACATGTTATTGAGTTATTTCAACCACACCACTCGGCCTGTGAACGTGTGCAGTGTCTGTGCAGCCGAGCGCTAAACTAGATCTTGGTTCTAATTGAGACACTTAATGTCCAGCATCCAACCCCACGTGGGTATTTGAACGATGAACGAGGAGATATTAATCGTTGATAACTAACAAAAAACTCCAAGAGCGGAATTTTGATAATTTTTTGGCAATAGCATAAATGGAATGTATTTATTAAATTGTTAGAATGGATTGGCTCAGAACGGGATTGCTAGATGACCAGCTTTTCTAGAGTTAATAGTCGGAGTAAAGAAACGGGATTTTGTAAGACTGCGGGTCAAAATCCTGCAAAGATCCTGCAAAGATCCTGTAAAAAAAGGAACAAATGCAATTCAGGTGAAATAACAATCTCCCAGGACAAATTAGCTAGCAGCAGCAAGATAGCTAAATGTCCATGAATGTTTCATGTGTGTTTGACATGCCACCATATGAATATAGTTGTTTCAATGTTGGTTTTTATATTTTAACCTGTGTGTGATGATCGCGTCTGGTGTGGATGGACAAAATCAACATGCACATGATGGAAGATGCACTCTAGTGGCCGGTGTAGTCAGTATGTGGACACCCCTTCAAATTAGTGGATTCGGCTATTTCAGCCACACCCGTTGCTGACAGGTGTATGAAATCGAGCACACAGCCATGAAATCTCCATATTCAAACATTGGCAGTGGAATGGGCTTACTGAAGAGATCAGTGACTTTCAACGTGGCACCTTCATAGGAGTCAGTTTGTCAAATTTCTGCCCTGTTAGCGCTGCCCCGGTCAAGTGCTGCTATTGTGAAGTTGAAACGTCTAGGAGCAACAACGGCTCAGCTGAACGGGACCGCCGAGTGCTGAAGCGGGTAAAAATCGTCTGTCCTCGCTTTCAACACTTACTACTGACTTCCAAACTGCCTCTGGAAGCAACGTCAGCACAATAACTGTTCATTCGGGAGCTTCATGAAATTTCCATGGCCAAGCAGCCGCACACAAGCCCAAGATCACCATGTGCAATACCAAGTGTCGGCTGGAGTGGTTTAAAACTTGCCGCCATTGTACTCTGGAGCAGTGTAAACGCGTTCTCTGGAGTGATGAATCACACTTCACCATCTGGCAGTCCGACAGACGAATCTGGGTTTGGAAAATGCCAGGAGAACGCTACTTGCCCCAATACATAGTGCCAACTGTAAAGTTTGGTGGAGGAGGTTTACTGGTCTGTGGCTGTTTTTCATGGTTCGGCCTAGGCCCCTAAGTTCCAGTGAATGAAAATCTTAACGCTACAGCATACAATGATAATCTAGACGATTCTGTGCTTCCAACTTTGTGGCAACAGTTTGGGAAGGCTCTTTCCTGTTTCAGCATGACAATTCCGCGGTGCTCAAAGCGAGCTCCATACAGAAATTATTTGTTGAGATCAGTGTGGAGGAACTTGACTTCCCTGCACAGAGCCCTGACCTCAACCCCATCGAACACCTTTGGGAGGAATTAAAACGGCGACTGCGAACCAGGCCAAACTGCCCAACATCCGTGCCCGACCTCACTAATGCTCTTGTGGCTGAATGGAAGCAAGTTCCCGCAGCAATGTTCAAACATCTAGTGGAAAGCCTTCCCAGAAGTGTGGAGGCTGTTATAGGAGCAAACGGGGGACCAACTCCATATTAATGCCCATGATTTTGGAACGAGATGTTCAGCGAGCAGGTGTCCACATACTTTTGTTCATGTAGTGTAAGTAGTGGGTTTTTCTTTCATGCCCTGGACTGTTACCCCACTAAACAGGCAGCTGATTTGAAGATCATGCATGAAAAAACAGGATCATGCATGAAGAAGAGAATCAGATTCGTGGTTCTGAGATTGAACCAGTAAATGTGTCTGAGATTGAGGAGCCAGTTAAGACCTGCCACGTCCTGTCATGCCCCAGAACCCTCTCTTCTCCTCTCTGTGCCTCAGACTGATTAGACACACACATACTCCACCCTAATTCTCATTTAGGCAGCCGACAGAGAGAAGGAAAGGGAAAGGAGGGAGGGAGGGGGCAGAGAGGGAGAGAGACAGAGAGAGAGAGATTAGCCTCAGACTAGAGAATAGAAAGTTTGAGCTGCAGGAAACTCTGTGCAACTTGACGATGTAAAGGTGGAATAATAAAGAGCACAGACAGGAATTTTGCTCACAGTAACCGGCTAGACAGGCCACTGTGACATAAAAATATTACTGCCTATTTGAATAACATGGACGCCTAAAGCAACTTGAAAAATGAATGTGTAACAATACTTATCAGAAGTCATGTTGCTTGATGCTGTTTGCCATCATGTTTCTGTCATCATTTAGAGTTAATGTACTGAATCTTGTTTAATGTTTACCACATCCATTAAAATTCACAGAGAGAGAGAGAGAGAGAGAGAGAGAGAGAGAGAGAGAGAGAGAGAGAGAGAGAGAGAGAGAGAGAGAGAGAGAGAGAGAGAGAGAGAGAACATTGGCTCCCAGGGTGGCTGATACTTTATACTCCAAACACAGTCCTCCTGTCCGTCCCCCAAGCCATTCTAATCTGATCGTCTTTCTCTCCACTTTCGGTGTCCTTAATTGCATTGCTCTTCTCTCTCTCATTACAATTGACTTTGTATTCTGTGTGGGGGTTTGTGTCCATATGCGTGTTTGTTGTACTAAAGTCATGTTTGCGTGTGTGTACGTGTCTCTTACAGGCATGGATGTGTGTTTCTGTACAGTATGTCAATGTGTGTGTGTGTTTCTGTACAGTATGTCAATGTGTGCGTGTGTGCGTGCGTGCGTGCGTGTGTGTGTGTGTGTGTGTGTGTGTGTGTGTGTGTGTGTGTGTGTGTGTGTGTGTGTGCGTGCGTGCGTGCGTGCGTGCGTGCGTGCGTGCGTGTGTGTGTGTGTGTACACTACTTCTCCTGATTGGATTATTAAGAGAGACATCCATCCTCTCAGCCCCTCCCATGGTGCTCTGGTAAAGAGCAGCGCTATCGATCCCAGTACAGCTCCATTTCCTCTCTATGTCCAAACGTATTAGATCCTCTCCTCTCACACAGCCCTTTGATCCCTCCTTCCCTTTCTATACATTGTAAGCCCCGCTCTCTCTTCCCCCCCCCTTATTTTGTTCTCTCTCTACATCCTCTCCTCTCTTTCTCCTGCTTACCTTTCTTTACGGCATCTCTCTCTATTCCATTCTCCCTTCCTACCCCTCCCTCTCTCCCCCCGACTCCATCTCCTCTTTCTTTGTCGCTTTCATCCGACCCCCTCTCTCTCCCCCTCTCTCTATCTATCACTAAGTCACCCCCTCTCTCTGTGTCTCCGTGCAGGCTCTCTATCCTAGCCCAGAGGAGGGCTGGCAGATCTACAGTTCAGCTCAGGATGCAGATGGGAAGTGTATCTGTACAGTGGTGGCCCCGGCCCAGAACATGTGTAACCGAGACCCACGCAGTCGGCAGCTCCGCCAGCTCATGGAGAAGGTAACAGCCGTCAACAACTTACACATTGTGTTACCCAAGTCTGGTACAATCACACACGCACGCACACACACGACGCAGGCGTAGAAACGAATCCACACCCTGGCTCCTTCTGTAGTAAACCAATTAGACTCTTAGAGATGAACAGTCACATTATGACAGTCCCACTATGACAGTCCCACTATGACAGTCCCACTATGACTGTCCCACTATGACAGTCACACTATGACTGTCCCACTATGACTGTCCCACTATGACAGTCCCACTATGACTGTCCCACTATGACAGTCCCACTATGACTGTCCCACTATGACAGTCCCACTATGACAGTCCCACTATGACAGTCCCACTATGACAGTCCCACTATGACAGTCCCACTATGACAGTCCCACTATGACTGTCCCACTATGACTGTCCCACTATGACTGTCCCACTATGACAGTCCCACTATGACTGTCCCACTATGACTGTCCCACTATGACTGTCCCACTATGACAGTCCCACTATGACTGTCCCACTATGACAGTCCCACTATGACAGTCCCACTATGACAGTCCCACTATGACTGTCCCACTATGACAGTCCCACTATGACAGTCCCACTATGACAGTCCCACTATGACTGTCCCACTATGACAGTCCCACTATGACAGTCCCACTATGACAGTCCCACTATGACTGTCCCACTATGACTGTCCCACTATGACTGTCCCACTATGACTGTCCCACTCACTCCATCCCGCTGAGGTTTGATCAGTCATGCATGGAAATATTGTGTGTCAGAATACTTTGTTTGTTAGTCAAAATGATTGCAGTAGCATTAGAGAAAAAAAAGGTACCCATGAAGATTGGATTCATTGAGCCTTCGCCTTGTAGCATGGTTCCAATTGGAGACAAGAAAAAGCAGTGAGGATAAATAATATGAACCAGATCAGTAAATGGAGCAGCCAGCCTGCTGCTGCAGCTGCACTTGAACGGTTCACAATGTCTGTTTAAATAAACAGTCAAACACACCATCTCTCTACACTCATACACTACAGCACAGCAGCCATATGAAATAGAATGCCTGCGTAAAAAACACGAGAGCATGCAGTCATTCACACACATCTGTTTTTGTGCCTGCCTCTAACAAAGGTGTGTGAAACACATATCCTCAAACACCTAGAGAGGTGCTGGATTAGCTTGGCAGCGGCCTCGGAGCACTGAATATGCAAATGCTTTCTCCAACCACCCTCTACGCCCCACACACATACACAAACATTCACACATGCACACACACACACACACACACACACATACACAAACATACATACACACACATACACAAACATTCACACATGCACATACACACACACACACACACACACACACACACACACACACACACACACACACACACACACACACACACATACACATACACATACACAAACATTCACACATGCACACACACACACACACACACACACACACACACACACACACACACACACACACACACCACACACACACACACACACACACACACACACACACACACACACACACACACACATACACATACATACACAAACATACACAGACACACACACTCAGGTTTGGGGAGAGGGATGCTGAATTCCAAACTCCATAGACTCCTGTAAGTCTGAAATGATTGGATAGGTTTAAGCCACCCAAGCAAATCAGAAGCCAAGGTGAATCACAAGGTGCAACCTAACCGATCCTTTCAGGTCTAGAAGAGAGCCTAGTGGTTAGGTAGGGGTATTATGTATTCAGGAGGAGAAACACGGCCAGATAGAGGCCACACTGGTGAGAGAGAGAGAGAGAGAGAGAGAGAGAGAGAGAGAGAGAGAGAGAGAGAGAGAGAGAGAGAGAGAGAGAGAGAGGGACGGAGAGAGGGACGGAGAGTGGGACGGAGAGAGGGACGGGTGGTTGTTGACTCTGCTGTTCTGCAGTTGCATCGATCGACAAATAGATGCTGAGAGCGCGTCAGTCAGTCAGTCAGTCAGTCAGTCAGTCAGTCAGTCAGTCAGTGTGTAGGAGGAGAAATGTGTCAGGGGAATAACAGCTCTTCTCCATATCCAACCCCATCCCTCCATCTCTCCACCTCCTTCCTTCCTCCCTCAAAGTGACAGAGGTTTCAGTGGTTGTATTGTGGCTAATAATTTGGCTTGCTGAGACTTCTCATAGACACATCTCCAGCTCTACATACTAGACCACTGTAGCCTGGAGCCTGGCAGGAGGCAGTATTGAGTTAGGGCTGGTAAGGGAAGTCCATTGGTGGGAAAAGATAGAGGGAGAGGCGGAGGGAGGGAGAGAGCGCGAGAGAGAGGAAGGTCGACATTGATAGGGTGCTGAGAGAAGAGGAGGGCTGAGGTAAATTGAGATGCTGAATGGGCTGTGGAAGCCTCAGTGGATCAATGAGACACCTGAATTCTCTGATCTCATTCACACTGATAGCCATCTTTTCCCCTTCCTCTCACGCTGTGTGTCTCCTCCGCTCAGGTTTTTGACTGACACACACACTCATTTGTGCCCACACACACACTTTTTTGACAAATGCACAAACGTGTGTGTGGGCATGATGTGTGTGTGCGCTTGTAAGACAGCAGCTGTAAAGGACTACCGCTCCTATCTAATAAAGGCCAGACTAATGAGGACACCTGGGGTCAGTGGTTCTGTCTCTGAGCCGCCCGCCCAGCATACCATAGAGCCTAGCAGAGGAGGAGGAGGTGGGCTGAATGGAGCCACTCTGTCATCCAATATCACATCCTCTTTTAAAATGCACTAGACCTGATCCTCACCTCAGACAGCCAAGGATATGCTAACAATGTACCGTACAAAGTTCAAATCTATCCAGAGATTGTAAAATACCACATTAAAATGCCACAATATCTAGCATCATTTGTAAAGTTGTACAAATTCCATACCCATGGTCATGGTTAGGGCTGTTGCGGTGACCATATTTCTGCCACATCGGCAGTCATGAGTCACAGTAAAAATCCTTGTGACAGAACAGTTGAAAAATGTATCGCAAATAGAAATCAAAACTGGATCGTCTTTAGAGATAGATGGGAGGGGTTGAGGGTAGCTGAAGGATGGGAGTAAAAACAAACTATTGTAAAATATACTGTGTCCGTAAAATGTACATAGAATGTACAGTACCATTCAAAAGTTTGGACACACCTACATTTTTACATTTTTTTACCTACTCATTCCAGGGTTTTTCTATATTTTTACTATTTTCTACATTGTAGAATAAGACTTCAAAACTATGAAATAACACATACAGTGGGGCAAAAAAGTATTTAGTCAGCCACAAATTGTGCAAGTTCTCCTACTTAAAAAGATGAGAGAGGCCTGTAATTTTCATCATAGGTACACGTCAACTATGACAGACAAAATGAGAAAAGAAAATCCAGAAAATCACATTGTAGGATTTTTTATGAATTTATTTGCAAATTATGGTGGAAAATAAGTATTTGGTCACCTACAAACAAGCAAGATTTCTGGCTCTCACAGACCTGTAACTTCTTCTTTAAGAGGCTCCTCTGTCCTCAACTTGTTACCTGTATTAATGGCACCTGTTTGAACTTGTTATCAATATAAAAGACACCTGTCCACAACCTCAAACAGTCACACTCCAAACTCCACTATGGCCAAGACCAAAGAGCTGTCAAAGGACACCAGAAATAATATTGTAGACCTGCACCAGGCTGGGAAGACTGAATCTGCAATAGGTAAGCAGCTTGGTTTGAAGAACTCAACTGTGGGAGCAATTATTAGGAAATGGAAGACATACAAGACCACTGATAATCTCCCTCGATCTGGGGCTCCACGCAAAATCTCACCCTGTGGGGTCAAAATGATCACAAGAACGGTGAGCAAAAATCCCAGAACCACACAGGGGGACCTAGTGAATGACCTGCAGAGAGCTGGGACCAAAGTAACAAAGCCTACCATCAGTAACACACTACGCCGCCAGGGAATCAAATCCTGCAGTGCCAGACGTGTCCCCCTGCTTAAGCCAGTACATGTCCAGGCCCGTCTGAAGTTTGCTAGAGAGCATTTGGATGATCCAGAAGAGGATTGGGAGAATGTCATATGGTCAGATTAAACCAAAATATAACTTTTTGGTAAAAACTCAACTCGTCGTGTTTGGAGGACAAAGAATGCTGAGTTGCATCCAAAGAACACCATACCTACTGTGAAGCATGGGGGTGGAAACATCATGCTTTGGGGCTGTTTTTCTGCAAAGGGGCCAGGACGACTGAACCGTGTAAAGGAAAGAATGAATGGGGCCATGTATCGTGAGATTTTGAGTGAAAACTTCCTTCCATCAGCAAGGTCATTGAAGATGAAACGTGGCTGGGTCTTTCAGCATGACAATGATCCCAAACACACCGCCCGGGCAACGAAGGAGTGGCTTCGTAAGAAGCATTTCAAGGTCCTGGAGTGGCCTAGCCAGTCTCCAGATCTCAACCCCATAGAAAATCTTTGGAGGGAGTTGAAAGTCCGTGTTGCCCAGCGACAGCCCCAAAACATCACTGCTCTAGAGGAGATCTGCATGGAGGAATGGGCCAAAATACCAGCAACAGTGTGTGAAAACCTTGTGAAGACTTACAGAAAACGTTTGACCTGTGTCATTGCCAACAAAGGGTATATAACAAAGTATTGAGATAAACTTTTGTTATTGACCAAATACTTATTTTTCACCATAATTTGCAAATAAATTCATTAAAAATCCTACAATGTGATTTTCTGGATTTTTTTTCTCATTTTGTCTGTCATAGTTGAAGTGTACCTATGATGAAAATTACAGGCCTCTCTCATCTTTTTAAGTTGGAAAATTTGCACAATTTGTGGCTGACTAAATACTTTTTTGCCCCACTGTATGTAATCATGTAGTAGCCAAAAAAAGTGTTAAACCAAAATATATTTTATATTTGAGATTCTTTGCCTTGGTGACACCCTTTGCCTTGATGACAGCTTTGCACACTTTTGGCATTCTCTCAACCAGCTTCATGAGGAAGTCACCTGGAATGCATTTCAATTAACAGGTGTGCCTTGTTAATTGAAATACAATAATAATAATAATAATAATAATAATTATACGTGACTGCTGAGTCCTCTTATGCACTCTGGACATGCATTGGTACCCAACTCGCTAACTTGATCATCAGGTCCTAATGGCCTGGTACTCAGGGCTCTAACGACCATCAGGTCCTAATGACCTGGTACCCAGGGCTCTGTTGTTACCGTCAGGTCCTAATGGCCTGGTACTCAGGGCTCTGTTGTTACCTTCAGGTTCTAATGGCCTGGTACTCAGGGCTCTATTGTTACCGTCAGGTCCTAATGGCCTGGTACTCAGGGCTCTAACGACAAACAGGTCCTAATGGCCTGGTACTCAGGGCTCTATTGTTACCGTCAGATCCTAATGGCCTGGTACTCAGGGCTCTGTTGTCCCTCTAACCACTAACATCAATGCAAATGCATTCAAAAGTTACATCAAACACATGATCAAAACAGTCTCATGCTTTTAAAACTCACCTCACGTTGATTGATCAATTTGAAGAAAGAAGTTATGAACATTTGAACATCTTGGCCATGTTCTGTTATAATCTCCACCCGGCACAGCCAGAAGAGGACTGGCCACCCCTCATAGCCTTGTTCTTCTCTAGGTTTCTTCCTAGGTTTTGGCCTTTCTAGAGAGTTTTTCCTAGCCACCGTGCTTCTACACCTGCATTGCTTGCTGTTTGGGGTTTTAGGCTGGGTTTCTGTACAGCACTTTGAGATATCAGCTGATGTAAGAAGGGCTATATAAATACATTTGATTTGATTTGATTAGAACAGCAGGTTGAAACTGAGTGGACAACATGCTCATTCTGGATGTTGTTTCAAAGCCAAACACATCAAAATGGACTTCCTAAGGTGTTGATTCTTTCAAAACACCCATACTATTAGAGCTTGTGAATACCATAGGCCTATATATGAGCCCAAGCCCGGAAACAAAAACACTTAATTAAATTAACCATTGTTCCATTATACAATACATAGCCTATACTCCAAAATTCACCAAATTCTAGTTATCGTCTTTGAGTTTGGACTGTGGTATTATGCATACTCGATGGTCTAGTTACCTTATGCTACGCTCCAAAATGTATATCCATTAATCTGGGAGAGAATGTATAGGCCTAGGCGATGCTATTGGTTAATTGATTGTGCAGGGTGGCTTCCAGAGATAGCCTACAATTATAGTGAATTTGTATTTGATTTGGAATAGCCTAGTAATAGGGCCTTTTTTATATGTTCATAATGAATAGGCTGACACATTACCTTTAGATAGAGAATATCTCACCACAATGCGTTTCCATATCCTCCTCTCTCTCCTCATTCCTTCTATATGCAATCCTGTGTGAAAGCAGAGTTTTGATGGTTGCCACTAAAAAGAGGAGGATGAAAATATGATCACTAGATGAGAGAACAGCTGTGCAGCCTGAGGCAAATAAGAAAGCTCAAGTTCTTTTTGCAACTTTCTCAGATCATCAATAGCCTATAGTCACATCATGCAGCCCATATTTGTTTTGATTTAAGACATTCTAAGGTTTGTATCATTCACAACTAAAGTTGCCAAATAACTCTAAATCTAGCATAGAAATCTACTGTAGCAAATTAGCATTTTTACGCTCAACATAGCCACATCATATGCCCACTCGCTCCTGGATGGTAAAAATATCCTTTCTATAAGTTCAATTATATTCTCCATACTATAAAATCATATATTATAAAATAATGACATGGGACTTACAGTTGAAGTCAGAATTTTACATACACTTAGGTTGGAGTCATTAAACCAACTTAGGTTGGAGTCATTAAACCACTCCACAAATTTCTTGTTAACAATCTATAGTTTTGGCAAGTCGGTTAGGGCATCTACTTTGTGCATAACACAAGTATTTTTTCCAACAATTGTTTACAGACAGATTACTTCACTTATAATTCACTGTATCACAATTCCAGTGGGTCAGAAGTTTGCATACACTAAGTTGACTGTGCCTTTAAACAGCTTGGAAAATTCAAGAAAATTATGTCATGGCTTTAGAAGCTTATGATAGGCCAATTGACATTATTTGAGTCAATTGGAGGTGTACCTGTGGATGTATTTCAAGGCCTACCTTCAAACTCAGTGCCTCTTTGCTTGATATCATGGGAAAATCAAAAGAAAGCAGCCAAGACCTCAGAAAAAAACATTGTAGACCTCCACAAGTCTGCTTCATCCTTGGGAGCAATTTTCAAATGCCTGAAGGTACCACGTTAATCTGTACAAACAATAGTACGCAAGTATAAACACCATGGGACCATGCAGTCGTCATACTGCTCAGGAAGGAGACGCGTTCTGTCTCCTAGAGATGAACGTACTTTGGTGAGAAAAGTGCAAATCAATCGCAGAACAACAGCAAAGGACCTTGTAAAGTTGCTGGAGGAAACGGGTACAAAAGTATCTATATCCACAGTAAAACGAGTCCTATATCGACATAACCTGAAAGGCCGTTGAGCAAGGAAGAAGCCACTGCTTCAAAACTGCCATAAAAAAGCCAGACTACGGTTTGCAACTGCACATGGGAACAAAGATCGTACTTTTTTGAGAAATGTCCTCTGGTCTGATGAAACAAAAATAGAAGTGTTTGGCCATAATGACCATTGTTATGTTTGTAGGAAAAAGGGGACGCTTGCAAGCTGAAGAACACCATCCCAATCGTGAAGCACGGGGGTGGCAGCATCATGTTGTGGGGGTGCTTTGCTGCAGGAGGGACTTTTGCACTTCACAAAATAGATGGCATCATGAGGAAGGAACATTATGTTGATATATTGAAGCAACATCTCAAGACATCAGTAAGGAAGTTAAAGCTTGGTCACAAATGGGTTTTCCATATGGACAATGACCCCAACCATACTTCCAAAGTTGTGGCAAAATGGCTTAAGGACAACAAAGTCAAGGTATTGGAGTGGCCATCACAAAGCCCTGACCTCAATCCTATAGAAACTTTGTGGGCAGAACTGAAAAAGTGTGTGCGAGCAAGGAGGCCTACAAAAAAGTTACACCAGCTCTGTCAGGAGGAATGGGACAAAATTCACCCAACTTATTGTGGGAAGCTTGTGGAAGGCTACCCGAAACGTTTGACCCAAGTTAAACAATTTAAAGGCAATGCTACCAAATACTAATTGAGTGTATGTAAACTTCTGACCCACTGGGAATGTGATGAAAGAAATAAAAGCTGAAATATATCATTCTCTCTACTATTATTCTGACATTTCACAATCTTAAAATAAAGTGGTGATCCTAACTGACCTAAGACAGGGAATTTTTACTAGGATTGAATGTCAGGAATTGTGAAAAACTAAGTTTAAATGTGTTTGGCTAAGGTGTATGTAAACTTCTGACTTCAACTGTATAAGCATATCTTGTCTGCTAAATGAACTAGCCTACAGTCTATGTCATGGCTACAGTCTATGTCATGGGCACACAGCAAAATAACATACAGTAGTCCAACTCATTTTCAGTTCTTCTGAAATACATTTTCTTCATATCATAGTGTTTCTTTAGCCCTGCCTAAAGTAATAGTGGATTTATTGTGATGGTGTAGATTAATTGTATTTATTAGACTTTTATGTTCCAAAGGCGCGCGCATCAGCGGCTTGTATGCAGCTTGTGTGCGTGGAGTCCTGGAGATTCTAAACACGTTTATGTTAATTAACTATCAATTATCGCCAGCCCTAGGCCCAGCCCGAATCTCGGTGTCCGCAGGTGACTGACTGACTGACTGACAGACAGACAGACAGACAGAGAGACAGAGAGACAGACAGACAGACAGACAGACAGACAGACAGACAGACAGACAGACAGACAGACAGACAGACAGACAGACAGACAGACAGACAGACAGACAGACAGACAGACAGACAGACAGACAGACAGACAGACTAACATTTAAACAGATAGACAGACAGACAATTAAACAGACTAACATTTAAACAGACAGACATTTAAACAGACTAACATTTAAACAGACCGACAGACTAACATTTAAACATACAGACATACAGACTAACATTTAAACAGACAGACAGACAAACATTTAAACAAACTAACATTTAAACAGACTAACAATAAAACGACTGATGTTTAAACAGACTAACATTTAAACAGACAGACAATTAAACAGACAGACAGACCAACTAATATTTAAACAGACTAACATTTAAACAGACAGACATTTAAACAGACAGACTAACATTTAAACAGACAGACATTTAAACAGAGAGACATTTAAACAGACAGACATTTAAACAGACAGACAATTAAATAGACTAACATTTAAACAGACAGACATTTAAACAGACAGACAATTAAACAGACTAACATTTAAACAGACTAACATTTAAACAGACAGACATTTATACAGACTAACATTTAAACAGACAGACATTTAAACAGACAGACATTTAAACAGCTTTTATCACCACCCTCAGTGTGATAAGAAAGAGATATGGAGCAGCATGACTCATTGTGCTGGACCGCCAGACAGCAGAGGCAGATTGGACAAGAACATGTATCTAAACCTGCCAGGAGAAGGAATATGGAACTAGCTAGCAGTCTGTGGTTAGCGTTAGCTAATGTTAGTGTTACCTCAAAGCCTCTCTGGGGATGGAGCTACCTTTCTGTCACACCTGCCAGGACACAGTGTGTCTACACACAGTCACACACAACCGGAGGTTTCATAATACACACTACATGACCAAAAGTATGTGAACACCTGCTCATTGAACATCTCATTCCAAAATCATGGGGATTAATATGGAGTTGGTCTCCCTTTTGCTGCTATAACAGCCTCCACTATTCTGGGAAGGCTTTCCAATGGATGTTGGACATTGTTGCAGGGACTTGCTTCCATTCAACCACAAGAGCATTAGTGAGGTCGGGCACTGATGTTGGGCGATTAGGCCTGGCTCGCAGTCGGTATTCCAATTCATCCCAAAGGTGTTCGAGGGGGTTGAGGTCAGGGCTCTGTGCAGGCCAGTCAAGTTCTTCCACACCGATCTCAACAAACCATTTCTTTATGGACCTCGCTTTATGCACGGGGGAATTGTCATGCTGAAACAGGAAAGGGTTTTCCCCAAACTGTTGCTACAAAGTTGGAAGCATAAAATCGTATAGATTCTAGAATATCATTGTATGTTTCTAGCATTAAGATTTCCCTTCACTGGAACTAAGGGGCCTAGCTACCATGAAATGCTACCATGAAAAAAAGCCCTGGATCACTATTCCTCCTCCACCAAACTTTACAGTTGGCGGTATGCATTGGGGCAGGTAGCATTCGCCTGGTATCCGCCAAACCCAGATTTGTCCGTCGGACTACCAGATGGTGAAGCGTGATGCATCACTCCAGAGAACAGGTGATCTTAGGCTTGTGTGGGGTTCCTCGGCCATGGAAACCCATTTCATGAAGCCCCCTGACGAACAGTTCTTGTGCTAATGTTGCTCCCAGAGGCAGTTTGGAACTCTGTAGTGAGTGTTGCAACCGAGGACAGACGATTTTATGCTTCTAGACATTTCCACTTCACAATAACAGCACTTACAGTTGAACGGCTCTAGCAGGACAGAAATCTGACGAACTGGCTTGTTGGAAAGGTGGCATCCTATGACGGTACCATGTTGAAAGTCACTGAGCTCTTCAGTAAGGCAATTCCACTGCCAATGTTTGTCTATGGAGATTGCTTGTCTATGTGCTCAGGTGTGGCTGAAATAACCGAATCCACTAATCACACTTTTGTATATATAGGGTAATTCATGTACAGTACATACTTTAATACACACATTGAATTAACTACAAACTCCATAATAATTCATGTACATAAATTAATACACAAATGAATATTTCATTCTGTTAATTAGTTGCATAAGGTTTAGCCAGTTGAACCCTGGCCAGTATGTGTGTGGGAGAATGGGTGTAGAGTGTGGGTGGAATAGATCAGTAGCAGAGTGTATTGTGAGTGGGTGGTTCCAGTGGGCGGATGTCCCAGTGGGTGGGCAGGACAGCTGGTGGGGAGAGGAGGAAGACACAACTAACTTCTGATAAGAGGAAGTGAAGGCAAAGTGCTGCTGGGAGTACGGCACAGCACACTCATTTTAATAAAAAGGAAAACACATGCCACTGAATAAACATGTCATTTTGTGTGTGTCTGACTGCGTGTCTGTCTGTGAGTCTGTGCGTCTGATTCCGTGTGGGTCTGACTCTAGCCCCGTTTATACATGGTGCTAACATGGGTCCGTCCTGATCTTGTCTACATACTGATTGTGCCCACATGTCCAGAAATGTGTCTACACAGGGTATTATAATGTGTCTGTTATCCGTTTGCATTGTCACAAGAGTTCCTGGTCCCTTCATTTATGCAAATTATTTCACAGCTATTCCTTCAAAATAATATTTATTTATAGTAAGACATATTGATGTAGTCAGTCAATGGTGCCACCTCTCAATGATTTTAGAGGGAGGAATAATGATGATTTAAATGGCTTCTTTGTACAGATGGGTCTGTACAAGATATCCAGACACAATGTGTGTTTGACTACCTCTGGAGTTGGGCAGGATGATCTGTGTCTTTTGAGTGTCTACACCTGTCCAAAAATGTGGGCTCAATCGGGAATGTGGACAAGATCAGGACAAAGGACTCAAGTTAGAACCAGGTATAAACGGGGCTTCTGTATCTATCTGTCTGTCTGTCTGTCTGTGCGTCTAACAGCATGTGTGTGTTTGACTGTCAGGTCCAGAACATCACCCAGTCCATGGAGTTGCTGGACCTGCGGACCAACAGGGACCTTCAGTATGTGAGGAACACAGAGAGCCTGATGAAGGCTGTAGACGTCAAGCTGAAGACTGCCTCAGACAACCCCCGAAGCCTCAACCCCAAGAGCTTACAGGTAACGCACATGGCATGCATGTGTCCATTCATCTGTCCTGAAAATCAATCACACAGGTTTCTACGTCAAGCATATTTCTAAACTATGTATGTGAACTTTCTATAGGAACATCCTGGACTGTAGCACAGGCTTTATAACGTATATTTACTACAGCTTCCTCTACATTACAACACATAATGACACACTAACACTCACATAGCTTATCTTCATCTGCTATTTCAGTGTAATTGAGTCATGTACAGGAGGCAATTTGAGCGCAATCTCTCCTGCATTATTAAAACCACACGACCAAGCGCAAGTGTTTCTCTCTCTGCCTGTTCTCAGTTAACAGCCATATATATTCACATTTATCTAATCCTTATCTTCCTACAAGCGGAATCTCAGGCTCCATTATCAGACTGTGTTTCTGTCTTGCTGTCAGCAGGGCCTTTTCACGAGTTTCTTACACTCTGCGGATATTAGATGGACCATAAAATGGTTTGATTAAAAGATGCTTTGATAAATTCTTAATGCATAAAGGCTGATTTACTGCTGGGACTCTGCACGGCAACAGGGATGGGCCTGGGGAATGGCCTTATGGTGTTTCTCTCTCTACACCTTTTATTATTAAAGTCACTGCAATGTTTACGAATCCCCCCCCCACATCCATCAACACGTCTTAATATCACTAGCATATGCCAAGTCCTGCAAATTCCAATAGCTTTCCAAATGTGAATAAATACTCATTCACAATCCAATGGGTCGAGAAAAAAAAAATGCATAAGTGTAAAAGCTGCATTTGACTTTCTGTGAGACAGCCTGATGAATGTGTGGAGCTCAATGTCGCCGATGGCATGGCACGGGAGATTAACGAGAGGGAATTTTCGCGGGGCGAACGGGGGAAAATGAGATTTATAATGTGGCGCTGTGGGGCTGAGAGCTGCTCCATCAACAGATTTACGATAAACCTTAACAAGGAGAAAACAGCCCCCCCTGTGGTGGACTAGTTTTATTGATGTGCCTGCTGCTCCTAACAGCCTCACAGCACAGGACTGCATTGACGCACCATAGCAGGCTACCTCAGGCTGCCTCTCCTCTCCTGCTGCCCCTTCATCGATACACCACCGGCCTATGAGAAATCAGCCCCACCAACTCCCTGACAGCAGATCAGTCATAGATGTGGAGCTGAGGCTAGGATAGGCTAGATGGCGTAGGTCCCCAGATGAGGAAGAATGCATTGGAGAATGAAACAATAGAGTCCAGGATCAACAGTGTGTATGAAAACACATTTGTGGATTCGTCATGAGAACGGCAACTAGTTCTGGCATTGGAATGCAGTCCGTACCATCACCCTTCTGTTTGCTTTGTGTGTGGCTCCTCTCTCTCACTCCCCTTTCTACTGTTTTTCCTCTTTCTGAATCTAATCTTCCTCTTTGTCACCCCTCTCTCCCTCTCTCCATCCAACCTGCAGGATTTGAAGGACAAGGTGACCCAGCTGCTCCCCCTACTGCCGGTGTTGGAGCAGTACAAGACGGACGCCCGTCAGATCAGCCGGGTGAGGGAGGAGGTGAGGAACCTGTCGCTGGTACTCATGGCCATCCAGGAGGAGATGGGAGCCTACGACTACGAGGAGCTGAGACACAGGGTCCTGCTGCTGGAGACCAGGCTCCACTCCTGCATGCAGAAACTAGGTGAGGAGAGAGGAGGGTGTGTGGTTGGGTGGTATCTGTGGAGACCCATAAATATCCATAAAGGTAAAGATCCAGGAGGACATTATACTGATAGAAAGATGCTGACATCCCAACAGCATTGAATGTCTTCTGGCTTGGCATGGACTACTCTACTATAACTGGCTAGAGGTAGTCTTCATGTACATAATACTGTGAGGGCTATTCACATTGACTAGGCAATGTAAGAAAAACCTAATACAGATCATTTGTAATATTTTCATACTAAATGTATTTGTTCACAACCTGAGATGCTGTTGGATTTAAAATAAAGGACTTACTGTTTCTCTCAATGAATAGTCAAGCAGTGCTCTCTGAAAACACTTGTAATAGGAGTGTTATGCCACCTCTCCACCAGAGTACTTTTACGATCAATTTAATCCAACACACTGATGATACACTATCACTAAGAGCAATGTGAAGTGTAGCTACGGTAGCTGAGACACAGGCTATTAATGGTCAACGTTCTAATGATGCTCATGTTCAGTACTAGTATTAAGCTGGATACATTATCCAATAATGGCCTAGAGATGCCCAGATAAATGATCCAGTAATGGCCTAGAGATGCCCAGATAAATGATCCAGTAATGGCCTAGAGATGCCCAGATAAATGATCCAGTAATGGCCTAGAGATGCCCAGATAAATGATCCAGTAATGGCCTAGAGATGCCCAGATAAATGATCCAGTAATGGCCTAGAGATGCCCAGATAAATGATCCAGTAATGGCCTAGAGATGCCCAGATAAATGATCCAGTAATGGCCTAGAGATGCCCAGATAAATGATCCAGTTATGGCCTAGAGATGCCCAGATAAATTATCCAGTAATGGCCTAGAGATGCCCAGATAAATGATCCAGTTATGGCCTAGAGATGCCCAGATAAATGATCCAGTAATGGCCTAGAGATGTCCAGATAAATGATCCAGTAATGGCCTAGAGATGCCCAGATAAATGATCCAGTTATGGCCTAGAGATGTCCAGATAAATTATCCAGTAATGGTCTAGAGATGCCCAGATAAATGATCATGCTCATGTAATATGTGGAGCTAAACTGATGATTTAACAGAATCCTGTATATATAAACTGATGATTTAACAGAATCCTATATATATAAACTGATGATTTAACAGAATCCTGTATATATAAACTGATGATTTAACAGAATCCTGTATATATAAACTGATGATTTAACAGAATCCTATATATATAAACTGATGATTTAACAGAATCCTGTATATATAAACTGATGATTTAACAGAATCCTATATATATATAAACTGATGATTTAACAGAATCCTGTATATATAAACTGATGATTTAACAGAATCCTGTATATATAAACTGATGATTTAACAGAATCCTGTATATATAAACTGATGACTTAACAGAATCCTGTATATATAAACTGATGATTTAACAGAATCCTGTATATATAAACTGATGATTTAACAGAATCCTGTATATATCAAATCAAATCAAAATCAAATCAAATTTATTTATATAGCCCTTCGTACATCAGCTGATATCTCAAAGTGCTGTACAGAAACCCAGCCTAAAACCCCAAACAGCAAGCAATGCATGTGAAAGAAGCACGGTGGCTAGGAAAAACTCCCTAGGAAAAACTCCCTAGAAAGGCCAAAAACCTAGGAAGAAACCTAGAGAGGAACCAGGCTATGAGGGGTGGCCAGTCCTCTTCTGGCTGTGCCGGGTGGATATTATAACAGAACATGGTCAAGATGTTAAAATGTTCATAAATGACCAGCATGGTCAAATAATAATAATCATAGTAGTTGTCGAGGGTGCAACAAGCACGTCCGGTGAACAGGTCAGGGTTCCATAGCCGCAGGCAGAACAGTTGAAACTGGAGCAGCAGCATGGCCAGGTGGACTGAGGACAGCAAGGAGTCATCATGCCAGGTAGTCCTGAGGCATGGTCCTAGGGCTCAGGTCCTCTGAGAGAAAGAAAGAAAGAGAGAAAGAAAGAAAGAAAGAAAGAGAGAATTAGAGAGAGCATATTTAAATTCACACAGGACACCGGATAAGACAAGAGAAATACTCCAGATGTAACAGACTGACCCTAGCCCCCCGACACATAAACTACTGCAGCATAAATACTGGAGGCTGAGACAGGAGGGATCAGAAGACACTGTGGCCCCATCCGATGATACCCCCGGACAGGGCCAAACAGACAGGATATAACCCTGTCTTGCCAAAGCACAGCCCCCACACCACTAGAGGGATGTCTCCAACCACCAACTTACCGTCTAAGACAAGGCCGAGTATAGCCCACAAATATAAAACTGATGATTTAACAGAATCCTGTATATATAAACTGATGATTTAACAGAATCCTGTATATATAAACTGATGATTTAACAGAATCCTGTATATATAAACTGATGATTTAACTGAATCCTGTATATATAAACTGATGATTTAACAGAATCCTGTATATATAAACTGATGATTTAACAGAATCCTATATAAACTGATGATTTAACAGAATCCTGTATATATAAACTGATGATTTAACAGAATCCTGTATAAACTGATGATTTAACTGAATCCTGTATATATAAACTGATGATTTAACAGAATCCTATATAAACTGATGATTTAACTGAATCCTGTATATATAAACTGATGATTTAACAGAATCCTGTATATATAAACTGATGATTTAACAGAATCCTGTATATATAAACTGATGATTTAACAGAAAAAGGGATTGCAGCTGAAATGTTGCCTTTAGCCGTTTAATATTTCACGATATTCTGTGTGTGTGTGTGTGTGTGTGTGTGTGTGTGTGTGTGTGTGTGTGTGTGTGTGTGTGTGTGTGTGTGTGTGTGTGTGTGTGTGTGTGTGTGTGTGTCGCAGGCTGTGGGAAGTTGACCGGCGTCAGTAACCCCATCACCATCCGTGCATCAGGGTCAAGGTTCGGCTCCTGGATGACTGACACCATGATCCCTAGTTCAGACAACCGGGTAAGTTTTCCACATGAGCGCATGCACGAACACACACGTTGCTTTTACTACCCTTGTGGGGACCAAAACATTGATTCCCATTCAAAATCCTATTTACTCTAACCCCTAAACCTAACCCCAACCCTTAACCTAACCTTAACCCTTACCTTAACCCCTAACCCAAACCTTAAAACTAAACCTAACCCTAACCGTAATTATAACCCTAATTGTAACCCTAAACCTAATCCTTAAGCCTAAAGCCCTTTTCCTTGTGGGGACTGGCAGAATGTCCCCACTCAGAATTGTCCTTGTTTTACTATCCTTGTGAGGTCTTCTGGTCACCAGAAGGATAGTAAAAACCAAATCACACACACACACTGACCCCTGACCCCCAAAACAGAGTTTATCACATGGCTTAGACTACAGCGCCACAGGACCCTCACAGGGGGTTGGTTGTACGCTGTAATGCTACTTTGGTGACGGACTATTTTGCCTACAGTCTGTCAGACTCCTGAGAGTCACTGAGAGCTGAGTCACTGATGGATGTCAGCCCTCCCTCCTCTCTCTCTCCCTCCCTCCCTCCCTCCCTCCCTCCTGTCCCATCCCGTCACAGCCACAGTACGCCTGCTGATTAATCATTCTGTCATGGGGGAAGAAATGAACGAGTTGTTTAAGCAGACGTTTCTCCAATCACCTGGGTAATTACCAGCAGTGTGACTGCCAGCCGAGCTGCAGAGCTGCAGAGCAGCAGAGCAGCAGAGACTGAGACAAGGCTGTGAGCCTGGACACAGATGATATAGTAATGGGTTTTCCTAATTGGAGATGACATGTGGTCGCACGTTAACAAGACCCTCTGGTGTAGAGTGGAGAAGAGAGGATAGGAGAGGAGGACAGGGGGAGAGGAGAGGGAGGACAGGGGGAGAGGAGAGGGAGGACAGGGGGAGAGGAGAGGGAGGACAGGGAGTGGTAGAAGGGAAGAGGAGAGGAGAGGGGGTGGCAGAAGGGAAGAGGAGAGGAGAGGGGGTGGTAGAAGGGAAGAGGAGAGGAAGAAAAGGTGGAAGAGGAGGGAGGAGGAAGAGGGGGGATGCGTGGAGGGGGAGAGGAATGGAGGATAGAAGAAATGAGGGAAGAGAGAGATGAGGGGAGGAGAGGGCAGACGTTTCGTTCCGTGGGGGAAAAATGAAGATGGCCTTTCTCATCTAAACACTGTCATCATGTCCCAGACTAAATAGATGGAATGTTGTGTTGTGTTGTAGGTCATCGTCTCCCCCATGCAGACTACTGTGTTTAATGATCACGTTGCTCACTGACATCACATTAGAATTCATATCAGACACTGATCCTATAGCCCATATACATCCAAGGAGTATCACATTAACGCCCATATCCATCACTGTGATCACATTTGGGAGCCGAAATGTCATTGGCTCCTGAGAGTGAAATGTAATTTGCGCCATTCTGCCTCCCAAATGCTACACGACAAAAGAACTCTCTCCCAGACATGCCTGTCTGCCTGTGCGTGTCCCAACTAGGGCTCAAGCAAAGCCCCTCCATGCTCTAGGGACTCGTTTAACAGTGAAAACGGGAAATAATACTTCATGCTCCATAATCTTCCCTCCTCCATAATTCAGCTGCTATTCCAGCACCACCCCGGCTCCTGTCCTCCTGTCCTCCTGTCCTCCTGTCCTCCTGTCCCCCTCCCTCCCTCCCTCCCTCCGGGGATCAGTCTGAAACAAGTGGGTAGGACCTAAATCCTTGCCTGATACATTAAGAGAAAAAAGTACATATGTGAGCTGACTGTGGTTTAATTGAATCAATTAATAGTGGAGAGGCCAGGGGATGAGTGGAGATTGGGTCATGGAGTGGGCTGATCTGTCAATGTCCTGATCCAGTCATTCTCAGTAGAGAGAGAAAAGAGAGAAAGAGATGCTAACAGAATTGATTTTCTGTAAGTGTGGACTGGAAAAGGGCAGAGAGCAGAGAGCAGTGTGGCTGGCTGGGCTGACTGCAGAGCAGAGAATACAGACACACACACACACACACACGGTCATGTATAGCTAACATTGTGGGGACACACAATTCAGTCCCATTCAAAATCTTGTTTTCCCTAACCCCTAACCCTAACCCTAACCGTATTCTTACCCTTCCCTAACCCTAACCTTAATCCTAACCCTAAAGCCCTAGCTCCTAACCATAACCCTAAACCTAACCTTAGTTCCTAACCCTAAAACTAACCCTAGCTCCTAACCCTAACCCTTAACGTAATTCTAACACTAACACTAATTATACCCTTAACCTTAAACCCCCTAGAAATAGCATTTGACCTTGTGGGGACAAAAAAAAAAATGTATTTTTTTTGTTTTGTTTACTATTCTTGTGGGGACTTCTGAATAGTTAAACATGTCCACACACACACACACACACACACACACACACACACACACACACACACACACACACACACACACACACACACACACACACACACACACACACACACACACACACACACACACACACACACACACACACAGGAGATCAATAGCACTGTACGCACTGCACGTACACCACACAAACACACTCACACACCTACGCACACTCGTATGAACACACATACACTTTGCTCAGGGCACCGCCGTAGGCAGGTTATCCAAGAAGAAAGACCACACTGACACTCCATGCCTGAAGATCAGACACCTCTGATGTAATGGAGCACAACGTTATCACTATGTTTACACCCTCTCTCTCTCTCTCTCTCTCTCTCTCTCTCTCTCTCTCTCTCTCTCTCTCTCTCTCTCTCTCACCCTCTCTCTCTCTCTCTCTCTCTCTCTCTCTCTCTCTCTCTCTCCCTCTCTCCCTCTCTTTCTGTCTCTCTCTCTCTCTCTCTCTGTCTCTCCCTCTCTTTCTGTCTCTCTCTCTCTCTCTCTCTCTCTCTCTCTCTCTCTCTGGCTCTGTCTCTCTCTCTCCCTCTCTCTGTCTCTCCCTCTCTCTGTCTCTCCCTCTCTCTGTCTCTCCCTCTCTCTCTCTCTCTCTCTCTAACACACACTCTCTCACTCACTCTCTCTCTCTGTCTCTCCCTCTCTCTGTCTCTCCCTCTCTCTGTCTCTCCCTCTCTCTCTCTCTCTCTCTCTCTCTCTCTAACACACACTCTCTCACTCACTCTCTCTCTCTGTCTCTCTCTCTCTGTCTTTCTCTCTCTCTCTCTCTCTCTCTGTCTCTCCCTCTCTCTCTCTCTCTCTCTCTCTCTCTCTCTCTCTCTCTCTCACTCTCACTCTCTCTCTCTCACTCTCTAGGTGTGGTCCATGGACGGCTACTTTAAAGGTCGTCGTGTCCTGGAGTACCGCACCCTAAACGACTTCATGAAAGGCCAGAACTTCGTTCAGCACCTGCTGCCCCACCCCTGGGCGGGGACCGGCCACGTGGTCTACAACGGCTCCCTGTACTACAACAAGTACCAGAGCAACATCATCATCAAGTACCACTTCAGGTCCCGCAGTGTTCTGGTGCAGCGCAGTCTCAGTGGGGCCGGCTACAACAACACCTTCCCCTACTCCTGGGGAGGCTCCTCGGACATCGACCTGATGGCAGACGAGAACGGCCTGTGGGCCGTCTACACCACCATCCCCAACGCCGGCAACATCGTCATCAGCCGCCTGGAGCCGCAGAGCCTGGAGGTGCTGCAGACGTGGGACACAGGGTTCCCCAAGCGCAGCGCCGGAGAGTCTTTCATGATCTGTAGCACGCTGTACGTCACCAACTCCCACCTGGCCGGGGCTAAGATCTACTTCGCCTACTACACCAACTCCTCTAGCTACGAATACACAGACATCCCCTTCCACAACCAGTACTCCCACATCTCCATGATGGACTATAACCCCAGGGAGAGGGTGCTGTACACCTGGAACAACGGACACCAGGTGCTCTACAACGTCACTCTGTTCCAGGTCATTAAGACCGCTGGGGACTAGAGACACCAGGGGTGGCTGGTGTCACTTTACATCGGAGGACGGGCCTATTGTAATGGTCGGAATGGAATGAATGGAACAATATCAAACAAGCCTTCCATTGATTCCATTCCAGTCATTGCTATGAGCCGTCCTCCGTTCACAAGCCTCCAGAGACGCTCAGAGCTAGCCTGGTCTCGGGTCTGTTGTGCTGTCTTGACAACGCCTAGTGTGACGATGACCATATGTGTTGGAAAGATAGCACAGATCTGGGACCAGGCTAACCCAGAGGCAGAGTCAGACCGAACACACAACAAAACTATAATGCTGTTATGGGGGGGGGGGGGGATGGGCAGGCAGACAGATGGACGGAAGGAGGCTTGGACTTTTTTAAAGCATTTCAATCTTCTTCATCGACTGCTGTTATTCATTCCGAAAAAATACAGTCCGACAGCAAGGCCAGTAAATATATAAATATATACAGACGTTCTGATTTTCTTTTCTGTGATGAGTAAGCATGGTTCTTTTTATTTGTGATGAGAAATAAATATCAACCTTTACCATTTAAGACTTTGTACTTTATTGTGGCTCCCGCCTCTTTAGTAGAGTACGTCCACCATTATTCTCTCTGAGGGCTGAAATAGCTTATTTCTTTATTGATTTTCATTATGAAAATACCATGTCCATCTTTAGCTCTCACTACCTGAAGATCTCAAAGTTTCAATACAGACACAATCTTGTTGTTTCCCAGGTGATCTGTCTGTGAAAGAACAAGAGTGGTCATAAACAGTATGGATGAAAAGGAAAGAGGTGTGAAGGGATTGGAGAGTGTGAGAGCGAGAGAGAGATATGAAAATTGTAAAGATACATGTGACAACATTAGCATTGAGGCAGAGAACTGAGGTCCCAGGCAACACTGACGCCAACTGTTGCTGTTTGCGTTTGGTTTGCTCCATCTCTTTAAAAGTGCGTAGCTCTTCTCCAGCCCCCGCTGCACTACAATGGACAGACAGAGTGCACACTCAGTATGACACCACCTGCATAAACAGTGACCTTTTCACTGTGTTCCTGTTCATTCAATGACACATAAAAACAAAACTACCAACAAAATATTCTAAAATCCCCCTTGGCATGTCAGGTTTATCTCTGAAAGGCAGAGGAGTTTGGATAGAGACAATTTTCTTTTCATTTTATTCATTTATACAGTTTGAGACGAAATCAGATCTCTTTTTAGAAGAGACCCAGGGGAATAAAACAGGAGGATGAGGTGGTGAGTGGTAGCCCTGGGTTACCATGGTGATCTGATTCTCTGGAAGTGACCTTTCTATTGGTCAGCCTTCATGCTGTCCAGGACCCAGGCTGACATTTCGCTAGCAGAAGGACGTGTGGGAACGCAGGACAATACGAAAACTCTGACGATGAACTCAAAACACAAAAGACATGTCTCAGTAGCTTTCCTTTGAGACTTCACGTAGACACAAATCAATCTAATTCAGCATGGAGGATAACACAGGCCGTATCTCCCACAGAGTATTGGTCTCTTACAAAAATTTATGTAGAAACAAAAAAAGCTTTTATTACGGTATGGTTACTCCCAGTTGCGCTTGAAATGGCACACTGTTCCCTATAAAAGTGCATCCCATAGAGCTCTGGTCCAAAGTAGTGGACTTCATAGGCAATAGGGTGCCATTTTGGATGCAACACCTGACGGACAGTCCACTAAGAGAGGCTGTGTTTCATGACAAGGTCTAATTGTTCATCCATTTGAGTTGAGAGGAGAGGAAGGACACGTACAGCTGTGATGAAACGGAGGAAATAATTGTGCGTGAAATGAGTATGGGATTTAAACAGTTGCCCATTTTAAATATGCATACACACACTCATACAGTAGAGCTATATTAACACACACCACAGGAGGCTGGTGGCACCTTAATTGGGGAGGACGGGCTCATAGTAATGGCTGGAACAGAATAATGGAATGGTAATAAAAATGTCCATGTGTTTGATACCATTCCATTTACTCTATTATGAGCTGTCCTCCCCTCAACAGCCTCCTGTGACACATGTATTTCCAAAACCTTAAAATTATAATTTCTATATTACATCCTCCTAAACAATCATATCCACCCAAAGGAAATTCTAATATATATCATTTCACCGTTATCAGACTTTATTTCAACAAACTTTTGCTTCAATTAGAGGATTTTGGTCCATAACAGGGCTTTGCCCATTGGAAGCCTCAGGCAAGGATTCAGTCAATTGCAGATAGGGACTTTCCAGAAATGTGTTTGATCTGCATAGCAAAATGTCCTGGATGGAGGGAGAGGAGGCTTGATTTAGAAACCGCCAGTCCGTAGCGTTCAACTCATCAACGTCATCCATAGCACACAACCAGACTGACAATCTCTGTCAACTCCCTCTATCCAGGACATGCTGCTGTGCAAATCAAACACTTCACACTTCTCAAAGTGATATCCTGAAAAATCCACTATCTGCGATCCTAGCGTTAATGCAATCCAGGAAGAGAAGTTTGAACCATGGAGTGGCATAGTAAGAGTTCATTCACTCAGAGCTTAGCCTAGCTGCCTATAAGCATGCATGTCTACTCTGCTCTGCTCTGCATGCACTCACTCTGATTGACTCGTTTAATAGTGGGAGACAGTGTGATGGAGAGGAGAGGGGCTGAGCTGAATGGGGAGAAGACAGAGAGAGAAAGAGTCCCATCCACTCTGGTCCCTGAGAGTTGTGAGAGCCCATTCCCATCCCACCACCATATTAATCATGCATCCGTCTCGTGGAGGGGCAGAATAAGAAAAAGTCTATTATACATATAAAGCTGTCGTGTCGTTCGTCTGCAGCCAGAGCCGTGGCTGGAGCGGCAAAGATGCCCTGCTGTTAAATTAAGACTTACAGCGCTGTATGCAAGCTCCGACAGCTGCTTTATATCCAGCCAATTAAACCATCAGTTTTATCCTCCCTGCTATACTGAACCGACGGCAGGCAGCAGGAGGGAGGTACACATAAACACAGTAACACTGCAGCCATAGTCCTTCTCTTAAGAGGGTCCTACAGTATCTTAATCACTCTGGATGGGCTCTCTCTCTCTCTCTCTCTCTCTCTCTCTCTCTCTCTCTCTCTCTCTCTTCTCTCTCTCTCTCTCTCTCTCTCTCTCTGAAGGGGGGAGGGATTGTGGAGGTGGAGGTACAGAAGAGAGAGAAAGAGAGAGAGGGAGAGATGGAGAAAAGAAAGATGTCTCCTGAGAGACCCTCTCCTTTAACTGGTGTATTTAATAGCATTTTGGAGCAGCCATCGATCCTCCCAGCTCTATAGTCTAATTAGGCAATGATTTGTGAAGGACAGTAAAGCTGTAGCAATATTCTGGGGCACAGCCATGGATCATTTCGTTTTACACCTGTGATGTTCTGACATGGCACACTTCATTGAGACAGTGAAGATTTAACATGAAATGTAGCTGATGGGGGTGGGGCCACGTGGACACCTGCTGTAGGTTAGTGGACAGGGCAGAGGGCTCGGCCACACCGTGGAAGGAAGCAGCTGGGGTCAGGGCTAATGTTAGGGTTAGGGTCGAAAAAGGAGATGTGGCCTGACCTGCCTCAAGACACGAAAAGGATGAAGGGCTCTATTCAGTCTGTATCACGGAAGAATAACAGATGGTGCAATATAAATGTAAAGGTTAGAGTTAGGGCTGATAGGGTTAGGCTTAGGTCGGGATGGGTGGCCACTCCGATATAAAGAACCGACCGCATGCATACATTTTCATGGTCCCAGTGGGAATTAAACCCACAATCCTGGCATTGCGAGCACCGTGTTCGACTAACTGAGCTTAATGTGGTACTGTAGTTCGGGATGTGCCATATAAAATCCCCACTAGGACTTATCTCTAGATTTGGTGCCTGTATCCTGCAATGTGCTGATAAAGAAAGGCGTGTAAACGCTATTCATTCACAATATCAAAAGGCTGTGCATTAACACGACATTTACTGTGTCAGTGTTCCTCCTCCGCTACGTCACTGACCGCGTCGCAGGTGTAAATCAGGTCTGATGTTGTGATGTGATGAGCAGGCCAGACTAAGTGCTTGTTGTTGTGTGTTCCTGTTACAGGGATCATGGCCTTGACTGATGCCACGTCCTCCAGACTAGAACATGATATAGAGGTGGGTCTATAAAAGTCGTCGAGTAGCCTGAGGAACTGCAGCATTAGTGTAGATGGAGGTATACACCCTCTCCATCTGTCAGCTCAATGACCATTATATGTGTTTACTAAACATTCACAGTGCCATTAGGATCTCCACTGAATGGAGCCCTCATTATCCTGCAGTTCAGTCTCAGTTCTATTGTCTCTGTCTCAGCCTCTTCTCACATCAACAGCCATTCATTTGGGAACAGAAGGAATACATGGGCGTCAACGTGAAAACACTCCCTCCTGTCTCTTCTCTCTCTCCCTCTTCCTCCATCCTCGCTCCCACCCTTTCTCCCCCTTTTCTCGTTTCCTCTCAGATGATGCGTCACCAGCCAGGAACAGAGTGAATCCAGAACAAACTGTCTATTCGGGTTTGTGGGGCGTGGGTGTGTGGGTGTGTGGATTGAAATGTACGAGTGCAATAGTGAAATAAATACAGACTGAGAGAACATGAAGCGCAACAGCGCTGACGGAGCAATAACGAGCTCTAACTCTCATCGGATGCTCAAACCACATCTTTAACAGAATCTTGAGGTGCGAGAGGGAGGAGGATGTGCTCCAGGGGAGGAGAGAGAGAGAGAGAGAGAGAGAGAGAGAGAGAGAGAGAGAGAGGAGTGAAATCTGGGCTGAGGTGAGGAGACGGGAGGGATCAGAAGCCTTTTCCTGCTGCAGTTACTGTCAGATAGATGAGGGGCTGCTCTCCCCCTCTGTTAGAACAAAAGAAGAGGAGGCAGGGGAAGCATCTCAGAAGAGAGCGAGAGAGAGAATCTATTTCCTTTTGCTTCTCCCTTCCGTCTCCTCCTCTAGCCTCATTCCATGAATGAAAAATGAGAAAGAAGCAGGTTCCCTGTCATAGGACAACAGGGGTTCTGGTGCAGAGGGGAGAGGTGCAGAGAGGAGCAGGCCAAGGCCCACTTTAGACACCACAAAGCTACACTACATGACCAAAAGTATGTGGACACCTGCTTGTCGAACATCTCATTCCAAAATCATGGGCATTAAAATGGAATTGGTCCCCCCTTTGCTGCTAAAACAGCTTCCACTCTTCTGGGAAGGTTTTCCACTAGATGATGGAACATTGCTGCGGGGACTAGTGAGGTTGGGCACTGATGTTGGGCGATTAGGCCTGGCTCGCAGTCAGTGTTCCAATTCATCACAAAGATGTTTGATGGGGTTGAGTTCAGGGCTCTGTGCAGGCCAGTGAAGTTCTTCCACACTGATCTCGACAAACCCTTTCTGTATGGACCTCACTTTTGGCACGGGGGCACTGTTATGCTGAAACAGTAAAGGGCCTTCCCCAAACTGTTGCAACAAAGTTGGAATTACAGAATTGTCTAGAATGTCATTGTATGCTGTAGCATTAAGATTTCCCTTCACTGGAGCTAAAGGGCCTAGCCCGAACCATGAAAAACAGCCCCAGACCAATTTTCCTCTTCCACCAAACTTTACAGTTGGCACTATGCATTGGGGCAGGTAGGCAACTCCAGCAGAGCAGAAATTTGACAAATTGACTTGATGGAAAGGTGGCATCCTATGACGCTGCCACGTTGAAAGTCACTTAGCTATTCAGTAAGGCCATTCTACTGCCAATGTTTGTCTATGGAGATTGCATGGATATGGGCTCGATTTTATACACCTGTCAGCAACAAGTGTGGCTGAAATAGCCGAATCCGCTAATTTGAAGGGGTGTCCACATACTTTTGTATATATAATGTATGTGACTAAAACATGGAACTAATTGCAGCAAGTCCAGAGGGCCAAGCTTCCAAGGACACGCCTGCCTGCCGGCTCTCTCTTTCTCTCTCCCCCTCTCACTCACACACACACACACACACACAGTAATATGTACAGCGGTCTTTGGGTTAGTGAATTCACATTCCTCCTCACACAGAGTTGTTGTATAATTCATGCCCATAGAATAGAATATGGATTCCATTTTAAACGATACACAAATCTTCATTATATCCATGCATTCATAAAAGGAATTTACTGTACAGCCATACATAAAAAACACATTCATCCTTGACAGCTAATAAGGGTTAAGATATTGATTTATGTGGGACACATGAAATGTCTCATTCTGAAATGAGAAAGAAAACCTATCTGCTGGATTTGGATATCTGTGTGTGTTATTTGTATTCAGTGTGTGTGAATGAGCAGGAAGTCCCACACAAACTGTCCAGGTTGGGAAGGGACTTATCCATCTAACTAATATACTTAGGTTATCTAAATTGGTCCACAGTGTTTCCTGAAAAATGGTGATTCCTCTCCCTGGCACTACAGAGCCCCACCCCTGCCACCCTCCACAGATACACAAAGTAAAGATCATTTAAAACACTGCTCCCTCCCACTTTACTCCCCATAAACATTGCAGGAGCCACGCACAATGCCTCATTAAAATGCAAATTGGGGCTGGGTCGCTTTGCTGATCCTGTAATTAAATACATTTCCCCCAAACAAGTGGAGGGTGGAAGGGAGGGAGTCTGCTGAGGTAGTCGATGGGTTTTCCTCCAGTCGACGCATATCAATGAACCTTTATCAATTTTACATTCATCACGGCAGGGGCCCTATCAGCGAAGGAGACAGAAGGAGACAGATGTGGGCCGTAAACTGCTACAGCACAGTGCTGGCACCATTACCTGTCCCACCTTGCCACCACCGGGCTGGGGCCACCACCGGGCTGGGGCCACCACCGGGCTGGCACCACTACCTGTCCCACCTTGCCACCACCGGGCTGGGGCCACCACCGGGCTGGCCCCACTACCTGTCCCACCTTGCCACCACCGGGCTGGGGCCACCACCAGGCTGGGGCCACCACCGGGCTGGCACCAATACCTGTCCCACCTTGCCACCACCGGGCTGGGGCCACCACCGGGCTGGCACCACTACCTGTCCCACCTTGCCACCACCGGGCTGGCACCACTACCTGTCCCACCTTGCCACCACCGGGCTGGCACCACCACCCGTCCCACCTTGCCACCACCGGGCTGGCACCACCACCCGTCCCACCTTGCCACCACCGGGCTGGCACCACCACCCGTCCCACCTTGCCACCACCGGGCTGGGCCGTCCATCACCCCAACCACACAGAGACACGACAGGATGCTCCCAGCCACACAGGACCTCCCTTGCCCTGCTGGCCCCACTACCCTGTTCCCCACCTCTATGTCGACGTTGGCCCGCTCCCCTGTTCCCCACCTCTATGTCGACGCTGGCCCGCTCCCCTGTTCCCCACCTCTATGTCGACGCTGGCCCGCTCCCCTGTTCCCCACCTCTATGTCGACGCTGGCCCGCTCCCCTGTTCCCCACCTCTATGTCGACGCTGGCCCGCTCCCCTGTTCCCCACCTCTATGTCGACGCTGGCCCGCTCCCCTGTTCCCCACCTCTATGTCGACGTTGGCCCGCTCCCCTGTTCCCCACCTCTATGTCGACGCTGGCCCGCTCCCCTGTTCCCCACCTCTATGTCGACGCTGGCCCGCTCCCCTGTTCCCCACCTCTATGTCGACGCTGGCCCGCTCCCCTGTTCCCCACCTCTATGTCGACGCTGGCCCGCTCCCCTGTTCCCCACCTCTCTGTCGATGCTGGCCCGCTCCCCTGTTCCCCACCTCTATGTCGACGCTGGCCCGCTCCCCTGTTCCCCACCACTCTGTCGACGCTGGCCCGTTCCCCTGTTCCCCACCTCTCTGTCGACGCTGGCCCGCTCCCCTGTTCCCCACCACTCTGTCGACGCTGGCCCGCTCCCCTGTTCCCCACCACTCTGTCGATGCTGGGCCCGTTATCCTGTTCCCCACCTCTCTGTCAACGCTGGCCCGCTCCACACCACTCTGTCGACGCTGGGCCGCTCCCCTGTTCCCCACCTCTCTGTCGACGCTGGCCTGCTCCCCTGTTCCCCACCACTCTGTCGACGCTGGCCCGCTCCCCTGTTCCCCACCACTCTGTCGACGCTGGCCGCTCCCCTGTTCCCCACCTCTCTGTCGACGCTGGCCCGCTCCCCTGTTCCCCACCACTCTGTCGATGCTGGGCCCGTTATCCTGTTCCCCACCTCTCTGTCAACGCTGGCCCGCTCCCCACCACTCTGTCGACGCTGGGCCGCTCCCCTGTTCCCCACCTCTCTGTCGACGCTGGCCTGCTCCCCTGTTCCCCACCACTCTGTCGACGCTGGCCTGCTCCCCTGTTCCCCACCTCTCTGTCGACGCTGGCCCGCTCAATGTCTGCATGCAGGTGCAAGTGGATAAAACTGGTTCCAAGTAGCAGCACCCCTTTAACTCAATTATATCAAATAAACAGTCATTACAAATGACAGATTGAGGTTCTTTCTATTCTCTCCCTCTCCTTTTGCATCTCTCTCACACATTCTCACACACACACACACACACACACACACACACACACACACACACACACACACACACACACACACACACACACACACACACACACACACACACACACACACACACACACACACACACACACACACACACACATACGCACACACACACACACACACTCTCCCACACATTCTCACACACTAGCAACCAAATGGCTGACAGGCTGAGGTCGAACCAACAAACAGGGGCCAGTCAGTCCGTCCTTCAGTCTGTCAGTGCAGGTGGGATGAGGTGGCGGACGAACAGTCCCCCTGGGTTGTGTGTGTAAAAGGCTTTGCAGTTGGTTTCTCCTCTTCCTTTATTTGTGTCTGGGGTGACCTTGGGCAAAAGACTAGAGTGTGGGATATCAGCAAACCGGTTAGCAATCGTTAGAGAAATAACTATGAAAACATGGGGCCACATAGAGCATTATGTGCTTTGTGTTTACAACCCTCCACCAGACCGCAGAGAAACAAAGACACTAAGAAGACTTGAGGAGGAAAGGGGAAAACAGAGAGAAAATGGAAGACTATAAAAAGAGGGGGAGTGGGGAGGAATGGAGGGAGAGAGAGAGAGAGACAGAGAGTGGGATAGAACATCTGCAGAGACAGCAGGTGGAGAGGGGGACTGGCTCTATGCAGTGGTTGGTAAGTGGGAGAGAGGAGGAGACTGGGGAGAAATACCAAAAAGAGAGGAGTGTGGAGAAGAGGGGAACATAGTGCAGCATACAAGCTAAGAGCAGTGAAGAGAGGAAGAAGAATGTCCATGGTTGTCATCTACCTCACCATGCATTTCTCTCCCTACTGTTATAACCTTCATCTAAATTCAAACTTTCTATTTCAATTCTTGAAGGCATGAACTTTCCCCTCTTCTCCTCTTCCAGCCCACATATCAGCGTGTACAGGTGCAGCTAGCCTGGCGGCAGGCAGGGATGGCTGTTCTGAGTGCCGGTTGATAAGCAGCCAGGGCCGGAGGAGGTGGAGGAGGTCACTGCATTGAGACGTACCGCTGATCAACTCAATTTCCTCAAGGACACATCCCAGTACTGCAATCTGAGCATTTGATATATCAGCTAACTGCTCTAGGCCCTTTATCTCACCAGGGGAAGAGGGGAGAGGAGGGGGAGCGGTGGGAGGGGAGAGGGAGAGAGGAGTGGGAGATGAGGGGGAGGGGGGAAGGGGAGGGGGAGAGGAGGGGGGAGAGGAGGGGGGGAGGGGGGGAAGGGGAGGGGGGAGGGGAGAGGGACAGAGGAGGGGGAGAGGGAGGGAGTGGGGAGAGGAGAGGAGGGACAGTGGGGTGGGGAGGGGAGAGGAAGAGAGGAGGGGGAGTGGGGGAGTGAAGGGGGAGAGGGAGAGAGGAGGGGAGTGGGGATGGGAGAGGGGGCGAGGGGGAGAAGGGGAGAGAGAGGATCTGCAATGGGCTGGAAAATCTTAATTTCCTGTTTCTGCGATTGTAACCACTGATTAAACTGCTGCGTCACCTAAAGAGAGAGAAAAAGGGGAGGGTCTGGGAACATCAGAGAACACTTTCACAAACAGATTCAGCAAATTGTGAACACTAAGACTAACAAACTAACAGTATGAAGAGAGGAATACACACAGTGGCTCCCAGCCCCATTCATTATTCAGTCTGATTGGTTTGAATTTGACTTTCAGAGGAACAGCAGCAGTAAACACAGACCCACACTGAGGTTCAAACAATGTTACGCCACAGACTGTCAGAGGAGAGGACTCTGGGAGAATGAGGCTGTAGCACTCCATGTCTGAGAGAGAGAGAGAGAGAGAGAGAGAGAGAGAGAGAGATAGAGAGAGAGAGAGAGAGAGAGAGAGAGAGGAGAGAGAGAGAGAGAGAGAGAGAGAGAGAGAGAGCGAGCGATGGCCATGACAGGAGAGCAGGACCCCTGTGGTTACCAGTCCTCCAGGAACAAAATGAAAGATTTATCGTCCTGGCCTACTTGCAGCAAACACAGCCAAGCATTTCCTTGTTATTTTAACGGCTCCGGTTAAATTTTTAATGCAGGCATATGGTCACATGAAATTCTACCCTCTTGCTCACTTTCTCTTTTACTGTACACACAATTTCTATCTCTGCCTCCCCCTCTATCTCTCTGTCCTTCTCTTTTTTTCTTGCTCTCCCTTAAAGTTGTTAATGTAGAGTTGCTGCTAGTGTCACGCCTGCTTCCACTCTCCCTCCCGGGCGCTCGAGGGCGCCAGGCTGCCCTACATTACGCACTCCAGCCACCATCATTACGCACACCTGCTTCCTTCGTTACGCGCATCAGCGATTCATCGCACTCACCTGGACTCAATCCCCGTGTTATTACCTCCCCTATAACTCTGCTCCCCACTTCTGCATTAATTGTCTTATGTCTTTGTCTTACCAGGTTCTGACGCTTTTCCTGTCCTGTTCCTTGTATGTGCTATATTAAATGTTCAACTCTCCGTACCTGCTTCTCATCTCCAGCGTCGGTTCTGACAGCTAGGCTTTGATTAGGCCGTCTGTAGCAGTGGCAGTAGTGTGCTGATCATTCAACTTGTGACTAGCCCATTATCAAGGACTGGAATGAAAAACAGAACAGTGATGACGGCTCAGACCCTGACAGTTGGAACATGATGCATTGGATTCTGCAAAGCTGTGGTTTCTGGATTCTAATAAACTTAAACTAAATATAAACCAGTTTATACAAACTTTTTAGCAGACATTACAGTACATCACATTTCTTTAGAGAAAATGGAAGGAAAACAATGACATAGTTGTAATCTTTCTGATCATTTAGTGGCTGAGCAACTCAGCGAGAGAGAGAGAAAAAGAGAGAGCGAGTGAGTGAGCGAGTGAGTGAGTGAGTGAGTGAGTGAGTGAGTGAGTGAGTGAGTGAGTGAGTGAGTGAGTGAGTGAGTGAGTGAGTGAGAGAGAGAAGGAGAGAGAGGGACAGAGAGGGAGAGTAAGAGGCGAGAGCAACACATGCAGTTAGAACAGAACAAGTCTATTTCTCTGCCTGTTTCTCTTCCTGTTTCTCTGTCTGTTTCTCTGTCTGTTTCTCTGCCTGTTTCTCTGTCTGTTTCTCTGTCTGTTTCTCTGCCTGTTTCTCTTCCTGTTTCTCTGCCTGTTTCTCTTCCTGTTTCTCTGCCTGTTTCTCTGCCTGTTTCTCTGTCTGTTTCTCTGTCTGTTTCTCTGCCTGTTTCTCTTCCTGTTTCTCTGCCTGTTTCTCTTCCTGTTTCTCTGCCTGTTTCTCTTCCTGTTTCTCTGTCTGTTTCTCTGTCTGTTTCTCTGCCTGTTTCTCTGCCTGTTTCTCTGCCTGTTTCTCTGCCTGCTTCTCTGCCTGTTTCTCTGTCTGTTTCTCTGCCTGTTTCTCTGCCTGTTTCTCTGCCTGTTTCTCTGCCTGTTTCTCTGCCTGTTTCTCTGCCTGTTTCTCTTCCTGTTTCTCTGCCTGTTTCTCTTCCTGTTTCTCTGTCTGTTTCTCTGTCTGTTTCTCTGCCTGTTTCTCCGTCTGTTTCTCCGTCTGTTTCTCCGCCTGTTTCTCTGTCTGTTTCTCTGCCTGTTTCTCTGCCTGTTTCTCTGTCTGGTTCTCTGTCTGTTTCTCTGCCTGTTTCTCTGCCTGTTTCTCTGTCTGTTTCTCTGCCTGTTTCTCTGCCTGTTTCTCTGTCTGTTTCTCTGCCTGTTTCTCTGCCTGTTTCTCTTCCTGTTTCTCTTCCTGTTTCTCCGTCTGTTTCCCTGCCTGTTTCTCTTCCTGTTTCTCTTCCTGTTTCTCTGTCTATTTCCCTGCCTGTTTCTCTTCCTGTTTCTCTGTCTATTTCTCTGTCTGTTTCTCTGTCTGTTTCTCTGCCTGTTTCTCTGCCTGTTTCTCTGTCTGTTTCTCTGCCTGTTTCTCTGCCTGTTTCTCTGCCTGTTTCTCTGCCTCTGTGGTTCAGACTCGACAAATAGGAGAAAATCAATGTCTGTTTCTCTGCCTGTTTCTCTGGCTGTTTCTCTGCCTGTTTCTCTGGCTGTTTCTCTGCCTGTTTCTCTGTCTGTTTCTCCGTCTGTTTCTCTGTCTGTTTCTCTGTCTGTTTCTCTGCCTGTTTCTCTGGCTGTTTCTCTGCCTGTTTCTCTGCCTGTTTCTCTTCCTGTTTCTCTGTCTGTTTCTCTGTCTGTTTCTCTGCCTGTTTCTCCGTCTGTTTCTCCGTCTGTTTCTCCGCCTGTTTCTCCGTCTGTTTCTCTGCCTGTTTCTCTGCCTGTTTCTCTGTCTGGTTCTCTGTCTGTTTCTCTGCCTGTTTCTCTGCCTGTTTCTCTGTCTGTTTCTCTGCCTGTTTCTCTGCCTGTTTCTCTGTCTGTTTCTCTGCCTGTTTCTCTGCCTGTTTCTCTTCCTGTTTCTCTTCCTGTTTCTCCGTCTGTTTCCCTGCCTGTTTCTCTTCCTGTTTCTCTTCCTGTTTCTCTGTCTATTTCCCTGCCTGTTTCTCTTCCTGTTTCTCTGTCTATTTCTCTGTCTGTTTCTCTGTCTGTTTCTCTGCCTGTTTCTCTGCCTGTTTCTCTGTCTGTTTCTCTGCCTGTTTCTCTGCCTGTTTCTCTGCCTGTTTCTCTGCCTCTGTGGTTCAGACTCGACAAATAGGAGAAAATCAATGTCTGTTTCTCTGCCTGTTTCTCTGGCTGTTTCTCTGCCTGTTTCTCTGGCTGTTTCTCTGCCTGTTTCTCTGTCTGTTTCTCCGTCTGTTTCTCTGTCTGTTTCTCTGTCTGTTTCTCTGCCTGTTTCTCTGGCTGTTTCTCTGCCTGTTTCTCTGCCTGTTTCTCTGTCTGTTTCTCTGTCTGTTTCTCTGCCTGTTTCTCTGGCTGTTTCTCTGCCTGTTTCTCTGCCTGTTTCTCTGTCTGTTTCTCCGTCTGTTTCTCTGCCTGTTTCTCTGTCTGTTTCTCTGCCTGTTTCTCTGCCTGTTTCTCTGTCTGTTTCGCTGTCTGTTTCTCCGCCTGTTTCTCCGTCTGTTTCTCTGCCTGTTTCCCTGCCTGTTTCTCCGCCTGTTTCTCTGCCTGTTTCTCTGTCTGTTTCCCTGCCTGTTTCTCTTCCTGTTTCTCCGTCTGTTTCTCTGCCTGTTTCTCTGCCTGTTTCTCTGCCTGTTTCTCTGCCTCTGTGGTTCAGACTCGACAAAGAGGAGAAAATCAATGTACAATCCACATAACTACTTCTACAACCGCTATCAAACTGTACTGCCCATAATAATCACGCCAGGTTTTATTGATGTTGCCAATGGAATGCTAATACAACAGGAACATTGGTGCAGTCATTTGGTTGATTAATGAATCAGGTGGATACAGCAGTTTATGTGCTTGTTGCATAATCAATACTTTGAGAGTTTTGGCAGCCCACGCAGACAAGCCATGCAAGCCAATGAAGAAGCTCAAATGAAAGTGTGTTTGGATGGAGTGAATGTAGAACTGGGAAAGTGGAGGAGGGGCTAGGAGGGACGGGTAAAGAAACGAGCTTGTGTTGAAAAGAGGGAAGAAAGGTAATGATGAGCGGCCCTGCGGAAGAGAAGAGCGGTTGATGAAATGATTGCAGGGTTTATAGAGGTAGAGAAAGAGAAGAGATGGACTCACAGTGAAAGATCCACAGCTCTTTAGGAAATCACTCTTTTCATTCACTAATTTCCTTCTATTCAACAGTCGGACGGCTGGTGCAGGACAACATCGATACTACTCAAGCAAATGGCAAGCATATGCTATCATAAGCATCTTCCTCAAACACACACAGACAAACACACACACATTATTATCAGTGAAGTTCACCCAACAAAAAGCCAGCTGGGGAGTTGGAGGATACATGAGGCCTGTGGTTACTATGGAGATGTAGCATGGATCACTGATAGGATGGCAGGCTCCGGCAGAGGGGTTAGAGGTAATTCTTTATTATATTTATCAGATAACTGTCATCCCCTCGCTCTGACTCACAGAGTTCACACCACGTCACTCAGTGTGTGTGTGTGTGTGTGTGTGTGTGTGTGTGTGTGTGTGTGTGTGTGTGTGTGTGTGTGTCCATGTGTGTGTGCGTAGGTCAGACAGGAGGGAATTTATGCAGAACTGTGTGTACCTGGTTGCGTGGAGTGTGTGCCTTGTGTAGGATTGAGAGAGGGAGAAAGAGAAGGAGGGAGAGAGAGAGGGGGGAGAGGGGGAAGGAAAGAAGGAGAGAGAGAAGGAAGGAAGTAAGGAAGGAAGGAGGAGAGAGAGAGAGAGAGAGAGAGAGAGAGAGAGAGAGAGAGAGAGAGAGAGAGAGAGAGAGAGAGAGAAAGAAGGAAGGAAGGAAGAAAGAAAGAAAGAAAGAAAGAAAGAAAGAAAGAAAGAAAGAAAGAAAGAAAGAAAGAAAGAAAGAAAGAAAGAAAGAAAGAAAGAAAGAAAGAAAGAAAGAAAGAAAGGAAGGAAGGAGGAAGAGAGAGAAAAGGAAGGAAGGAAGGAAGGAAGGAAGGAAGGAAAGAAGGAAGGAAGGAAGGAAGGAAGGAAGGAAGGAAGGAAGGAAGGAAGGAAGGAAGGAAGGAAGGAAGGACGGGAGGGAGGGAGGGAGGGAGGGGGGGAGGAGGGAGGGAGGGAGGGAGGGAGGGAGGGAGGGAGGGAGGGAGGGAGGAGGGAGGGAGGGAGGGAGGAGGGAGGGAGGGAGGGAGGGAGGGAGGGACAGGCAGCCAGACTTGAACAATGTCACTCAGATAGATCCTCTAGAGGTTTATTACCCAGGCAGCAACAACAACTCAGCCATGAGAAAGCAAACATTCTGCACAGGTTTTTCTCCCTTGCCTCACTTCAACCTACCTCCTCCTCTCCTTCCCCCTCTTCCTCTCCATTCCTTCCTCTTACTGCATCCCACCATCTTCCTCCCTCCTCCTACCATCCATCCCTCCCTCCCTCCATCTTCCTCCCTCATCCTCCCCCCTCCCTAGCCTGTAGAGTTTTCTCCCGTGTTGTCAGTGCTGCTGTAACCCAGTAAGGGTCACTGATCAGAGGATGAACCACAAACTTCTGTCAGCCTGGCTGACAGGTGAAGGGAGAGAGGGGGAGAGAAAGGGAGAGAGGAGGAGAGAGAGAGGGAGAGGACGAGCTAGCGATCCTCCTTGCCTAGCAGGAGATAGAGGAGGAAGAAGGGAATAAGGAGGGAGGAGGACGGCAACATGGGGTCTGACAGCAGGTTTTATACTCTCAGGTCTTCACAGAGACAGAGTCTAACACAGTACTGCACACATTAATAGCAGCTTTTTACTCTGTCACAACCCTCTGCTTCACTGAAATACTGTACTGACTACAACTGACAAGAATTGCAGACGTGTGTGTGCAGACCATGCATGAAATATGGTTTACAGACCTTACTAGGCTGAGTATGTCTCACATGAGTGTGTCCATATGATTTTGTTTGTGTTTGTGCATGTGTAAAGGACGTCACACTGCTTGCTTAGCTCATACCGCTTCCCCCTTATTCAGCTCATACCGAGACTCCAACTATACACATTTGTAGGAATCTGAAGGTGATATTATCCAAACACTGCCGTGGAGGTGTGAGCTGTGTGAAGTGTGTGAGAACAGTAGAAATGACAATGGGAAGGTGTCCCGGTGCTGTGGCTGAGGTGTACCGGTGCTGTGGCTGAGGTGTCCCGGTGGTGTGGCTGAGGTGTCCCGGTGCTGTGGCTGAGGTGTACCGGTGCTGTGGCTGAGGTGTCCCGGTGCTGTGGCTGAGGTGTCCCGGTGCTGTGGCTGAGGTGTACCGGTGCTGTGGCTGAGGTGTCCCGGTGCTGTGGCTGAGGTGTACCGGTGCTGTGGCTGAGGTGTACCGGTGCTGTGGCTGAGGTGTCCCGGTGCTGTGGCTGAGGTGTACCGGTGCTGTGGCTGAGGTGTCCCGGTGCTGTGGCTGAGGTGTCCCGGTGCTGTGGCTGAGGTGTCCCGGTGCTGTGGCTGAGGTGTCCTGGTGCTGTGGCTGAGGTGTCCCGGTGCTGTGGCTGAGGTGTCCTGGTGCTGTGGCTGAGGTGTCCCGGTGCTGTGGCTGAGGTGTCCTGGTGCTGTGGCTGAGGTGTCCCGGTGCTGTGGCTGAGGTGTCCCGGTGCTGTGGCTGAGGTGTCCTGGTGCTGTGGCTGAGGTGTCCTGGTGCTGTGGCTGAGGTGTCCCGGTGCTGTGGCTGAGGTGTCCCGGTGCTGTGGCTGAGGTGTCCCGGTGCTGTGGCTGAGGTGTACCGGTGGTGTGGCTGAGGTGTACCGGTGCTGTGGCTGAGGTGTCCCGGTGCTGAGGCGTACCGGTGGTGTGGCTGAGGTGTCCCAGTGCTGTGGCTGAGGTGTCCCGGTGCTGTGGCTGAGGTGTCCCGGTGCTGTGGCTGAGGTGTCCCGGTGGTGTGGCTGAGGTGTCCCGGTGCTGTGGCTGAGGTGTACCGGTGCTGTGGCTGAGGTGTCCCGGTGCTGTGGCTGAGGTGTCCCGGTGCTGTGGCTGAGGTGTCCCGGTGCTGTGGCTGAGGTGTCCTGGTGCTGTGGCTGAGGTGTCCCGGTGCTGTGGCTGAGGTGTCCTGGTGCTGTGGCTGAGGTGTCCCGGTGCTGTGGCTGAGGTGTCCTGGTGCTGTGGCTGAGGTGTCCCGGTGCTGTGGCTGAGGTGTCCTGGTGCTGTGGCTGAGGTGTCCTGGTGCTGTGGCTGAGGTGTCCTGGTGCTGTGGCTGAGGTGTCCCGGTGCTGTGGCTGAGGTGTCCCGGTGCTGTGGCTGAGGTGTCCCGGTGCTGTGGCTGAGGTGTACCGGTGGTGTGGCTGAGGTGTACCGGTGCTGTGGCTGAGGTGTCCCGGTGCTGAGGCGTACCGGTGGTGTGGCTGAGGTGTCCCAGTGCTGTGGCTGAGGTGTCCCGGTGCTGTGGCTGAGGTGTCCCGGTGCTGTGGCTGAGGTGTCCCGGTGGTGTGGCTGAGGTGTCCCGGTGCTGTGGCTGAGGTGTACCGGTGCTGTGGCTGAGGTGTACCGGTGCTGTGGCTGAGGTGTACCGGTGCTGTGGCTGAGGTGTCCCGGTGCTGTGGCTGAGGTGTACCGGTGCTGTGGCTGAGGTGTCCCGGTGCTGTGGCTGAGGTGTACCGGTGCTGTGGCTGAGGTGTCCTGGTGCTGTAGCTGAGGTGTACCAGTGGTGTGGCTGAGGTGTCCCGGTGCTGTGGCTGAGGTGTCCCGGTGCTGAGACGTACCGGTGGTGTGGCTGAGGTGTCCCGGTGCTGTGGCTGAGGTGTACCAGTGCTGTGGCTGAGTGAGAGATTGAGGTCGTTCTGCCTCCTGATCTTCATTATGTGTTGGGAGACAGAAGGAAGGAGGCTGTCAAAGCCTGCCACATGCACAGACACAAACACACAAACACAAACACACACACACAGACACACACACACACACACACACACACACACACACACACACACACACACACACACACACACACACACACACAGTTGTTATCATCTATGCATAGTCACTTTAATAACTCTACCTACATGTACATATTACCTCAACTAACCAGTGCCCTCGCACCTTGACTCTGTACCAGTACCCCCCTGTATATAGTCTCGCTATTGTTATTTTATTTGATGCTCTTTAATTACTTGTTACTTTTATTCTTATTCTATTCGTATTATTTCTTTTTAACTGCATTGTTGGTTAGAGGCTCGTAAGTAAGCATTTCACTGTAAGGTCTACACCTGTATTCAGCGCATGTGACTAATAACATTTGATTTGATACACACACACACACAAACAAACACACACACACGTGCACACATGCACTCACGCACACACGAACACACAGCAAACCATCTAATCATCCTCTCCCCCCTGTCTGAACACTGAAAGGAGAAGACATTACTGGGACAGATTCCAATGAAAACAGTTTAATATATAAAGACCTTTTTGATCCTGTTTATCTGACACACCCAGGGGTGAAAAACAACAAAGAATGTTTCAATCACATGTAGCTATTTGAATTCTCGACATAAACATTCTACTCTCCACTGCCACTGGCTGCCATCTCCATGTCATTACCTTGTCAGTCTTGTAATGAGATAAAGCAACGTGAAGACGGAGGCCGATAGAAAGTATTTAAATAGGAAGTATTTATTCATCATCTCCTGACCAATGAGTCTGCTGTGTGTGAAGTTGGCGCTAAAAGATTAGCCAGGTCTGGGTCACAGCACAGGGCTGTTCTGGGCTAAAGGGGGAGAATTAAATGACGTGTCAAACTCAGCTTCTGCCCCTGAGGGAGTTCAGAGGGGCAAAGCTGTGATTTAAACATGAGCAGCCACTTACATCTGCTTACTGTAGTCATTTACATAGATTCCAGCACTGAGCAGGTCTGAGACCTGTTGGTACCTGCTGTATAGCACCCCAAAGGGCTGGTTTACTAGTCAGATACACACTCACCGGTATGGGAGGAACAACTACATTAATGTAGTATCATCAGAACTATGGCAACATGATACACAGTGATTATTTATTTTTATTTAATATATACATTCACGCACGCACACACAAATGCCCTGTGCTGTGCCGGTCTCCAGTAATGCAGTAATGGATGACAGGTATGCCAGATTTCAGAGTGCCTCCCGGGACGCAGGAAGCTAATTAACCTCCCAGCAGGCCTGTTCCCTCCACGCACATCAGCCGCCACACACCAACACATATAAATATATCTAAAACGCGGGCGTACGGGCTGCCGCTCTGAAAGATAGTGACACGCATGGGCTTCTGGATGTCAGCACAATAGAACTCACTGTCCCTGTTGGGGACAATATAGAACAACATGCAGGACAGCACAAGGGATCTATCCTGATCTAATTTCCTTTGTGGTTATGTCACGACTTCCGCCGAGGTCGGTCCCTCTCCCTGTTCGGGCGGCGCTCGGCGGTCGAGGTCACCGGTCTTCTAGCCATCGCCGATCCACTTTTCATTTTCCATTTGTTTTGTCTGTGGGTTTTTCACACCTGGTTTCAATTCCCCCCATTACCTGTTCATTATTTAACCCTCTGTTTCTCACATGTAATTGTGCTTGTTTGTTCTATGTTGATGGTTGTATCTGACGGCTGGTATTTTGTTGCCGGATTTTATACTATTCACCCGTGTAATTATCGTGGTACCGGTATATTTCATGCACCGTTGTATTGTTTCTATACTGGTGTTTTTCGTGTGTTAAATACCTTGTCCACGCATCTCAGCTCTCCTGCGCCTGACTCCTTTTCACCAGTTACCCAAAGCCTTGACAGAAACACGCACCACCAATGGAGTCAGCAGTGGAGTCAGCAGTAGGGGTCGAGGAGCGAGTCCAGCAGCACGCTACTATGCTACAGCATCTCGGCAGCCACATGGATCGCGTGCTGCAAACCATGGAGCACTGGGAGAGAAGAGGAGTTCCTCCAGCGTCTCCACCAGCACCACCAGTTTCACCTATAATCACCCCTCCTTCACCCGGGCCCAGTGGGATTCGGCTCGCCCTCCCAAGGGAGTATGATGGAACAGCGGCGGGATGTCAGGGGTTCTTGCTCCAGCTAGAGCTCTACCTGGCAACCGTCCACCCGGCTCCCTCGGGGTGTGAGAGCGTGGCCGCCCTCGTCTCCTGCCTCTCAGGGAAGGCCCTGGAGTGGGCCAACGTCGTATGGGGGGAAGAAGAAACGGTGTTGGACAACTTCGGGGATTTCACCCGCCGCTTCCGGGCAGTCTTTGACCACTCGCCTGAGGGTAGAGCGGCGGGTGAACGTCTCGTACACCTGAGGCAGGGGACGAGGAGCACACAGGAGTTCACGTTGGACTTCCGGACCCTGGCCGCCGGCGCGGGATGGAACGAGAGGGCCCTGATAGATCACTACCGATGCAATCTGCGCGAGGACGTCCGTCGAGAGTTGGCCTGCAGGGACACCACTCTCACAATCAACCAGCTGGTGGACCTGTCCATCCGGCCCATCGACGGGGGGATTGTGCGATAAATCTCCCGGTAGATGCAGCACTTCCCAGGAGTCACGTGTATCCCCTGTCGCAAGAGGAGACGGCGGCTATGGAAACATGTTTCCGAATCTCTGGGGCAGGGGTACATGCGGCCCTCCACTTCACCTGCCTCCTCGAGTTTCTTTTTTGTGAAGAAGAAGGAGGGAGGTCTGTGCCCGTGTATTGACTATCGAGTAATTAACCAAATCATTGTGAGGTACAGTTACCCGCTGCCACTTATAGCCAGTGCGATCGAGTCAATGCACAGGGCGCACTTCTTCACAAAATTGGATCTCAGGAGCGCTTACAACCTGGTGCGTATCCGGGAGGGAGATGAGTGGAAGACGGTGTTTAGTACCACATCAGGCCACTATGAGTACCTCGTCATGCCGTACGGGTTGATGAATGCTCCATCAGTCTTCCAATCCTTTGTAGACGAGATTTTCAGGGACCTGCACAGGCAGGGTGTAGTGGTGTATATCGATGTCATTCTGATATATTCCGCTACATGCGCCGAGCATGTGTCCCTGGTGCGCAGGGTACTTGGACGACTGTTGGAGCATGACCTGTACGTCAAGGCTGAGAAATGCCTGTCCTTCCAACAGTCCGTCTCCTTCCTAGGGTATTGCATTACCACCTCAGGGGTGGAGATGGAGAGTGACCACATTTCAGCCGTGCGTAATTGGCAGAATCCCACCATGGTAAAGGAAGTGCAGCGGTTTCTAGGGTTTGCCAACTACTACCGGAGGTTTATCCGGGGCTTTGGTCAGGTAGCGACTCCCATCACCTCACTGCTGAAGGGGGGACCGGTGCATTTGCAGTGGTCAGCTGAGGTGGACAGGGCTTTCGGTCACCTGAGGGCTCTGTTTACCTCGGCTCCCGTGCTGGCTCATCCAGATCCCTCTTTGGCGTTCATAGTGGAGGTGGACGCCGCCGAGGCTGGGATAGGAGCCGTGCTCTCTCAGCGCTCGGGTACGCCACCAAAGCTCCGCCCTTGTGCCTTCTTTTCGTGAAGCTCAGCCCAGCGGAGCAAAACTATGCCGTGGGGGACCGGGAGCTGTTGGCTGTCGCAAGGCCTTGAAGGCGTGGAGACATTGGCTTGAGGGGGCTAAACACCCTTTTCTCATCTGGACTGACCACCACAATCTGGAGGGCGGCGAGGAGACTGAACCTTTGTCAGGCAAGGTGGGTCATGTTCTTTACCCGTTTTGTTTTCACCCCGTCCTACAGACCAGGTTCCCAGAACGCTAAGGCAGACGCACTGTCCCGGATGTATGACACGGAGGAGCGGTCCATGGATCACACTCCCATACTCCCGGCCTCTTGCCTGGTGGCACCGGTAGTGTGGGAGCTGAACGCGGACATCGAGCGGGCGTTACGTGCAGAGACCACTCCCTCCCAGTGTCCAGCTGGGCGTCTGTACATTCCGTCTGCTGTCCGCAACAGTTTGATCTATTGGGCCCACACATCACCCTCCTCTGGTCATCCGGGTATCGGCCGGACAGTGCGCTGTCTTAGTGGGAAGTACTGGTGGTCCACCTTGGCTAAGGACATGAGGGTTTATGTGTCCTCTTGCTCGATGTGCGCCCAGTGCAAGGCCCCTAGGCACCTGCCCAGAGGGAAGTTACAACCCTTATCCGTTCCGCAATGGCTGAGGTCGCACCTGTTGGTGGACTTCCTAATGGATCTTCCTCCCTCACAGGGGAACACCACGATCCTGGTCGTTGTGGATCGGTTATCTAAGTCCTGCCGTCTCCTCCCTTTGCCCGGTCTCCCTACGGCCCTACAGACTGCGGAGGCCCTGTTCACACACTACGGGGTGCCTGAGGATATAGTATCTGATCGAGGTCCCCAGTTCACATCAAGGGTCTGGAGGGCGTTCATGGAACGTCTGGGGGTCTCGGTCGGCCTTACCTCAGGTTTTCACCCCGAGAGTAACGGGCAGGTGGAGAGAGTGAACCAGGATGTGGGTTGGTTTCTGCAGTCCTATTGCCAGGACCGGCCAGGGGAGTGGGCGGCGTTCATACCCTGAGCAGAGATGGCCCAAAACTCGCTCCGCCACTCCTCCACTAACCTCTCCCCCTTCCAGTGTGTACTGGGGTACCAGCCGGTTCTGGCGCCTTGGCATTAGAGCTAGATCGAGGCTCCTGTGGTGGACGACTGATTTAGGCGCTCGGAGGAGACATGGAACGCCGCTCATGTGCACCTTCAGAGGGCTGTGAGGCGTCAGAAGGCTGGCACAGACAGCCACCGCAGTGAGGCTCACGACCCGAAACCTGCCCCTCCGCCTGCCCTGCCGGAAGCTGGGCCCCGCGGTTTGTGGGGCCATTCAAAGTCCTGAGGAGACTGAACGAGGTTTCTTACAGGTTACAGCTTCCTCCCGATTACCGTATTAACCCCTCGTTCCATGTGTCTCTCCTCAGGCCGGTGGTGGCTGGCCCACTCCAGGAGTCTGAGGTGCGGGAGGTTCCTCCGCCCCCTTTGGACATTGAGGGGGCCCCGGCTTATGCAGTTTGAGCCATACTGGACTCGAGGCGTTGGGCGAGGTGCCTTCAGTACCACGTGGAGTGGGAGGGGTACGGTCCGGAGGAGAGATGTTGGGTGCCGGTGGAGGATGTATTGGACCCGTCGATGCTGCAGGAGTTCCACCGTCTCCATCCGGATCGCCCTGCGCCTCGTCCTCCGGGTCGTCCCCGAGGCCGGTGTCGGCGCGCTGCTGGAGCCGCGCGTCAAGGGGTGGGGGGTACTGTCACAACTTCCGCCGAGGTCGGTCCCTCTCCTTGTTCGGACGGCGCTCGGCGGTCGACATCACCGGTCTTCTAGCCATCGCCGATCCACTTTTCATTTTCCATTTGTTTTGTCTGTGGGTTTTTCACACCTGGTTTCAATTCCCCCCATTACCTGTTCATTATTTAACCCTCTGTTTCCCACATGTAATTGTGCGTGTTTGTTCTATGTTAATGGCTGTATCTGACGGCTGGTAATTTGTTGCCGGGTTTTATACTATGCACCCGTGTAATTGTCGTGGTACCGGTATATTTCATGTACTGTTGTATTGTTTCTATACTGGTGTATTTCGTGTATTAAATACCTTGTCCACACATCTCAGCTCTCCTGCACCTGACTCCTTTTCAACAGTTACCCAAAGCCTTGACAGGTTAGCTGATATGAGGAGACTGGTACACACACAATAGTAGAACAGTCCACATTCCATTACTGTCCATCAGCAACGGTCAACACCAAATGGAGATGGGAATGTTAGGAAATATTGTTGGGCCATATATCTTTCTCCTACCTCTTCACTTAGAGAAGCCAGCAAGTGTATCTGCCTGAGACATTATGGAAAAGAACCTATAGCCTTATCCCCAGAGACAGTACAGAGCATATTGCTCACCTACTTCCACACACATGATTATAAATCATAGTAGCACCAGTTATTGATGATAGCCATTTATATTTGTGCTCCTGTGAGCAGCTTTCCCCAGCCAGCCAGCTAGCAGCCCATGTCTCCTCGCATGCAGGCAGTTGATTGTAATTGAATCTACTTATAAATTATAGATAAGAGCTTTCTAATTATTCCGGGTTGTTCCATTCTTTATAGGAACACAATTGAATTGAATGGAAATGGGAAATTTCATCAGGACTTTGAGTTGGGCTCTTCACCACAGGCACCGAGGAGAATAGGGATACCAACAGAACCAACCAGAGAATACATCTCTCCAGACCTGGTGTTGGTGGATAGAGATATTGAGGCAGAGTAGTAGCCAAAAATGACCTGATCAATCCTTAGAGGTGATGACACCTTATTGTTCAGTTTTGAAACAACCATCCACTGGCCCATATTCATGTTTCAGTCAGTACTGGGACGCTGGGCTGGCTCACTGTAACTGATGTGATTTCTGCTCATGTCAGCAGTGGGGATGGAGAAAGGGAATAGGGAAATAGTCATATGCTAATGCAAAGGGAGTCTTTGCGAGAGTTTGAATGGGGTAGGTGCTTGGCCAATAGGACAGCAAAGCAAGAGCTAACATTCATTTTCCATTTCGCCTCTCTTCTCATCTAAAGTTTGCGCTTCTAAACCTCTAAATCGTTTCTAAAGCACGCTGTTTGTTGTGAGTACCAATGCACCTTATTTGAATTAAAATTTGGGGCGGACAGAGGGAGAGCAAGGAAGGCAGTACGAGTAGCTGTAGCGAGAGGAGTGAGAGAGAGAGAGAGAGAGAGAGAGAGAGAGAGAGAGAGAGAGAGAAGGAGAGAGAGAGAGAAAGAGAGAGATGAGAGAGAGAAGGGGAGAGAGATGAGAGAGAAAGAGATAGGAGGGTAAGGGCGCAGCAGCAGCAACAAGTCCAATCAGTCATAAAAGAGAGTCATTTGTCTCAGTCAGAGAGGCACTCATTCAATTATTCTCAAACTGTTTACTTTGGTGGAAACAGAGATGCGCCGGTAAGGCACCTATTGATTAATTAGATTTTTATACGCTGCTAGACTAGGACCAAGCTGGCCTGAATAAACAGTTCACACCTAAGACAGTTTGCAACAAGAGAGTGCACTTAGATGTGGACAATAAATGAATGTATGGCTAGTAGGTGTAAGTTGAAAGTAAATGAGAGACAGAGTGAGAGAGAGAGAGAGAGAGAGAGAGAGAGAAAGAAAGAGAGAGAGGGAGAGAGAGCGAAAGAGAAGAGAGAGAGAGAAAGAGAGAAAGAGAGAGAGAAAGAGAAGGAGAGAGAGAAAGAGAGAGAGAGGAAGAGTCTGTTTCCTCTGCATGCATGAGTCATACACTGACTGTACAAAACATTAGGAACACCTGCTCTTTCCATGACTTAGACTGACCAGGTGAATCCAGGTGAAAGCTATGATCCCTTATTGATGTCCCTTGTTAAATCCACTTGGAAGTAGTTTGTCAAGAACTGCAACACTGCTGGGTTTTTTCACGTTCAATAGTTTCCCGTGTGTATCAAGAATGGGGGGGATGAGGTGCAACTCAATATTAGGAAGGTATTCCCAATGTTTAGTATATTCAGTGTATACAATATTGTAAATGTGCATTGTCATAACGATGCTGTGTGTTTATGTGAGAGAGAGAGAGAGAGAGAGAGAGAGAGATAGTGGAGATAGAGGGATAGCAAGGGATTGCAGTAAATCGTTAACTTTGAGTACACAGCGAATTGCTGACTCATGTAAAGAACAGGAGCCCAATTACACCCTAGAAATGCCTGGCGTCCCTCCACCCCTCTGGTGATTGAACTGCTGCTTGGACTTCACACAGCCATTTGTTATTTCAAGGATTCTTTTGAATGTGTACAAACCCAAAGCAAAACGTGGTCGGTTGTGATGCAGAAAGTAGTGCTGTGACAACCGGCATTTACAGTCCAAATGAAGTCCTCGCTCAGGTTGGCAGTTATGCGTTTTCTTTGTGTTTGTGCCCTTGTGTTATCTATCACATATTCCTCTCTGCAGTAAATAGGTCTCCATCCAAAGCGCCCAACTCGCAAGGAATAAGAACTGTAATAATTTAGAGGGCAGTGCTGGGGAAAGGCGACAGAAGCCATTTATTGTGAAAATGGGGACTCCAGTATCGAGAGCCCTACTAGCAGGAGAAGGACAGGGAGGAGACTTAAAGTGTAGGAGTGACTGATGACCTTGGAGAAAGGGTTTGTGTCGGGTGAAAAGACCAAAATGTCTGTTTGAAATAAACATGCAAATTGGATATATTTTGGAGCCTTTTCAACAGTGGGGAAGCACTTCAGCTAAAAGTGAAGCAGAATTGGTAGCAAAAGAGGAATAATTGATTTGAATGTTTAATTTTACAAAGGGGAGTGCTGATTTCAATGGATAGGTTCCTGTGCTGAGAGGTACTGACAGATCAGTGGGAGTGGAAGCATAGGAAAGTAGGTTTGTTCCCACATAACCAAAGGAATAAAGAGAGATAGAGGAGAGGTTGTATGGATATAAAGTGGCCGAGTTGGGTATACAGATTGGTCCCACTTTGACACAAACAAAATACTAGTTCTGTATTCATCCACAATGATAACTCCCTGCCTGAAATTCAGAAACTGCTAGTGTGTGAAAGCTGTGAGTAAGCCCAGATAAGAGCGTCGGCTAAAGTCATTTAAGACGGAGAGTAATGTAATCTGTTGAATGGGACAAACCCTTAACCTAAAACTAATTTCTCCCTCCATGGCATTGTGCTTTGTCTGCAGAAAAGAGGATTTGTAGTGAGTTTCCAGACACTAAGAGCTAGTGGTGAAGAGGAGAGTTATAATTCACATCCCACCAGAGGCCCAGCCCAGTCAACACACACACACACACGCACACACACGCACACGTACGCACACGCGCACACGCACACACACACACACACACACACAGGCTGAACCCCAAATCAACCCCTTCACCATTTACACAAGTGTCCCAAAGCTGAGGGAGTGAACATTATCAAGAGTGTAGGGGCTAATTAGACCCCCAGATAGACATGAACCAGCAAGGCTGCAGGCTTCAGAGAGAAGTACTATCCTGACATGCACTGCGATATGTTCGATTACATTTTTGTTCAATTATATATTTTTTAATTGAGAGGCGTGCCTGATTATATTCCACGTGCGTTAGTTTATGTCTGATTTTGAGACTTGACACAAATACCTCCAAATTAAAGGTTTAACTCTTACTGAGGTTTATATATTGGGGGATTTGTTCATTAGAATTTCATGCTTGCTTCATTCAAGTCAAGAGTGTGTCCCAAAGTTGATGGGTTTATTGATCTCCTCACCACTCTCTGGAAGTCACCCTCAGAGTTTCGTCGGCAACCCGTGACAACGGAAAGCCCTCTGAGCGAGTTGGTAGGGGCGAGGGGGTGGTTTGGGATTCACCTCTGGTCTACTTCCTCATTGCTCTTCAGCTGCTGCTCCATATCAGTGTCTTTAGGACACCCAGTGCAGCTCTTAGGCGGTATGGTTACAAGGGGCACAACCCTTGCTGTATGTTCGGAGACACAGGAACAGTGGAGGAGGTAGGGAGAAGGGAGTAGTTAGTTAGGCAGTGGGTAGACACAGTCTTCATGATTCACTGACTCAATACCAGAACACTGAGAACACAGACAGAATGGAAGCAGAACAGAACAGCTAAAGCCAGACCATCAAGGACAACTGGACTAAAAGCCTCATACAGTCTTGGCTGTAAGCTGCCTTCAGATAAATACTGCTATTATATAATTGTACTTTTTACTATTGAGAATAAATGTGTAATTACATGTATCCACACAGTACAGGGTAATGGAACAATAATAGGTAGGAAATGAGAAGGACGGCCACATTCATGAACTTGCTAATAACTTCCTGACCTCTCAGCAGCAGAAATAACACATACAGTGGGTCTGTCCTTCCTCCATCCCTGGGGAACGAAGGAGGTGCGGCAGGAGACCGTGTGTGTGTGTGTGTGTGTGTGTGTGTGTGTGTGTGTGTGTGTGTGTGTGTGTGTGTGTGTGTGTGTGTGTGTGTGTGTGTGTGTGTGTGTGTGTGTGTGTGTGTGTGTGTGTGTGCGCGCGCACGCCTGGGTCCTGGAAGTGTAGTGGAAGGTGGACATAAGTGTCGTGTCTTTGGGGTACCATTCAACTGAAGATATGTTTATCAATTATCTCCATGTAATTATTATCACGTGATTAAACTGATTAATCGTTTAATTGTAATTAACTAGGAGATCGGGGCACCAAGGAGAATATTCAGATTACAAAGCTATAATTTTCCTAATATAACTTTCCTATATTATAACATTATATATTATATTCTATTATAGTATAGGCCGATTATCTTCTGGTTTAAAATGGTGTATTTTACCTCTAGTCCAGTCTCATTCCAAACGTCGTAAATTGTTGTATCTGCACGAACTCAGTCTTTACTAAAATCATCCATACATCAATTGTCTTAAAATCATTTATTTACTACACTAAGTAATTAACAGAAAAACATACAAACAGTAATTATCGTCACAAAGGATTGGTAGAGGAATGTGCCCTTGTGGGCTAAACAGGCAGGTCGGCCTGTTGAACAATGGGTCATAAACGGTCAGCTGAGAAGTTACACAGAGTTCATTAATATTAACAATTGACAATTGAAGGCTCACTCATTCGGGAACAATTGCAATCAATATATATTTACGCTCATGTGTCGTCGTGATCCTTGTTCGAGAGTTCTGTTCTGTTGGGGAGTTTTGTCCGCGTTCTCTCTCTCTCTCTCGGTTAGAATGGATCTTTCAGAGCGACATTCATTAATGTCGTCATCGAATGGTTGTTTCGTTGGTCTTCGCGTTCAATGATATAATTTACTTAGCTGCAGACTAATAATTAATATCAAAGACTTGTTCTTATTCTGTCAGTATCGATAGTCTAAAAGTTAACCACGTGGTATGGTTCACTTTCAGTAGAGGAATTGGAAGGTAAAACCTATTAGCCAACGGAGTGTAGGCCTGGTCTGAAGAAATGTAAATCAGGGGGTGTTTTATAGTGCCCATAGAACAGGCTTGTCAAATGACGCCTGGTCCTGTATGGGTCCCTGGGGGCGTGCCTATGACTGAGTTAGATTTGGTTACAGAAATACAATTCTATCACATTACATCAGTACATAGCATCTCAATGTCTTACAAAAGCTTTATCCTTATTAATACATTCTATACAACCATTATGATGCTATTATATAAACAGTTTTATGGTAATATGGCTATATTGTCTCTTCTGAGTATCACAAAATTGTACCAAGCGGATCAGTTCGTAGCTGGATTCTTCACCAATCTTCCATACCTTCTCCAGAACACAAAATGTTGCTTGGCTCTCCAATTCTATGAGTTGGAAGAATTTCCTGTGTCTCTCTATGGGCCATGTGGCCAGAGACTCTCCTGGAATTTTAGAGTTTTTACGACCCTTTACACACAGGGTGGATTGGGGGGAAGGTAGGGGGTGGTGGTGCAAAAGGGAGGTGGTCAACTGTCCTCCCTGTACCAAAAGAGGCCAACGTCATGACATAAGTTATGGGGAATTTGATCAGAAATGATGGAATCCTGAATATGAGATGAATCATTCATGTTTTAAAGGACTCTGATGAAACATTCAAATTATTAATACTAGCTATTGCTGAAAAGTTCAAAGCATGACGAGGAAATATGAAACTTTCATTTGGATGTCGGTATTTGGTGATTAAAGTAATCATCAGGTTTACTGCAGCAGGTATTTGCTTAATTAATGTAGAACTGTTTCCAGATGTGCTTAATAATGAAACAATAATGCCATTTCAGATAGCCCTTTCTGTCAGACTGCAGTCCCAGCCCCGAGGCTTAGGGGACTCACCACCCCTCATACAAAACTGAGCATTAGGCTATGCATATTCTGAGCAGAGGCAATAGCAGCCACATCACTGTGGAAACCAGACTTGGCTGGGAGGGGATCTATCAGCATGTGAGCAGAGGAGGAAAACAAACTCATATGCAAAACACAGGCGGGCAGAAATAAATATAAAAAGTCACAGCCAGTAAATCTTTGATGAGTCCCAAACTATTCCTCTTTCGGTAGGAAGGCTTTGGGGTATTTTAACCAGTCTGTTGTTGTTGTTTTTTCCTCTTGGTGAAGGCTTGGGTTGATTTACTTCATTAGATGGTGGGGGAAATGAAAATAATGAACAGAAGAGTTTGGAGGCAGAGGAACTGAGGGAACAAGGGGATGTGTAGGGGAGAATCATTCACAGCAGGAGACAGTGTGTGATCTCTCCCCCCCCCCCCCCCCCCCCCCGTAACATGATGGAGCTCATTGGCAAGGTAAAGTGACAGCCATGTTTAATTTCTGCGTAATAACTGAAAATTGAACACAGTGAGAATGGTGAGCGACATGGCTTTTCATCAAGAGCCCCAGACAAATAAACAGAGTAGAGCTGATATACTACAGCAAGACTCAGACACAGTCCGTTTTCTCTGGCAGCTACGTCCCATAAACACTACATGGAGTCTTATACAACAATGCGAACTGCAATACGTATAGAAATGTCTTGAATCAATTCAAATGTTCGGAAACTATAGAGGACAGAGACTATGCCTTCATAATGATCAAACAGCATAGGAGATGTTGTCTTTTGCAGTTACAGTATCTTGACAAACCAAGGCTTTATCCTCTCATGTACTGTTTGATGTGGGCCAGTATTCCCATAAACCACCAGGTACTGCATCTGCCTGTAACATGAATATAGACCCCGGTAACACCGACAACAATTCCGTTCCTTATCAAGTCTCATGCTTGTACAGTTGCGGATCCTGTCTGCTGTTTAGAGCAACACCCAGATCTATTTTCTGAACCTCGGAACGCAGAGATGAAAGTATGTCAGCTTGTTGACGCAGAACATTGAGGATAATTATTTATACCCAGGCACATACGGGACTACTTCACTCAGCAGCTCCGAGCCCCAAATGCAACTGACTCATCCATCTCCCTCTTCCAGTCCAAACAAACAACCTCTCACTCAACCCCCCACCGAACACACAAAGCTCAATCCGCTCGTTGTACTGTAGAACGCCATGGATCCTCTACTCATCTTTCAGCAGCCCTGATCTAGTCCTAATATCCGCTCTCCCTCCTTGAAAACATTCTTTTGTAGAGTCAGAATGGGTCTTTCCATCCAACGAGCGTGAGTTACATAAAGCCCAGTGCATTCAGTGGATATTTCACAGCTTTGGTGTTTATCCTCAGACAAAGAGGCTGCAAAATTAGAGGGAAATTGAAGTGCTTAGTGGGCCTACTGAGAGGACCCTTAGCCAGTACACAAAGTACCTCACTCTGCTCTGAACTAACATGGAGGGAGCTGTCCTGAAATAAGGCTTAATTAGAAGTCACTTCATTACAGTGCATCTCTAACCGAAATACTAGAACTTTTCTGATTTGGTGACATATATGAATGTGCTTAACTCGAAAACGTGGGATTTGATTGGTTGATAAATGGTTGGTGCCGAAAAAGTACATGAATTGACTGGTATGTACATTTTTCTGTAGTCAGAAGCATTAACACTGAGTTGACCACAGTCTAATTTCCTACATAGAGTGAAAGTGTCCAGATACTGTAGGTCTGTCTGCAGTGCTACAAGGCAGATCACAGCACACACCTGCTGTCCACTCAAAATAATGGTGAGTTTGATGCTTTTCACAGTCCAGCTCGCCGAGCAGTTTGTCTCATATGATCACTTTATGTTCATAAAAAAAAAGAAATAGCAGAGACGTTTTGAACAACTGTGGCACTCACTCCTCCATGCAGCCCCTTTTCCCAGAAACAACTTAGGTCTGGGCATCCCTCCATCCCTCCATCCCTCCTGACACGCACGCATGCACTCACACACACACACACACACACACACACACACACACACACACACACACACACACACACACACACACACACACACACACACACACACACACACACACACACACACACACACACACACACACACACACACACACACACACACACAGAGACAGAGACACACACTCACACACAGAGCCACATCACACGTCCAGTCACCCGCCACTCTACCCAGACTGCTCTACTCCCCTCGCCATCGCTGCCAGACAAACTAGCGCTCCCCAGGCGAGAGCTGGCCTGTCTCATCCAACTAGCTAGCAGTAGAAATCTCTGCCCTCTCGTTCCATCTCAGAGAACAACCGGCAGCTAGACAACATCATCTACATCGCAGAAGATATTTTATGTCACCGCTTCTGCAACCTTTGATGGAAAGTTTTTTTCCCGCCCCAGTGATAATAAAATTATGCCATGTATGACAGGCTGCTTGGGACTTTAAATGATGGATGGCAGTCTGTGCACTAATTTATGGTAAGCTGGTTCACATGTTTCCTTCAACAGAACAGTAATGGGTCCTCTAGACTCTGGGTGGTTTGCGTGCATGCATGTACGTGTGTCATTGGAACGGAGGTTACTGTATGACTAGAGGAGAGAGAGTAGAGTAGGCAATGAATGCGTTTACACAGGCAGCCCAATTCTGATACTTTTTTCCCTAATTGATCTTTTGATCAATCAGATCAGTTCTGACAAAGATCTGATGTGAAAAGATCTGATGGGATTGGTCAAAATACCAATTAGTGAAAAACAGATTACAATTGTGCTGCCTGTGTAAACGCAGCCTAAGTGTGTGGCCAATTAGTCATTTCAGCAGCTCTGTGTTAAATTGTCACGGTACAGAGGTCAGTTTTAAACACTGAAACAATCAACAGCTTAAACCAGATATGTAGCTCCTCTAACAAGAGGCCAACTGGTAAATCACATGACATCTACATTCTACACAGCATATAATCGCAATTATGCACCACGAAAAGAGCAGAGAGATGTCAAACGTTGGCTTGATGAGATAGAGCCGCATGGGAAAACAGACCGTATAGCCTGATCCTCCAGAGACGCGGGCGGCAGGCTCTACGCTACCCTGTCTGGGGTTAGAAAAACACACCGATTCAGGTCCTTCAAAAGTGAATTTCTGATGTGATTTCTTCTTCATAGAGTTTTGTTTTATTGCCTTTCACGAGGGAAATCATCCTGCCTGGGGGCAAATGAGCAGAGACAGTACTCTCCCCTACATTCTATCCAAACACACACATTCTCTTTGGCCCTCTTGATCTATCGTTCTCTTTTTCACTGTCACCCCATCTCTCATCTCTCCCCCAAATCTCACTCTCTGCTTTCTCGTTCAATTGAACTTGGTGTCAAAAGATAACACATTTACCTCCTCAATTTACACTATATATACAAAAGTATGTGGAAACTCCTTCAAATTTGTGGATTCGGCTATTTCAGCCACAGCCGTTGCTGACAGATGTATAAAATCTAGCACACAGCCATGCAATCTCCATAGGAAAACATTGGCAGTAGAATGGCCCATACTGATAAGCTCAGTGACTTTCAACGTGGCACTGTCATAGGATCCCACCTTTCCAACAAGTCAGTTCGTCAAATTTCTGCCCTGCTAGAGCTGCCCCGGTCAACTGTAAGTGCTGCTACTGTGAAGTGAAAAAGGTAGAGGAAAAACAACGGCTCAGCCACAAAGTGGTAGGCAACACAAGCTCACAGAATGGGACCGCCGAGTGCTGAAGTGCGTAGCTCCTCGGTTGCAACAGTCACTACCGAGTTCCAAACTACCTCTAGAAGCAACGTCAGCACAATAACTATTCGACGGGAGCTTCATGAAATAGGTTTCCATGGCCGAGCAGCTGCACACAAGCCTAAAATCACCATTTGCAATGCCAAGCGTTGGCTGGGGTGGTGTAATGCTCAATGCCATTGGACTCTGGAGCAGTGGAAACGCGTTTGGACGTTTCATCATCTGGCAGTCCGACGGACGAATCTAGGTTTGATGGATGCCAGGAGAACGCTACCAGCCCCCATGCATAGTGCCAACTGTAAAGTTTGGTGGAGGAGGAATAATGGTCTCGGGATGTTTTTCATGGTTCAGGCTAGGTCCAGTGAAGGGAAATCTTAACACTACAGCATGCAATGACATTCTAGACGATTCTGTGCTTCCAACTTTGTGCCAAATGTTTGGGGAAGGCCCTTTCCTGTGTGGAAGAACTTGACTGGCCTGCACAGACCCCTGACCTCAACCCCATCGATGCCTAATAACCAAACATCAGTGCCCGACCTCACTAATGCTCTTGATGCTGAATGGAAGCAAGTCCCCGCAGCAATGTTCCAACTTCTGGTGGAAAGCCTTCCCAGAAGAGTGGAGGCTGTTATAGCAGCAAAGGGGGGACCAACTCCATATTAATGCCCATGATTTTGGAATGAGATGTTTGACAAGCAGGTGTCCACATACTTTTGGTCATGTAGTGTATCTTTCTTAAGCACCGCTATGTTGCACTGCAGCACTTCCCAGTGTGAGGGAGAATAGAGGGAGGAGTTAAACGAGATGGAGAAGATGGGCAAAGGTTTGAGAAAGATATTTAGTGAGATGAAAAAGGAGGTTAAGCCAACAGTGGTGGCGACACGGGCCTCTCCAGCAGCAGCATGGAGGAGCCAGAGAGTTGGACTACTGAGTAAGAGAATGTTGGCCTAAATCCACATTTAGTGGAAATATGCTGATGTGGATTCTGCATGCGTGTTCTCTGTAACTTCTTGTCCGTGTGCCTGGGGATGGCAAGTCCAAACACATCAAGCTTGTTTAGATAAACAAGCAATTTTGCTAACAAATTGTACATTTATCACAGTTCTGGAGAAGCTGAAACATATGTTGTGTCAAGCTTATAGTGATCAGAGTGATCAGATGCACCAACTCTCTGTGATGGGTAAAATCTTGACAAAAACAGGCAGGGAGAGTTTTGTGCTGAAGCTTGAAGAGCAGTGACCGCAGATAAGGTTTGCTGGATCAGAGTTCTCCAACTTATCTCTGCTCTCTCCCTCTCTCTGGGACTTCTGCAGCAGGCGACCCGTGCAGGCTTTGCAGCCAAGAATGAAGTTACTTTCTGATGATTCATCTTTCTGTCCCTCTCTTTCTCTGCTTTCTGTCTGATAGCAGTGGTCCTCCTGGCCCCTGTCACTTAAAATCCGCTCCTTCTCCCTCTCTCTTCCTCCCTCCTGGGTCAATGGCCCCTTCATTGCCTTTCTGCTTATCCATGACTGCTGAGGATAGAGCTGGTGAAAAGAAACAGACCAAGCCAGGATGAAGGTTGCCGCCGCGTCTCCCTACCAGGTGCTGACATTTAATCCATGCAAATGTATCACAACTTTGGCCCACCGCAGCACACAATATTGGATGGCAGGCGAGTCAAAATTGACTGCAACCACTGACATATTGCGGATGAGAAGCAATGTGTGTGTGCATGTGAGACGTGGGTGTTTTGTATTTGAATAAAAAATACAGGAGCCTCCTCATAAAGAGCTGATTCTTGTAACTGTAAAAGGAACAAACAAAGTGGCCGCGGTTAACCACGGTACTAAGACGTATTTATGAACCTATTTGAATAGCAGGATGTAATGTCGCAAAGTTCCCTCCATCAGACATTCGTTAGCATATTCTTTGCTGCATTGAGGAAATTGTCAGGAGATCCCTTGGGACTTCATAAATTGTGCAGCAGGTCACTGTGGAAGCATCTATAATGTGTTTATCAAAGGCGAAGTCAGCACTAACAGGCAGTACGACTCCAACAAGAGCTAGGTGTTTATGTACACAGAGCTGGAACTGTCAGGACTAATACAGTACCTCCCACCAAACTCGTCTCAGAGCCTAGGGAGTGTTTTCCCCCTCCATCTCTTGAGATAATAACAACACAGATTATATTAATTTTCTGTCAGGTTCCACCCACACTCTGTGCATCATTGTGATTGATTTTCAGCTTATTCGCTACAGTGAGACGTTCAGCCCGGGGCTTCAGAGAGGAGGAATCAGAGGTGGTTCTACCAACAGATTAATGTCTGTGTGTGTGACAGTGTGGATTCTGTCTCTCCCACACAAAGCAATGTTCCGGCTGATGTTGACATTCAAGGTGTCACGCATTCACTGAGAAAAGCGCATAAATTTTTTTCCCCCCCTCAGTATATGTGTATACTGCAGGGAGAATGCAAACAGTCAAGAAAGAGGAGGACAGCCAATCTATCTGACATCATTGAACATGCTTCTTCCCTGCTTGTAGAACCACACTTACAAACAATCTCTGTCAGCCGTACAGCATATACAAAAGAACATAGTGCTGAAGTTTTATCCGTATTGATGTGAAGCATATAACGGATGCTACTGGTGGTGAGAAAGTCATTCACCTGCCCTTTCAAAGTGTGGCTGACTGGGCAGAACTAGTGTCTAACTAACTAACCTGTTTCTGCTGCTACAATTCTGTTCCGTCAAGTCGTTATCAACCAGAAGTAAAAGTCAACATGGTCTGCCTGATATCCCTGCATAGTCCCAAACAATAACGTATAAAGGTTTTATGAAGTATTCATAAGCACTATAGAGATACTTTCTAAGCAAAGTCATACTTTTGTGCATTCATGGTGATAAAAGATCCTTAGTAAGGACTCCCTACATCTGGTGTTTGCTCTGCTGCATTCATAACAGCACCGATGAAATTTCAGCTTGGTGAGAAATGCCGATATTATGGACTGCTTGTTGCCTTTTCTCCCTCCCTCCCTCCTCCCTCCCTCCCTCCCTCCCTCCCTCCCTCCCTCCCTCCCTCCCTCCCTCCCTCCCTCCCTCCCTCCCTCCCAGGCAGGCAGGCAACAGTGGGCTCTCTCTCTCAGGCCCGTGGCCCATCAGTCCAACCCAGAGCATAGCTCTGAGGGGCCATCCATCACAGGGCCCGCCCCGCAGCCAGGGGATAGATTTCCGCTTCCCCGGCCCACTCATCAATCACCACGGGCTCCCCTGCATACCCAAGCAGCACAGAGAGGATAAGGTGGGAACGACCAGGTAATGTCACAACTACTAGTACGAACCTGCCAGGCAGCTTGCACTAAGGTGATAAACATATACACACAGAACACTGCTTCTGAGGAGACCTCCATGAAAAACAGTATAAACCAGCAACTGAAGAGGACTTGCATTTCTGTACACTATTCCATTTTTGCTTTGGATTAAATGAATACCAAGTATGTATAGTGTAAAACTCCACCACGGTTGGAGATATTCTCTCAAACTGTCTAAAATGGGATTCTGTGATCAATGCAGTGAGTGAAAACGGGTGGAGCCAACTGATGCAAGGAAGAGAGAGACCTGAGACAGTGCACACTACAGTGATGATACGAAAAAAAGGAGGGAGCTGATGCAACAGGATAGAAAGAGCAAGATATGGGGAATGGGGGCAAAAAAACAAAGCTGCTGTGGGGGTGTGTATTGTGGGTTACACCACTTCAGCACATCAACTGTAGTGGAGGGAGAGGGAACATATAAACAGTACTTACTGTATTGAGTATGAGTCCAGCTGTTTCTGGTACTGCCGCTGCTACAGGCACACTTGCAATTAAAACCTCTAATTAATCAGAGCTATTTAAAGAATCCCATTCATCCCCCTCGGCAGGCAGAGCAGGCAGGCAGACAACCAGAGAGCAGGCAGGCAGACAACCAGGCAGGCAGACAACCAGGAAGCAGGCAGGCAGACAACAAGAAAAGGCAGACAACCAGGCAGGCAGACAGACAACCAGAGAGCCAGCAGACAGACAACCAGGCTGGCAGACAGACAACCAGGCAGACAACAAGGCAGGCAACACAGAGCAGACAACACAGAGCAGGCAAGAGGGAAAGATTAACTGAATGTTCTCTCTAATTTACCTTCTCTCCCTCCATCCCCCACTTTTTAGTTCTGCTGTTCTCGGTTTTCTTTCAGAGGCCTAGCAGCTGCTTCCAGAATTATTGCATAATGAGAGATTGGATATGCATTCGTTTGAGGAAAGGGCTGGCCCAGAGCATAAAGATGTGGACTATTATAAGCAGAGTAAAGTTTGATGTTTGTTTGTTTACAGTTCCAGCATAGCATTCTCAGCATTGTATAGTGTTCTGGAAATCAATCGTGCAATACAGTACATGGTTTCCGTGACTGAGAATCCACTGACGGAAGTTCCAACCCCACACACAGAGCTATACCAAAAACCTGAAGCTTTTCCTTATTTTCTCCAGTGCCTCTTTCTCCAGGAAAATGGAACTGATGGTGGATCTGGCTGTTGAATCTTTAATCACCAGTGCTGTACTCCACACAGACATAATATCTTGTTTTGTTGGAACATGCAGGAATAAAGAGCAAGTGTGATAGAAACAGGCTGATGGTGGCTGACGGAGACAGATTTCCACTGGAGATAGTTACAGAGGATCAGCTTGTTACTCATATCTACAGTGTATATGTTCCCATGTAGCTCTACATCTACAGTAACTGATCAATAATCATCAGTTATCGGTTGTTTAATGGATACTCTGATATTTAACAGCTACCGACAAAACCACAGGACATCTTAGTTGGGAGTTGAGGTTATACTCTTTACCCATGAATTCAAAAGCTCCTGCGGGTGATGCGCCATGATCTGCCCTGACACAAACACTCCCTATCTACGTAATGAATATGAACTGGGTGGGTTGAGATTAGTAAATATAAAAGCACTAAACCGCAATTAATTGAAAATGAAACATTTTTCAAAGTATCTCTCTTTTTCAAACAAGTATTGCAGGGCTGTCTACAATTTCAATTTCAATTTCATCCCGCTGAAAAGATAGAACAAATATTATGGCTGAACTCAAATGTGCTGGTTGATAAAATACCTGTATTTATGGAAAAGGGTATTTTGTTTTTTAAATGATATTGTAAATTGGAATGGTAGAGTTATGTCTTTCATGGAGTTGTCAAAATTGTATGAGAAGGTCTGCTCAATCCAAGATTACAACCAATTGATTACAGCATTACCCCAAAAATGGAGGAGGCAGGTGGCAGTGGGAGGAGGTAGGGAACTGGTCTGTCTGCCTAGTATAAACGATCAAACCTGGCAGAGGAATAAAAATGGCAGAAATAGGAAAGTATACCAGTTTCACCTGAGTACCAGGATGTTGAGAGCTGTGCCGTACAGATTGCAAAATAGTTGGGAAGAGATTTTTGATGTACTGATTCCATGGCACAGGGTATATGAGTCGATATATAAAATGACGCAAGATTCAAGACTTTGTGCTTTTCAGCTAAAATTATTGTATTCTTGTCACCAACAAAATGTTGAATATCAGTGGCATACAGTCATCGCAGCTCTGCAGATTTTATTGTGAGGATACAGAATCAATAGATAATTTGTTCTGGTATTGCCCTCAGGTAGCCTGTTTCTGGTCTCAGGTTCAGGAATGGCTGAAAAAGCATAACATTAATCTAAAATGTACCCTAGAAATAGTATTGTTGGGAGATTTGAAGAGACCTGGTCAGTCAATTACTAATATACTAATACTCTTAGTAAAAGTATTTATCTTCAACTCACAATCTGTGGATTCTATTTGATTAGATAGACTCAAATTGTATGTTAAACATCAAATCAAATCAAATGTATTTATATAACCCTTCTTACATCAGCTGATATCACAAAGTGCTGTACAGAAACCCAGCCTAAAACCCCAAACAGCAAGCAATGCAGGTGTAGAAGCACGGTGGCTAGGAAAAACTCCCTAGAAAGGCCAAAACCTAGGAAGAAACCTAGAGAGGAACCAGGCTATGAGGGGTGGCCAGTCCTCTTCTGGCTGTGCCGGGTGGAGATTATAACAGCACATGGCCTAGATGTTCAAATGTTCATAAATGACCAGCATTATCAAATAATAATAATCATAGTAGTTGTCGAGGGTGCAATAAGTCAGTAACACAAGAGTAAGTGTCAGTTGGCTTTTTCATAGCCGATCTTTGAGAGTATCTCTACCGCTCCTGCTGTCTCTAGAGAGTTGAAAACAGCAGGTCTGGGACAGGTAGCACGTCCAGTGAATAGGTCAGGGTTCCAGCAGGTCTGGGACAACAGGTCTGGGACAGGTAGCACGTCCGGCGAACAGGTCATGGTTCCATAGCTGCAGGCAGAACAGTTGGAACTGGAGCAGCAGCACGGCCAGGTGAACTGGGGACAGCAAGGAGTCATCAAGCCAGATAGTCCTGAGGCATGGTCCTAGGGCTCAGGTCCTCCGAGAGAGAGAAAGAAAGAAAGAGAAAGAGAGAATTAGAGACAGCATATTTAAATTCACACAGGACACCGGAAAAGACAAGAGAAATACTCCAGATGTAACAGACTGACCCTAGCCCCCCGACACATAAACTACTGCAGCATAAATACTGGAGGCTGAGACAGGAGGGGTCAGGAGACACTGTGGCCCCATCCGATGAAACCCCCGGACAGGGCCAAACAGGTCGGATATAACCCCACCCACTTTGCCAAAGCACAACCTCCACACCACTGGAGGGATATCTCCAACCACCAACATACCGTCCCGGGACAAGGCCGAGTATAGCCCACAAAGATCACCGCCACGGCACAGCCCAAGGGGGGGCGGAAACCCAGACAGGAAGACCAACGTCAGTGACTCAACCCACTCAAGTGACGCACCCCTCCCAGGGACGGAATGGAAGAACACCAGTAAGCCAGTGACTCAGCCCCCGTAATAGGGGTAGAGGCAGAGAATCCCAGTGGAAAGAGGGGAAACCGGCCAGTTTAGAGACAGCATCACAGGATAGTTGAAAGATATATATATATATATATATATATATAATGCGTAGAAATCCAAAGAGGGTGGCCAGCAGAGATAGGTGGGATGGGCTGAGGGTTGGCATGTGGAATTGGAGACAAGTGGGAGTAGAGTTGCTGGGCAGAGGGTAGCATGACGGTCAAAGATAAAAGTCAACAACAACAAAAAGTCTAAAAATGTTTACAAAATAAAGTATGTTTGAATGACAGTGAGGGGCAGTGTTTTTACAGCTAATGCCTGTTTGCCTGAGGCTGATGCCGCGCAAGTATTCGCAGACATGCATATACACACACTCTCATTCAAATGCACACACGTGCACATAAATGGACACACACCCATACACACATGTAAATAGTGACATACATGCACTCAAACATATTCAGTTGGCCTTGCTGTTATTTTTTGTGTTGTCCTTGATGTCTTTGCTTTTTGCATTGGGGTTTTCTGTTTTCCTTTGTCTTTCTCTTTTTCTCTTTTGTTCACTTTGTTGGTGCATTGGGAACGGGGCGGGGGGTCTTGGAATGGAATTATTGTATTGGGGGGGGGTTGAGGGGCAGCTCTTGGGGAACTGTGGGGGGAACATGGAGGGCGGGTGGCCTGGCGGTCGGGAGCTTGGGCCGGTGGCTGAGAGTGACAAACATAGTAACCAAGCACAACACACTTCACATGTACCTAGGGTTTCCTCGTAAGTGAAGCCTGTTTTGTTCATTTTCTCGGACAATTCAATCTACATCCAAACATGAAACTAAATATGTTGAATTCCCATGAAGAACTCATCCAACTCAAGGAGAGCAAACATCTACACTTAATGCACACATGGATATCTGAGAGCATGAACATCAGTGTTGACATTGAGCCCAAGTACATCAAATGCACACACATCGATACAAATCCCTTATGCAAGCAGGTCGCCTATCATACATTACCTAGTAGATCTCCAGCTATCTCTGGTCTTGTCTCTCCTGTTTACTTTTCCTCTGCCTTGGCACTACATCTCTTGTTCCATCAGTCTCACATGCCTATTGAGGAATCCACCATCCCTTCCTGTCATTTAGTCTTTGAACAGCTTATTTTTAGGGGAAGAAGGGATCATTAAGTTTGTTTTAAGCACAGGAGCTTTTCCTGCTCTCCCACCTTATTGATTGATGAATAACGTCCTGAGTTGATGTATCGTTAGCACCTTTTCACAGAAAGAGCAGTACAGGGAAATAACATCGATATTATTTTGTTGACCGTTTGTCCAGATGCAATAGGCTTAGGCTACATGAGAACACAGACTACAGGTTGGCACTCTGACCATGTGAAGCCCCCTTATCTCTGACAACCGCTGCTGCTTGCAGGGAGATATTTTAAATGATAAAAGTTTTAAAATATCAGGCTATCCCTTGACATTCAGAGGGCAAACAACGAGATGTTCCTTTCTGATTGGAGGAAGTCTACACCGTATAGCCTATCTGCTTGGTTTCTTAAAGCCACAGTCTAAGTTTTCCAGTGCCTAGTTTGAACAAAGAAAATAAACTTGCACCATCCCGAAGAATTCTGACCATAGCCCAAACTTTCCAACCTCTAGTGGAGCGATTCAGCCTCCCACCTCAACAGTGAGGACAAAGTCATCGTTAACGCATCAGTTATGACAACAGAGGAACCATCGGATCGTTTATCAGTCGCAGCGAGGAATGCTTCTTTACAGGAGAGGCTGATCCCGTTACCCGGGCAACCCCAATGCGAGGACAGGCAGTTTTATGGACCATCTGACCTTTATCGTTCTGGAGAGTAAGACTAGTGCATACAAATGACCAAGCTCAATCAACTGACCGGTCAATGCTGCCTGGTGGTCACTTGGCCTTGAGCGCAGCAGCAAGCCAATTAGGTGTTAGAAAGGAAAGGTATAATTTCCTCTGTGAGGGCCCCCATACAGAGCATCATTATTATTCAAAAGATCAATCAGTTATTGAAGGACTTTTAGATCACTAAAAAAAGTCCTTGTTTTGATCAAGCAGAGGCCAATGTTCGGAATGAGCGCAAGCGCACCGTGATTAGCAGGGCGTGCGTGAAAATAACCTCTGTAGTTGGTATGTTTTCAAGTGAATAGGTGTTAATGATGCATGCAAATTATTGGTGTACATAATATTAAACAGGTTTAGGAAGGCTTAATAAATAGTTTGAATACCCCGCTCAGAGAGAGCAGGATAGAGGACGAGGCTATTTGGATATCAGATCACAAGAAATGATACACTACAGCAATAGTGCCATCTGCTGTGACTCTGCTATACACTCTAGAAATGAGGGGTTCAACAAGGGTTCTTCTAAGATCCTCAAAGTCCTTTGAAGAACCTTAGGGTTCTTCACAATGAAAATTGTCCCTAAAGGTTTCTTCAAAGAACCCTGTTCTTTGAGGAACCTCCTTAGTTATTGGGGGTTCTTGCAGGAACCTAACTGCCCAACAGAAACATTTGGATTTTAATTTGAGACAGCAAGGGCAGTCACTTAACTGAAAAATGTAAAGATCTCCTCAATTTAAGGTAAGGTTTGTCCCCTGTATGATCTAAACTGATATTGTTTTATGATGATACCATCTAGCTTTTTATATTTGTGCAAATCTTTCTAAAACAGAAAATGGACAATTCAATGGATATCAATTGAGAAAGAGGTAAGAATATGTAGGCTATAAGAATATGTTGAAGGCTAGCTGTATTGGGTGCAGATGACTGAACTGCTCACTTTTGTGTCTGCAGGAATACAGATGAGGAGGCATACAAAGTTATGTCAATTGGTATTGGTATGCAGATCAAATTTAGCATCCTCCTCCCTTACTTCTTTAATGAATACCCCATAGGCCTCTACATGATGGACATGGTATGTGTATGACACCCATTAACACAGGTTTTTTTGAATTCACATTTACCACAAAAACCAATGTATGAATACCTGTCATGTGCATGTTTTGTTAATCATCTGTATAATTACTATTTTTGGGATTCACAGACTTCACCCTCCCTTCACCTCTGATGAATGTAACAGGAAACCTGTTAAATCACCATACACTGCAAAATCATTCTGGCTGTGGATACATCAACACATTAACCATTTGGGGCGGCAGGTAGCCTAGTGGTTAGAGCGTTGGGCCAGTAACTGAAAGGTTGCTGGACTGAATCCCGAGCTGACAAGATAAAAATCTGTCGTTCTGCCCCTGAACAAGGCAGTTAACCCACTGTTCCCCGGTAGGCCATTATTGTAAATAAGAATTTGTTCTTAACTGCCTTGCCTAGTTAAAAAAATGTAATAACATTAACACACCAGAGGACTTGGGGTTCTGCTGGGAGTTTGCCTCATTTAGATTTTTTTATTCTGCTTTACAACTAAAATGATAATTAAACACTGAAATATTTATATGCATATTATTAACAACAACAACAGGGGAGGGGAAGGGGAGGAATAGTTAAAAAATGTACCCCAAAAGGTTATTTGAGGATCCATTAAAAGGGGTTCTTTGAAGAAGTTTCAAATTTGAAGAACCCCAACAGCCTTTCCCTTTAAGAGTATGTACATGCACCTGATATTTCTAGGCATTTTCTCATCTCATTCAAATGCATCTTATTTCTTGGGGACCAACTTGCTCTCTTATAAATAATACAACGGTTGGCTCTATGCAAGACAAATATTCGCAATAAAAAAAAGACATGAATAAATGATACAACCACTTGAACTTTGAAATGTGTGTTACATTTATTAGTCTTAAAAACAGAAGACATTTGGATGTTAGGTATATACACAATGCTTTTAACCAGAAAGGCACCTTGACATGCGAGTGAGTTTTTACGTTAGGAATATTCCTGCGTGGCTCAAAACTGGAGTGTTGTTTAAACTCCAGAGAAAATGGACACATTCACCTCACGAAGATACACATCTTTATTCATAAGGTTAAAAAGCTAATAAGACAATAGTGGTGTAGTGATAGCTAAAATATATTATTTTATAACAAATACGATAGTCTTAACGCTGCACATATTCTGTCTGCAACAATTTACTGGTATCCATCTCACCTCTGGATACAGACAGTCCACTGTGTTTGCAGGGAAAAGTACAAATGGGAGTTAACTCCTATGATATAAACCAAAACATGCCTTAAACTTTAACTCTTTTAAATGTAGCAACCTACACATACTTAATAAATTATATTATCTCAATACAAACAATTCATTATTTACCATTCAGAATCAAGAGCTATAAAAGATCTCTCGTATAGGCCATTTATGTCGATGGCTTGAAACTGAGCTGTAGTGAAGATACGGCTGTGATTGTCTGAAACATTTCTTTATTGCTATCAGTATGTGCATGTCTCTCTAAGGGGGCTTTAATATATACATACACACACACACACACACATCAGAGCACAAGGAAATAAAGTCACGCTAACTGGTGAGTATATCTGATCTGAATAGTGGCTTTCCTACTGAAATGCAGTGCCCATAGACCTGTGTTGAGACACTTCCTTTATCTGAGCAAATGTTCTTTGTCCAAAACGCCGTGTGCAAATATGAAGAAGAGCAAGAACGTGATCAGTTAACATTCTGGCTGCATGGGAGTGATAGAGAGAGTAGGTTATACTTACTTATCCTGGCTGCTGTTCAGTAGGGAACACTGTAGCACTGTGTTCTCATTGGACAAGTTCAGGTAGTACCTCTGTTTCACTCGGTTTCAAAACGTTTTATCCTTACTGAACACAACCCTGATGTCAAACGCTCCAGTACGGCCCTGACAACAGCACTTCTCTTCCTCCTCTCACTGTGAAAAGGAGAAGCCTTCCCACAGTGAGGTGAGGGCATATGGTCATGTTGGTTGGTGCAGCATTCTAATCTATATCATCAGTCCTGCTATGATATCTACTACTAAACCACAACCACAAACACACTGTGATAATATCAAGGAGAACTACGATGAAAATGTGTGGCTTGTGGTAAGTATAGTGACCTGGTACCGACGTACAAGCCAGAAGGAACCAAAAGCACAATTGACTACATCTTCTCTGGCCAGCAGAGGGGAAAGAAATCATGGGTGCGCATCTCAGTGAGGAAATCAAAGCAACTCGATTGGCCCTAGTAGTCTCCTTACGGACACCCAGATGGTACCGCCCACATTGGTCCCATGAGAGAGCTGCCACAGTATTTTGGAATCATCGTCAGTGATGATTGGCCGTTCCCTCGGGCCTCGTGTGGGTGGGATGGGTGTCGGGTCACTTGCTGAGGCTGATGCTGACGTAGGATGTTGGGATGTAGCCCTCATTCCCGTTGGCCCTGCGGACCCTGGTCCAGCCATCACCTTTATCCTCCTCCACTACAGACAACACCTCCCCCTCCTGCATGGTGATGGTCCCCTCACTGGCACCTAGCAGGGACATGACAGCATGTTACACTATCGCCATGTACAAGTGTGTTATACCATAATAGTGTTGAGTACATTAGTGTCATTGTGACCCATCCACACCTACCTGGGAAGTTGTACATGGCTGTACATTGGCCGATGGGAGCGACAAGCTCCTCCACTTCCTCCTCAAAGTCATCGTCAAACTCGGCGTAGATGGCATGAGAGGGATCTGGGGCGCCTTCTTCAGAGTGGGTTCCGTCAGGGCTGGAGGGAGAAACACACATGTGCTTAATAATAAACATAGATATACGACTACAGTACATTCACTGACAGCCATGAGTGAAGCCTCAGCGTCTGGTTTCTAACCTGTATGGTTCGTGAGTGCTGCCGTTGTTGTTGGAGTGAGACCTGTAGCTCAACGCATCCTCTCGCAATGTATCTCTCCTGAGCACCAAATCCCCTCGCCTTCCTGCCTCTGACAGCCATGACTACGAAACAAAGCACGGAGGAAATATACCAGTGTTTCCTAAAGACTGTGCTCGTGACAGATTGTGAGTGAGACCAAGTCAAAGAGAGGGGAAAAGGGTTAGTATATTAAATTAAGGAAAACATGAGGTCTGTGTTTACAAAGAACTATGTGAAGAGGTAACAAACAATATGTATTCTAGCTTGAATATGAGAACATGGCATGCAGTACATGACTGCGGCCAGTAGAGGGGAGTCCATTACCTCATACTTGTTGAGCTCTCCTCTCAGTCTCTCCATGTTCTGGGCTGTCTGGTTGATCTGGGGAGACAGGCTGGCAGGGTCTCCCATCTGGGGGTTCTTCTCATACACATCCTTCATCTTCTCCAGGGCCTCACTGGAGAGACACACACACAGAGACAGAGCAACACAGAGAGAGAGGGAAAGAGAGAGAAGATGAGAGGTGGATTGATTCTCTGTGGAAATGCATCCCTGTGGAGTGCAGTAATTGGTAAACAACACACACACACACACACACACACACACAATGTTGGGAGCAGTTGTCAGTAGTCACAGAGATGGTTGCCACAGCAGTCAGTCAAACTCCCCCACACACACCTCTGGTCCACTTCTTTCTGCAACTCCTTGCCAATGTCATCTAGTTTCTGTTGTAACCTCTTCCTGCGCTGCTCGGGGGGGAGATGGCCAAAGTCCTCCATCACCGTGGGCTGAGAAAACGCACAGGGAGGAACAGTCACTTTAACACACACACACACACACACACGTTCTCTATCACCATGGCACGTGGTAGGAGCGGAAGACACCCCGTCACCCACAACTAGCTCTGGCATTTCCTCTAGTCTGTGGTCATGGTTCAGCTCAAGGGAAACGGTTGATGACTAGAAAACATACTTAACCTCTAGTAACGACATTGTTCACTCTAAAGCAAAAACAAACAGATATACTTCGTTTTTACAGTGAGCTGAACCCAAAACCACCACCATTTTCACCCATATAATTCTTCCCAGCACCTTCCCATTGGCAGCACACCCACCCAAATAAGAACCTGTTTTTAGGATCTCTTCCATTGGGTTTTGTAGTGAACGTTTAAAGGAAAGAGGTTATCATAGTGACAGACGAGTAATACAATGGAGGTAAACTGAAGCCAAAATATCGGTCAAATTGTACAAATTAGATAATGTTTCTCCAATGCTGCAGTGACTTGAGTTAAGTGTTGTTACACCCCTAATCCACCAGGTGGCCACCACTTCAACTCTAACTCCAAACGGACAGACAGACAGGCCATGTTTTCAGCCCTCTGCTTCGCATCCAAAGTTGAATTTGAATCTGGCTGTGTTCCAGTTCATGTGCTAGCAGCTGAACTACAGCGTGAACATTCCAGCATTGATTCGAGAAGGTAAACAAGCAGACTTTAGTGTGACGTTTGAGACCAAGATGCTTGTTCAATTGTACTGATGGAGAGGTGGTCATGTGTGAGATTCCCCGTCGATGTGAGAAGCTGAGACACCCTTTAACACCCCACACAGACACCACTCTAGTATTACCATTACTATGATCCTCTCTGGAGTGAGCCTCTGAGGGAGAGAGAAACAGACAACGTGTGTGTGTGTGTGTGTGTGTGTGTGTGTGTGTGTGTGTGTGTGTGTGTGTGGTGTGTGTGTGTGTGTGTGTGTGTGTGTGTGTGTGTGTGAGAACTGGGTGTTTCGAGCCCTGAAGGTTGATTGGCTGAAAGCCGTGGTAAATCAGACTGTATAGCACGGGTATGAAAAAACATTTATTTTTACTGCTCTAATTACATTGGTAACCAGTTTATAATAGCAATAAGGCACCTCGGGTGTTTGTGGTATATGGCCAATATACCATGGCTAAGAGCTGTATCCAGGCACTCCGTGTTGTGTCACGCATAAGAACAGCCCTTCGCCGTGGCTTATTGGCCATATACCACAAACACCCGAGGAGCTTTATTGCTTAAATATATATACAAAGTGCATTCGGAAAGTATTCAGACCCATCATCTTTTTGTTATGTTATCAGCCTTATTCTAAAATGTATTAAATAAAACATTTCTCATCAATCTACACACAATACTCCATAATGAAAAAGCAAAAACAGATTAAAACTGTTTACATAAGTATTCAGACCCTTTGCTATGAGACTCGAAATTAAGATCAAGTGCATCCTGTTTCCATTGATCATCCTTGAGATGTTTCTACAACTTGATTGGAGTACACTTGTGGTAAATTCAATTGATTGGACATGATTTGGAAAGGCACACACCTGTCTATATAAGGTCCCACAGTTGACAGTGCATGTCAGAGCAAAAAAAACAAGCCATGAGGTCGAAGGAATTATCCGTAGAGCTCCGAGACAGGATTGTGTCGAGGCACAGATCTGGGGAAGGGTACCAAAACATTTCTGCAGCATTGAAGGTCCCCAAGAGCAAAGTGGCCTCCATCATTCTTAAATGGAAGAAGTTTAGAACCACCAAGACTCTTTCTAGAGCTGGCTGCCCGGCCAAACTGAGTAATCGGGGGAGAAGGGTCATGGTCAGTGACCAAGAACCAGACTGTCACTGACAGAGCTCTAGAGTTCCTCTGTTGAGATGGGAAAACCTTCCCGAAGGAGAACCATCTCTGCAGCACTCCACCAATCAGGCCTTTATGGTAGAGTGGCCAGACGGAAGCCACTCCTCAGTAAAGGCACACGAAAGCCCATTTCGAGTTTGCCAAAAGGCACCTAAAGGAATCTCAGACCATGAGAAACCAGATTCTCTGGTTTGATGAAAACAAGATTTAAACTCTTTGGCCTGAATGCCAAGCATCACATCTGGAGGATATCTGGCACCATCCCTACAGTGAAGCATGGTGGTGGCAGCATCATGCTGTGGGGATGTTTTTCAGTGGTAGGGACTGGGAGACTAGTCACGATTGAGGGAAAGATGAATGGAGCAAAATACAGAGAGATCCTTGATGAAAACCGGCTCCAGAGCACTCAGCACCTCAGACTGCGGCGAAGGTTCACCTTCCAACAGAACAACGACCCTAAGCACACAGCCAAGACAATGCAGGAGTGGCTTCAGGACGAGTCTCTGAATGTCCTTGAGTGGCCTAGCCAGAGCCCGGACTTGAACATCTCTGGAGAGACCTGAAAATAGATGTGCAGCGACACTCCCCATCCAACCTGACAGAGTTTGAGAGAATCTGCAGAGAAGAATAGGAGAAATTTCCTGAATACAGGTGTGCCAAGCTTGTAGTGTCATACCCAAGAAGACCCGAGGCTGTAATCGCTGCCAAAGGTGCTTCGACAAAGTACTGAGTAAAGGGTCTGAATACTTATGTAAAATGTGGGTGTAGATTGATGAGGATAAAAACAAAACAACGTAATTAATTTTAGAATAAGGCTGTAACATAACAAAATGTGGAAAAAGTCAAGGGGTCTGAATACTTTGAATGCACTGTGTATTCAGAGTATAAAAAACATGAAGGAACCCTGCTCTAAGGTTAAAGAAAGATTTTTAAGCCTTGAGACATGGATTGTGTGTGTGTGCCATTCAGAGAGTGAATGGGCAAGACAAAATATTGAAGTGCTTTTGAACAGGGTATGGTAGTAGGTGCCAGGCACACTGGTTTGTGTCAAGAACTACAACACTGCTGTGTTTTTCACGCTCAACAGTTTCCTGTGTGTATCAAAAATAGTCCACCACTCAAAGGCATCCAGCAATCTTGACACAACCGTGGGAAACATTGGAGTCAGCATGGGCCAGCATCCCTGTGGAACGCTTTAAAGACCTTATAGGGTCTACGCCCCGACAAATTAAGGCTATTCTGAGGGCAAAAAAGGGGACGCTGGGGGGGGGGGGGGGGGGGCACGACTAACTCAATATTAGGAAGGTGTTCTTAATGTTTGGCATACTCAGTGTATGACACCTTCAAATATTCTGTTTTTCCACTCTGAAAAGGTCAACACCTGAAACCTAAAACATTTTGCTCATTAATTTAGTCCGTTTTGATTGGACGTATTCAGTCATTTCCTGGAACAATAAGACAGAACAGGTTGATCGACCAAACAGGTTGGCGGAGGCCTTTGTGAGGAGACGTTGTGGCCCCTGACCCTGATGACTCACCGTTCGCCCGAGGGTCCGGAAGGAGGATATTCTGGGTTTTACTGTCTTATTGATCTCCTTCAAACAGTACGACAATGGGTCCCGGCCAAACTTGGGGGAGGGGGGTCCGTTAGCGGGCGAGGGGGCGGGCGGCGTGGACAAGGGGGTGAGTGAGGAGGGGGAGGGAGAGAGCTGGGGTGGGGTGAAGCACAGACACCCAGGGAGGGGGTATGCAGGGGAGGGGGTGGCATGGAGGGAGAGAGGGAGGGGAGGGAGGACAAAAACAGATGACAAGGGAAAGAGAGAGAGACACCATCAACACCTTAAGCACACCACACAGAGAAGACAACACTGCAGCAGTTACCCCTGCAGAAGCCCACAGTCACCGGGTCATTCACATAACGCCACAACACCAGCAACGAAACACCAGTACAGCACCACAGCCCCAACACCAACAAAACACAAGCCACGATGAAGGGTAGAGTAGAGTGAGCCTACGTGAGGAACAAGATTGACAGATTGGAGTGGACCAATGGGAGGTTCCATTGGTTAACCTCAATCTGGACACAGACACACAGGTAGACTGAACTATGTACAAAGGACACCCTATACGTCTGGGCCTGGTATACATGCTTGTAATACGGGTAATAAGACACATGGCAGGTCTCTAAGCTGGTGGGAACTACTGAACGTTGGCATGATGGTGTAACCACATGACCAAGTGAGGAGCAGTGAGGGAGAATATAGTCAACTCGACAGGCTGGTTTCTCAGACACAGATTAGCCTAGACATACGGTAGTCCTGGACTAAATAGCATTTTAACTAGGAGCTGTTTGAATCAGTGTTGTGCAGTGTTGTGCAGTGGGTAGACATTTTACAAATTACATCCAAAGCTCTTTCTCACAGGCCAATATGAAAGTTAGCTCTAATAATTACTGAACCAATTCCTTGGGGAGAGCAGGAGCGATGACACAGAGCGGTGCACCACACAGACAGGATGGGAGGTGGGCGCGGTGTATTAGAGGAACAGGATTGGACAGCAGTCAGCAGGGTAGCCAATCAGACATGTAGCAGGAGGAAAGTGCTGGAAGAGACTGGAGGGAGGGGAGAGAGAGATGCAGCAGTGGGTAGAGGCTGGCCATGATGTAGGTTAGCTAGGTGTTAGTTTGCTGTCCTCTCAACATTCCTGTCTAGTTTATTTTCAGTCATTTCAGAGTGGCTCAGGAGGCCTGATTAAGGGACATGTATTCTAGATCTAGACGTCCTCTAGTGGTCCAACGTCATCCGTGATCTCCAACGACGGTGTAGAGAGAACACAGCAAAAATGAGTTGACCTGGAACTAGTCATCCCTCCCTGTCCCACTATCATCCCTGATGGTTGGCATTTCCCAAAGGTGTCATTGTGGTGCTTTGACTGCTAATGTTATAGTCCAGGCCAGTATAATACAGTATAATAGCAGTGTGTTTGTAGCGGAAAATTCAATGTGTTTGTGCCCGTCTGTGCTGATGAAAGCACAAGCTCTGCAGAACGCTGCCTGCCAGTAGAGTTGACCTATTGGAAACCACAGTCAGTCACACGCTGCAGAAAGTCAGAGGGGGCTTATTCACAGACAGGCCAGGGACACAGCCATGCACATACCAGTTCTAGAAAGGTGTGTGTGTGTGTGTGTCTGTGTGAGAGAGAGAGGGGGGCCATGCAGTATGTACATGCAGAGCTCTGGGAACAGGAAGGATTGTGTATGAGACCACAGCTTCAGGACCAAAGTGACAGAGGTGGTCCCCAGAGGTGGTCCCCAGAGGGACGTTCCCAGACACTGTCTCCCTGATTCAGCCCCTCTGCCTCAACACTGACACACACTGCTCATGGTTTATCTACCTGCACCTTGGAGCGCTGATCATTTCAAACACTAAAGAAATCCACTCCTTCATAGGAGTGAAATCACCTGATTTGGGCATGAATTGTAGATTAGGATAATAATGTCTATTCCTAATTCAGAGTGTTACTCAGCTAGTCAGAACTGAGTCATGGGAGTGGGGTGTTCCAGGGGTGTAAACTAGCCATTGTGTCTGTGAGGAGGAGGAGTGGTGCTACTAGCAGCCTACCTTATTCTTCTTGCTGAACAGCCAGAACGGTTTGCTCCTGTTCTTGCCCAGCAGCTCCAGGGGGCCTTTGGGGGTACCGAGGGTGCCCAGGCTGCTGTCTGAGGAGGTACGGTTGATGCCCTGACTGTAGTCCTCAAAGTCCAGGTCCCCAGGACGCTCAAAGCCTGACTTGTACTGCTCTATAAGAGCTATGGAGTCCTGCAGGGACAGTAGGTTACATTATGACAGTGAAACACAGACCAACAATACCAAAGCATTTCAAAGGATTTGTGTTTCATACCCATTTCCCTCACATTCTGTCAAACTTCATTGGACCACATGCATCTACGATACGTTACGTCTGGGTTTGTTTTGTATACATGCAGTACAGTACGGCCCACTCACATTCCTCTCGTTGACATTAGTGCCCGCTTTAGTGACGCCTTCCAGACACTTCCCGATAATGGGCATCACGTGCCTCTCCGTGTCTGAGAACAAGACGTAGCCCTGCGCCAGCTTCCTCACCCGCCTCTCATCCATGTCCTGGAGTTTCTATCGGGAGAGGAGGCACATACAGGACGTCACTCAATCAGATCTGCCACGTCTTGGTGCCTGATTACAGGAGAACAACCTCGAAAAGGTCTGCTGTGTTTTTAGTGTCTGTTGAACCAAATGTTAGCATTTAAAATAGTTCCAGCAGAAGGAAGGAAAGCTAGGCTAAGGTCAGGATGGACGGGTGAGAGTCTCTGCCTTACGTTGAAGATGAGAGGCATGTCGCTGAAGTAGAACTGGCTCTGCTCCTTGTTGTATTTCTGCAGCTGGGCGGCGTAGTCGTTCTTACACTCTTCCGCTATGTGTGTCCTCATGTTGGCCTGCTGTTTGGCCTGGACACAGGTAACAAAACAAACACACAGGTCACACACAGGTCGGTCTGGTGGCTCACATTCCACTGTTTAAAGGGGAAACAGGACAAGTAGGACAGCTGGATTGTGTTCAGTAGGGCACACCGTAGGAAAACGTTTTGCAACGGAAAACGAAAACCTGTGTTCTTTTTATTCTGTGTTGGTGTCCTACTACCTTCTCGACGTCGGCCTTCGTAGCGTTGATGTCCTGGTCAGTTTTCTCGGCATACTGAGCAGCTTTGTCCGCTTCCCGCCACTCCCTCTCAAAACGTTTCTTACTCTAAAACACAGAGAGAGACAGAAGCACATCCATGTTGATCTTAGCTAACCCAATACTGTGCTCTGTAGGCATTCTTTGAATGGAATAGAATAGAATAGACTCTACTATTGTGTACAAGCGAGACCTCTGCTTCACCCAAGGCTAGTGAACACTTGCCCTATGGCCACTAGCACCTGGCTTTACTGAATGGGGCTGGAACATCAGTGGTTTAAGTCAGTGGTGCTGACCCATACAGTGACGAGCAATGGGCTGGAGTGCTGCTGGCTTCTGGTCTCGTTTTGGTTCCCTACCCCTGCTTTAAAAAGGAGCTCCTCATCTCTTTTTACTGTATATTACAAATACTGGTCACCTGAGTCACCACACACACATGCATGCACTCACAACTAGTGAACAAACGTCCCTTTCACTGATGTAACAATGACCCCACTTACAGCAGACAAAAAGCAGACAATATGAGAAAGCATTCAGAAACATTTGACTGCTTTCACCGCTATAGACAATGGAGGACAGTGACTGGACAAAACATTGCCCTTTGACTGAACAGAAAGAATAAACAGTTGTTCACTGACAAGCAGAGTATAGGCCTACTGTATAGAGAGGATGTATACATTAGTATTCTACCAACAAAGTAGATTTTCCCTTTGGAAGAGGGGAGTTATTGGCTGACGGCCTGACATGTAAACAAACTTACACTGTCGAGCTGCTTATAGGTGCTCTCCAAACTCTGCTGGGCTTTCTTGGCCTCCGACAGATGCTGCAAACAGACAAACAGAGAGAGGACACATGAGACACCAAGAACACTAGGATGATAACATGACGGTCCCTACTTAGACAGGGCCATTGGGTACAGAATACCACCAAAAACCACTGAACAAAACAGATGGTAAACAAATAGCAGCCTGTCTGTCTGTGGGTCATGTCTACTGGGAGACTTTATAGTGTTTGTGTGCGTTCTATATTCCATTGGGGTTGGGCCAAGGCATTCCTCTCCTTTCAGAGGACGACAACACGACAGTGACCACCCCCCCTACGAGACAACCCAAGTAAGGCTACCTTTGTGCCTTAACAGAGGAACCTACAAATCTCTGCTGGTCCTTCCTGTCTCCTTCATACTCTCCCTCCCTTTCCCTAGCTCCCACCCATCTTCACTCGCCCTCACTATAATAATCAGAGTTTTGAACTCCTCCATCCTTCCCTCTCAGTGTGGATCTCTCTCTCTCTCACCGTCTTGCGCTCCATCTTGAGCTCCTGCAGGTACTTGGTGAGTTCGATGCAGATGTTCATCATCATGTTCTCAGCAATCAGCTCCCTCTGTCCTGCGTAGTCGTTCATCTCATTCAGGATGTCCAGGAAGGACTGGTGGTTGGAGAACCTATGGGAGGGGGGGGGGGGGGGTACAGAAGAGATGAGATCTGTAATGGATTTTGGTGTTGAGAGGAAGTTACATACACTGTTGCTTAAATAGCTGTGTTAGCCAGGTAATGATAGGTCCATTACTTCCTTATTCCCGTTTCCCTCTCAGGGGGTATAGTAGCAGTCATTTGCATTGCTCTGCAGGTGCTGCCATAGCCTCTCCAACTACAGTACTATAGACAGGAAAGCAGTTTGAAAACACGTCATTGAAATTACGTCATGTATTGTTGGTGTTTTATTGTAGTCAAGCTTTGTTTTCCTTCTCTATGTCTGATTAGGAACTGAAAGTCCTATTGAAGATCACAGCTGGCCTGGGCAGGTACAAATACAGCACATGTATTTTATGCACACACACACATTCATTCACACACACACAAGCCCACAACAGCTCACCTGCATTCCTGTTCCTCTTTACAGCCTCGTTTAGGATTGTATTTCTTTGTTAGATTTCTGTCAATATTAGGAGAGGGGGAAGATATGGTAAGTAGTCTGGAAGATTGAATATGTCAAAAGCACAGATGCAAACTGAATTATCCTAAATGATAGGAAAACACAACGCATCAAATTAGGATATCTATTGAAATCTCAATGAAGAAGTTCTACCCACCTAAATTGGTTACAGTTTGTGTTTAATAGAAATGATTCAATTTAAAATCAATCCACACCTCTAAGAAACAACACACAAATATTTGCTTCTTGTAGGCAAGACCGCCCCAGTCCACTGGCACAGTTGATCTTTCCTTTTTGACGTTTTTATCTCAATATCAAATCATTTCTAGGTAACAATTAATTACCTCACTGTAATTGTTTTGAATTAAAATGGTCAAAAAGAAAACAAAAATAGCTCAAGCAAGAATTCTGCTAAGACTGAGTGGTCTGTCTGGGAGTGGTCAGAGAGGAGCCTAATGGGAAGGATGTGTAACCTGAAAGCTAGCTGTTATTGGTCTCCTATTAATATCTAGGTCTAAAAAAACACCCAGCCAAACAAGCTCTTACACTAAAAGGGCATTATCATAATTGTCACAATTTCACTGTATTATTCCAACCTCACTGTGGTAATATATATATAAAAAACAAAGGATATCATGTTTCTGACTGCACTGCCCTTTTAAGGGAAAGCCAATGCAAAATGACAGTCAAGAAGGACATCCATGTAAAAACAGAGTCACTTCTCCTATTCTTCCTTCTTTCATTAGAGCTCTCTCTGACCACATCCTGTCCATCATGTGCCAGTCTGCTCCCACTTCCTCTCCTCTCCACCAGAGCACAGCAGCAGATACTGACAGACGCACTCGGAGTGAGAGTTAGGAATAGAGAAAAAGGGAGGCAGTAATGCAGGCTCAAGCTTAAGAATGAGGGCAGTGTTTCTGGGACTGTCTGGGCTGGGGCAATGCCAACAGGGGGGAGACAAGTTCAATTCTGCCCCAAACTAGTCATAAGACACCACATACATTTCATAAAACAGCTTTTGAGCACAAACATCAACTGCTGTGGGCACACATGCAGGAATGAGGTCTGAGGAACCATGAAGAATGAGGCCTACCTCAGCTGCTTGGCATAGTTCTGCTCTATCTCCGTCCTCTCCTTCACAAACTTGACATACTTCTCTACCAGTTCCAGTCCGGATTGCGTGTGCTTGTCGATGATGTCATATTGGTCCTGGGGAGAAGGAACATGAAAAAGAGAGAGAGAAAGCGATATTATGGACGATACACACGAGATGCATGACAGCTCATCACCATTCGATAAGAAGGACAGGGCGCGTTCCATTGGATGAGTGACGTCATCTAAAAGAATGCTGGATATTAAATCAGTCTGAGGCAACATTTAGTTTACAGACTGTTGATACTGAATCTCAAGTCACCATATCTACCCAAATGTTAAGCCTTCCAAGAATTCTCTACATATGCACAACCATTGACCCCAAGCCTTGAGGTGCTAAATCAGGCTGCGTTCTGCTGCTAAAGAGAGGGGGAGTGGGAGAAAGTGGGAAAAGGGCCAGAGAGAGAGCGAGAGGCCACAGGTAGGAGGACGACCTTTTACCGACAGGAAATAGGAAGCGCCCCACTCTTGCACTTCCTGTGGTACGTGGACTCCGTAGAAACATCCCAAATATGAATTGCATATAAATATGAATTGCATAGAACACCAAACAACCAATTGATTGCCGCATTACTGCAAAATTGGAGGAGGCAAGTGGAAGGGAGCGAAGGTAGGGAACTTGTTTGTCTACCCTTTAAAGGCCAAAATTGGCTAAAAGAAATCGTCATAAATTGAAAAACATACCAGTTTCATTTGAGGACCAAAATGTTGACAGCGGCGCCATACAGATTGTAAAAAAGAAGAGATTTGATGTACCGATTCTATGGGACATGGTTTATGAACTGATACAAAAAAAAAAAAAAACACTTGAAGAGTTTTTCAATAAAAAATGTTGCTCAGCTCAGCAGATGTTTCTACGAAGAGACAGTATCATTAGATCATTTATTCTGGTATTGCCCCTATGTAGCTTGTTTCTGGTCACATGTTCAGGAACGGCTGAAAAATCACAACATTTACCTCAAATTAACCCTACAAATAGCACTGTTGGGAGATTTGGAAAGCCATAGTCTATCAATCAACAATACAATAGTTTCAAAAATATTAATCTTTAATTTACAATCTGTAGATACTATGTGATTAGGAAGGTTCAGAATCTATGTGAAACATCACAACACAGTTGAAATCAAGTTGAGGGAGCGTGCAATTGGCGTGCTGACTGCAGGAATGTCCACCAGAGCTGTTGCCAGAGAATTTAATGTTCATTTCTCTACCATAAGCCGCCTCCAACGTTGTTTTAGAGAATTTGGCAGTACGTCCAACCGGCCTCACAACCACAGACCACGTGTAACCACGCCAGCCCAGGACCTCCACATCCAGCTTCTTCACCTGCAGGGTCGTCTGATGGGTGGTGGGAAGGGGGTGCTGAGGAGTATTTCTGTCTGTAATAAAGCCCTTTTGTTTGAAAATACTCATTCTTATTGGCTGGGCCTGGCTCCCCAGTGGGTGGGCCTGGCTCCCCAGTGGCTGGGCCTGGCTCCCCAGTGGCTGGGCCTGGCTCCCCAGTGGCTGGGCCTGGCTCCCCAGTGGCTGGGCCTGGCTCCCCAGTGGGTGATCAAATGGCCACCTGACTATTTACATTGACACCCCCCCCCCCCCCCCTCCATTTGTTTGTACATTGCATATATAATAAATAGCGAGTAGCAGCAGTCACTTCACCCCACCTACATGTACATATTACCTCGACTAACCTGTACCCCCACACATTGACTTGGTACCCCCCCTGTATATAGCCTCGTTATTGTTATTTTATTGTGTTACTTGTTATTATGTTTTACTTTAGTTTATTTGGTAAATATTTTCTTAACTCTTCTTGAACTACACTGTTGGTTAAGGGCTTGTAAGTAAGCATTTCACGGTAAGGTCCACACTTGTTGTATTCGGCACATGTGACAAATGAAGTTGATTTGATGCCCTTCAAGACCCACCCATGGCTGCACTCCTGCCCAGTCATTAGACTAGGGCCTAATTTATTTATTTAAATTGACTGAGACTTCCTTATATGAACTGTAACTCTGACAAATCTTTGAAATTGTTGCATGTTGAGTTAATATTTTTGTTCATCGGTGTATATTCTTGCTGTGTAACTATTGTTAAGAAAAGAAAGAAGTATATAATGTACAAAAAATTAAAAGCTGTAAAAACAACATTTATTTTTGTCCTCCGAAGAGGGTGGTGGATGGGTGAAACAAAAAAACGAAAACGTAATGCATCGTTATTTGATTTCCCTACACTTCATAAGCAAACACATCGTCAACTCACACAAGAAAAACAAAATAGGCTTGCTACCACACGTATAATGAACAGAAATTCCCACACTTTGATATGCAGTGAGGAGTCTTCTAGTCTCTTTTCTCTTTAGTTCCTTTTTTGGCTGGGTGCTTCATGGCCAGTTCAAGCACAGACAAGCCTGTTAGAGAGTGATGATGATATCAAGGAACTCTGTAGTTACAGTATGGAGGAGGGCCATTTAATGGGAAGAGATTCCTATCATGTTGGGCCATGTTCTTGACCCATCCTACTCCTTCAAAAGGGCACACGAAAAAGAGAGTGAACAAATAACACCCAAGGCCTTTGATTTGAGAAGAACACGTGAACATGTGGGCTTCTATGAGACATTGCGAGCGAGTTGCTGTATGTGTGCATGTGTATAACACAGAGGACTTTTTTTTTTTAGAAGTCTGATCAAATGTTTTGGGGCAGGAAAATGAGGGCCACAGCACACAGTGTGATCTTTTTGTGTTCAACCCTAAACACCACCAAGAAACGAGGAGAGAACGTACCAACTGCTCAGTTTACATCCCAGTTTAACAGAGTCCTCCTGTCTTAGAGGTTAAGTTGTAAATAAACCAAGCTGATTGTTGTTTCACAACCATTCGGTCTACTGCCTGGGATGGGTGTCTTCCACCACACAAACATAACCTTGTTTGCCCTCGTCATAAGACCATTTTGTTTAGAAATTGGTTCCAATTTAAAGTTTCAGTAAGCTAGGACATTCAGTTGGGCTTTTCATTAGCATACTGTTGGCTTCGTGATAGCATTTAGGACACGTCGAAGAACAGTAATCTTTCAAAGACTGTAGGCCTATCCATCCATGTTGGCCCTGCTTCAACCCAGCAGCCTGTGTCTTCTACCTCCACACCCCAACTCCAGACAGATGAACTTGTAAAGGCATCACCCTAGGCATGGGAAGTCATCCTGCTCAGTGGTGGAAAAAGTACCCAATTGTCATACTTGAGTAAAAGTAAAGATACTTTAATAGAAAATGGCTTGAGTAAAAGTGAAAGTCACCCAGTAAAATACTACTTGAGTAAAAGTCTTTTAAAATATACTTAAGTATCAAAAGTAAAAGTAAAAAATACATTTCAAATTCCTTACATAAAGCAAACAAGATGGCACCATTTTCTTTTTTTTGTATTATTATATACAGATAGCCAGGGGCACACTCCAACACTCAGACATCATTTACAAATGAAGCATGTGTTTAGTGAGTATGCCAGATTAGAGGCAGTTCGGATAACCAGGAATGTTCTCTTGATAAATGTGTGAATTAGACAAATTATTTTAGAAATTAACAAGTACTTTTGGGTGTCTGGGAAAATGTATGGAGTAAAAAGTACATATTTTCTTTAGGAATGGAGTGAAGTAAAAGCGGTCAAAAATATAAATAGTAAAGTACAGATACCTCCAAAAACGACTTAAGTAGTACTTTCAAGTCTTTTTACTTAAGTACTTTACACCACTGATCCTACTCCATGACCACAGAGAATGTTTCCTACCTTAGTCACTATCTTTCATGAACTTTATAAAGGGACCGTCTGCCATGCTACATTTTTTTTACAGTCCTGGATTGTGGAACACACACAGAGCCTGTCCTCACTCAGTCACACTAGCAGCCAGGGTTAATATCCATGCACTGATCTTTCACACTGAACACTAGGTGCCGAAAATAACTGCTGGATTAACGGCAAGGAAAGCAGGGGACAGATGCCACAGAACAGGCAGCACAGTTGGCCACGAACATTACTGGCCAAACACAATCACAACCAATTAGGCAGTCTGGCCATTGTGGCGAGAGAAAGAACGAATGTTGAATGAATGTTTTCCAATAGTCTCCCTCACACATAAATACAAACATATGAAAACCTGGTTAGATCTGTGTGCAAATTGAAGTCATTCTCTAAATTACCAGCTAATAAAACCTGATAGGAGAAGGTACAGTAAACTACCAGCTAATAAAACCTGTTTGCGTTTGCATGTTTTCAGAGAAAAGTAGAGGTATGAAGAAATGTCTCTTGGGTTAAAAAGTGAAACAGATGTGGCAAATATATCCATATAAATAAATAAATACATACAAGAGCATGGATAGATGAGATGTTTTGAGTTCATTAAACGAGGTCAAACCTAATTAGGTTGCTGGTGCTTCATGCAGCACAGCACTGAGGATGGAAAGAGGACATGAGGAAGAGAGAGGCCCAGGGGGAACATGGGTAATGAGGTCAGAACCTACTGTCCCACCCTCCTCTCTGTAACGCACCATTTACATATTCACTATATGGGAGTGTGTGTGTGTGTGTGTGTGTGTGTGTGTGTGTGTGTGTGGAGGAGGTCAGATCACTGGGTAAGTGGTGGAGTAGCCATAGCCTAGCTCTCAGATAAACAGTGTAGCAACATTGAGGGGCAGTGTGTTCTCGGCTTGATTTTCTAGTGAAAAGACTGCTTGTTTCTCTGTTTGTCTTGTCCATTGTGTCGCCTACCAGCTACCACTGTAACTCACTCTTGTGCACATTGGCTGGGGAATCCATGACAACCAGTGGCAGTGAACAGAGGTTGAAATCGACTCATTATACTCATTAAAACCATGTGAGATCGATGAGCGAGAACAAAGATCCATCCAGCTATGTTAAAAAGTAAGCTATTGTACTCTAGTGGACAGCAATCCTGGTCCTTGAAAGCAAGTGTACACTACAGTGTTTTCCCAGGCTATTTTAAACTCCTCAATTAAGGTATTGGTGGTCAGTAATTAGCCTAGTTGGCAGACTCTCTCTCCAGGACTAGAGTTGGGTTGGTGACCACTGGCATGCTCAGTACAGTGCACTGTTGAAAACATTGAAGGATCTGGAGTAAATGTGCCATCGTGTAACTGATATCATTCAATATGTCAACTTCAAGTCAATGGTAGGGGACAATATAAGTTGCAAAAAAAAATGTATTCGGAGCAAAATTACTACAGGGTAGCAAGCAAGCGAGTCGGAGGCCGAAACTTCTCTGGTCTCTACTCCTCCCGTTGTGGGGTCTGAGACGCCGAAGCCTCCCACCGTTAGCTCTGACAAATTGAAAACCCTAGTCATTGGCGACTCCATTACCCGCAGTATTAGACTTAAAACGAATCATCCAGCGATCATACACTGTTTACCAGGGGGCAGGGCTACCGACGTTAAGGCTAATCTAAAGACGGTGCTGGCTAAAGCTAAAACTGGCGAGTGTAGAGAGTATAGAGATATTGTTATCCACGTCGGCACCAACGATGTTAGGATGAAACAGTCAGAGGTCACCAAGCGCAACATAGCTTCAGCGTGTAAATCAGCTAGAAAGATGTGTCGGCATCGATTAATTGTCTCTGGCCCCCTCCCAGTTAGGGGGAGTGATGAGCTCTACAGCAGAGTCTCACAACTCAATCGCTGGTTGAAAACTGTGTTCTGCCCCTCCCAAAAGATAGAATTTGTAGATAATTGGCCCTCTTTCTGGGACTCACCCACAAACAGGACCAAGCCTGGCCTGTCGAGGAGTGACGGACTCCATCCTAGCTGGAGGGGTGCTCTCATCTTATCTACGAACATAAACAGGGCTCTAACTCCTCTAGCTCCACAATGAAATAGGGTGCAGGCCAGGCAGCAGGCTGTTAGCCAGCCTGCCAGCTTAGTGGAGTCTGCCACTAGCACAGTCAGTGTAGTCAGCTCAGCTTTCCCCATTGAGACCGTGTCTGTGCCTCGATCTAGGTTGGGCAAAATTAAAGATGGCGGTGTTCGCTTTAGCAATCTCACTAGTATAAAGACCTCCTCCATTCCTGCCATTATTGAAAGAGATTGTGATACCTCACATCTCAAAATTGGGTTACTTAATGTTAGATCGCTCACTTCCAAGGCAGTTATAGTCAATGAACTAATCACTGATCATAATCTTGATGTGATTGGCCTGACTGAAACATGGCTTAAGCCTGATGAATTTACTGTGTTAAATGAGGCCTCACCCCCTGGTTACACTAGTGACCATACCCCCCGTGCATCCGGCAAAGGCGGAGGTGTTGCTAACATTTATGATAGCAAATTTCAATTTACAAAAAAAAAAAAGACGTTTTCGTCTTTTGAGCTTCTAGTCATGAAATCTATGCAGCCTACTCAATCACTTTTTATAGCTACTGTTTACAGGCCTCCTGGGCCATATGCAGTGTTCCTCACTGAGTTCCTATCGGATCTTGTAGTCATAGCAGATAATATTCTAATTTTTGGTGACTTTAACATTCACATGGAAAAGTCCACAGACCCACTCCAAAAGGCTTTCGGAGCCATCATCGACTCAGTGGGTTTTGTCCAACATGTCTCTGGACCTACTCACTGCCACAGTCATACTCTGGACCTAGTTTTGTCCCATGGAATAAATGTTGTGGATCTTAATGTTTTCCTCATAATACTGGATTATCGGACCACCATTTTATTGCGTTTGCAACAAATAATCTGCTCAGACCCCAACCAAGGAGCATTAAAAGTCGTGCTATAAATTCTCAGACAACCCAAAGATTCCTTGATGCCCTTCCAGACTCCCTCTGCCTACCCAAGGACGTCAGAGGACAAAAATCAGTTAACCACCTAACCGAGGAACTCAATTTAACCTTGCGCAATACCCTAGATGCAGTTGCACCCCTAAAAACATCTGTCATAAGAAACTAGCTCCCTGGTATACAGAAAATACACGAGCTCTGAAGCAAGCTTCCAGAAAATTGGAACGGAAATGGCGCCACACCAAACTGGAAGTCTTCCGATTAGCTTGGAAAGACAGTACCGTGCAGTATCGAAGAGCCCTCACTGCTTCTCGATCATCCTATTTTTCCAACTTAATTGAGGAAAATAAGAACAATCCGAAATTTCTTTTTGATACTGTCGCAAAGCTAACTAAAAAGCAGCATTCGCAAATGGAGAATGGCTTTCACTTCAGCAGTAATACATTTATGAACTTCTTTGAGGAAAAGATCATGATCATTAGAAAGCAAATTACGGACTCCTCTTTAAATCTGCGTATTCCTCCAAAGCTCCATTGTCCTGAGTCTGCACAACTCTGCCACGACCTAGGATCAAGGGAGATAAAGTGTTTTAGTACTATATCTCTTGACACAATGATGAAAATAATCATGGCCTCTAAACCCTCAAGCTGCATACTGGACCCTATTCCAACTAAACTACTGAAAGAGCTGCTTCCTGTGCTTGGCCCTCCTATGTTGAACATAATAAACGGCTCTCTATCCACCGGATGTGTACCAAGCTCACTAAAAGTGGCAGTAATAAAGCCTCTCTTGAAAAAGCCGAATCTGGTTTTAGACCCCATCATAGCACTGAGACTGCACTTGTGAAGGTGGTAAATGACCTTTTAATGATGTCAGACCGAGGCTCTGCATCTGTCCTCGTGCTCCTAGATCTTAGTGCTGCTTTTGATACCATCGATCACCACATTCTTTTGGAGATATTGGAAACCCAAATTGGTCTACATGGACAAGTTCTGGCCTGGTTTAGATCTTATCTGTCGGAAAGATATCAGTTTGTCTCTGTGAATGGTTTGTCCTCTGACAAATCAATTGTAAATTTCGGTGTTCCTCAAGGTTCCGTTTTAGGACCACTATTGTTTTCACTATATATTTTACCTCTTGGGGATGTCATTCGAAAACATAATGTTAAATTTCACTGCTATGCGGACGACACACAGCTGTACATTTCAATGAAACATGGTGAAGCCCCAAAATTGCCCTCGCTAGAAGCCTGTGTTTCAGACATAAAGAAGTGGATGGCTGCAAACTTTCTACTTTTAAACTCGGACAAAACAGAGATGCTTGTTCTAGGTCCCAAGAAACAAAGAGATCTTCTGTTGAATCTGACAATTAATCTGGATGGTTGTACAGTCGTCTCAAATAAAAAACTGAAGGACCTCGGCGTTACTCTGGACCCTGATCTCTCTTTTGAAGAACATATCAAGACTGTTTCAAGGACAGCTTTTTTCCATCTACGTAACATTGCAAAAATCAGAAACTTTCTGTCCAAAAATGATGCAGAAAAATTCATCCATGCTTTTGTTACTTCTAGGCTGGACTACTGCAATGCTCTACTTTCCGGCTACCCGGATAAAGCACTAAACAAACTTCAGTTAGTGCTAAATACGGCTGCTAGAATCCTGACTAGAACCAAAATATTTGATCATATTACTCCAGTGCTAGCCTCCCTACACTGGCTTCCTGTTAAGGCTAGGGCTGATTTCAAGGTTTTACTGCTAACCTACAAAGCATTACATGGGCTTGCTCCTACCTATCTTTCCGATTTGGTCCTGCCGTACATACCTACACGTACGCTACGGTCACAAGACGCAGGCCTCCTAATTGTCCCTACAATTTCTAAGCAAACGGCTGGAGGTAGGGCTTTCTCCTATAGAGCTCCATTTTTATGGAATGGTCTGCCTACCCATGTGAGAGACGCAGACTCAGTCTCAACCTTTAAGTCTTTACTGAAGACTTATCTCTTCAGTAGGTCCTATGATTAAGTATAGTCTGGCCCAGGAGTGTGAAGGTGAACGGAAAGGCTGGAGCAACAAACCGCCCTTGCTGGTTCCCCTCTCTCCACTGGGATTCTCTGCCTCTAACCCTATTACAGGGGCTGAGTCACTGGCTTACTGGTGTTCTTCCATGCCGTCCATGGGAGGGGTGCGTCACTTGAGTGGGTTGAGTCACTGACGTGGTCTTCCTGTCTGAGTTGGCGCCCCCCCCCCCCCCCCCCTTGGGTTATGCCGTGGCGGAGATCTTTGTTGGCTATACTCGGCCTTGTCTTAGGACGGTAAGTTGGTGGTTGGAGACATCACTCTAGTGGTGTGGGGGCTGTGCTTTGGCAAAGTGGGTGGGGTTATATCCTGCCTGTTTGGCCCTGTCCGGGGGTATCATCGGATGGGGCTACAGTGTCTTCTGATCCCTCCTGTCTCAGCCTCCAGTATTTATGCTGCAGTAGTTTATGTGTCGGGGGGCTAGGGTCAGTCTGTTACATCTGGAGTATTTCTCTTGTCTTATCCGGTGTCCTGTGTGAATTTAAATATGCTCTCTCTAACTCTCTCTTTCTCTCGGAGGACCTGAGCCCTAGGACCATGCCTCAGGACTACCTGGCATGATGACTCCTTGCTGTCCCCAGTCCACCTGGCCGTGCTGCTGCTCCAGTTTCAACTGTTCTGCCTGCGGCTATGGAACCCTGACCTGTTCACCGGACGTGCTACCTGTCCCCGACCTGCTGTTCTCAACTCTCTAGAGACAGCAGGAGCGGTAGAGATACTCTCAAAGATCGGCTACGAAAAAGCCAACTGACACTTACTCTTGAGTTACTGACTTGTTGCACCCTCGACAACTACTATGATTATTATTATTTGACCATGCTGGTCATTTATGAACATTTTAACATCTTGACCATGTTCTGTTATAATATCCACCTGGCACAGCCAGAAGAGGAATGGCCACCCCTCATAGCCTGGTTCCTCTCTAGGTTTCTTCCTAGGTTTTGGCCTTTCTAGGGAGTTTTTCCTAGGGAGTTTTTCCTAGCCACCGTGCTTCTTTCACATGCATTGCTTGCTGTTTGGGGTTTTAGGCTGGGTTTCTGTACAGCACTTTGAGATATCAGCTGATGTACGAAGGGCTATATAAATACATTTGATTTGATTTGATGAGCTTGGCTCAAGCAGCCATGCCCATGAGACTGTGTGTTCCATCCATGCGCGCGGTGGGCAGCAGGAGGCAAAAGTGTCCCATTTCTGGGAATCAACTGTGTGACAACTTGTTGTAGGCATGGCCCTCCCAAAAGTGGATCCTTCCTTAGGACAAAACTAGTCTTGGGACAAGGAATGTCAATGAAATTCACTCAAGTTCATAACATCAAAGGCCTAGGCCCTAGACATTCTGAATGTCTGGCAGTTTGTGCACAACCATCTGGGTCATAAGCTTTTTCTTGACAAATGAAACATTGACTTGAACTTGGCTAGCTAGCTAATACCATAATGATCTGAAAGACAAGAGACCAGCACAAGCTGCTTTGTTCTTCAGCATCCCCAATGACAGCACTTTGATTTGAGTTACTAATCGTGCTATAACTTATATAGCTGCTACAATGGCTGTGTTTACACAGACAGCCCAATTCTGCTCTTTTGCCCATTTATGGAAGGGGGGGGGGGGCTTATATACAGATTCAGGAATGCGCACATGCAGGAACGCCACAAATTGCGTGCTGCAATCACACACTATTACAATTATGGGCAAAATAAACTGATCTGATTGAGCAAAGGACAAATTAGTGAAAAATATCCGAATTGGACTGCCTGTGTAAACACCGTCACATTTGTATCTGTTCAGAGAGTGACATGCTGGTCCAACTCAAGGTGTCAAAAAAATAATATGGACCCATCCAATTGGCAACAGATTTTCATGTGAATATTCAAAAATATTAGTCATTTCAGAGTTTCCATTAGGAAAATCTGGCACCGGACAACAGGGAACATTTTTATTGACCAGACATTTGAGAAATTTTATGGACATCCATATGCATTCAGATCCAACCTGAGGCAGCCAGCAGCATCAATAAATGAAGGATGCTGGCCAAATTAGCCACATTTACGAGTCCTTAAAAACCACCCTTAAACAAATTACAAAAACATTATTCCTTCTGTTTCAATGTGTAGCATATGCAAAACTTTAGACTATTTTGAGGCTACTTTCCTAAAACAATTGTCCACCTCACGGTTCAGCTGTTAGAGATTTGAGCACTAAATGCATCAGGGCATTGCATGCAAAGGCTTCCGTGTCCACAGTATGATATTCATATTTTAACAGCTTATTTCTTGTTGTGCACAAATTTGTTTACATCCCTGTAAGTGAGCTTTTCTCATTTGCCAAGATAATCCATCGACCTGACAGGTGTGGCATATCAAGAAGCTGATTAAACAGCACGATCATTACACAGGTGCACCTTGTGCTGGGGACAATATAAGGCCACAAAAATTACTACAGGGGAGTATCCTGCAACTTTGCACAACCATTGAAGAGGAGTGGGACAACATTCCACAATCAGCCGCCTGACAACTCCATGCGACGGGGCTATGTCACGCTGCATGAGGCACGATGCCTAGTTAAATAAAGCTTAAATTAAAAAAATGGTCACACCAGATACTACCTGGTTTTCTGATCCACGCCCCTTCCTTCGTTTTTAAGGTATCTGTGACCAACAGTCATGTGAAATCCATAGATTTGGGCCTAATGAATGTATTTCAATTGACTGATTTCCTTATATGAACTGTAACTCAGTAACATGTTTGAACTCGTTGCACGTTGCGTTTATATATTTTTGTTCAGTATGCATGCATGCAAGTATGCATGCGTATGTGTACAAAGTATTCAGACCTCTTGACTTTTTCCACATTTTGTTGCATTACAGCCTTATTCTAAAATTCATTACATTGATAAGGAAAATTAACAATCTACACACAATACCTCAATCACAAACAAAAACAGGTTTTTAGAAAATGTTGCTAATTTCTTACAAAAAAATATCACATTTACATAAGTATTCAGACCATTTACTCAGTACTTTGTTCAAGCACCTTTGGCAGCGATTACAGCCTAGGGTCTTCTTGGGTATGACGCGACAAGCTTGGCACACCTGTATTTGGGGAGTTTCTCCCATTCTTCTCTGCAGATCCTCTCAGGTTCGGTCAGGTTGGATGGGGAGCGTCGCTGCACAGCTATTTTCAGGTCTCTCCAGAGATGTTCGATCGGGTTCAAGTCCGGGCTCTGGCTGGGTCACTCAAGGACATTCAGAGACTTGTCCCGAAGCCACCCTGCGTTGTCTTGGCTGTGTGCTTAGGGTCGTTGTCCTATTGAAAGCTGAACCTTCACCCCAGTCTGGAGGACCTGAGCACACTGGAGCAGGTTTTCATCAAGGATCTCTCTGTACTTTGCTCTGTTCATCTTTCCCTCGATCCTGACTAGTCTCCCAGTCCCTGCCGCTGAAAAACATTCCCACAGCATGATGCTGCCAACACGCTTTACCATAGGGATAGTACCAGGTTTCCTCCAGACGTGATGCTTGGTATTCAGGCCAAAGAGTTAAATCTTGGTTTCATCAGACCAGAGAATCTTGTTTCTCATGGTCTGAGAGCCCTTTAGGTGCCTTTTGGCAAACTCCAAGTGGGCTGTCAAGTGTCTTTTACTGAGGAGTGGCTTCTGTCTGGCCACTCTACCTCAAGGCCTGATTGAAGGTTGTCCTTCTGAAAGGTTATCCCATCTCCACAGAGGAACTCTTGAGATCTGTGAGAGTGACCATCGGGTTCTTGGTCACCTCCCTGAACATGGCCCTTTTCCCCGATTGCTCAGTTTGGCTGGGCGGCCAGCTCAAGGAAGAGTCTTGGTGGTTCTAAACTTCTTCCATTTAAGAACGATGGAGGCCACTGTGTTCTTGGGGACCTTCAAAGCTGCAGAAATGTGTTGGTACCTTTCCCCAGATCTGCGCCTCGACACAATCCTGTATCGGAGCTCTACGGAGAATTCCTTCAACCTCATGCCCGGATTTTTGCTCTGACATGCACTGTCAACTGTGGGAACTTAAAATAGACAGGTGTGTGCCTTTCCAAATCATGTCCAATCAATTTAATTTACCACAGGTGGACTCCAATCAAGTTGTAGAAACATCTCAAGGATGATCAATGGAAACAGGATGGCCCAGAGCTCAATTTCGAGTCTCATAGCAAAGGGTCTGAATACTTATGTAAATAAGGTATCTGTTTTATATATTTGCAAATAAAAAAGTTTAAACTGTTTTTGCTTTGTCATTATGGGGTAGTGTGTGTAGATTGATGAGAAAAAATGCATTTAATCCATTTTCGAATAAGGCTGTAATGTAACAATATGTGAAAAGGGGTCTGAAGGGGTCTGAATACTTTGAGTATCTGCTTCCATACATTTTTTCAACTGGTGCCGGGGGACCTTCAGATGAGTCTTGCAAAACAACTGACATGTACATGTTTGTGAGTCTAACCTTTCCACAGAGGGGTCATATTAGTGTAACCCAGACTGTTTGGATGCTACAGACAGAAGTTGGCAGATCGGCTGTACCAACTTCAGGCGTGTCCCATGGTGTTCGTGAGAGTAATCTTTCCATAGAGGAGTCATAATAGTTTGTAAGCCAAACCGTTCCGACGCTACATACGATTTTGTGAGAAGACAGATTTTCGGGATGTCTCATGGTCTGACAAACCCTGCTCTAGTTCTGCCACCTTTCACCGCAGATGCGGAACTGCGACATCAGCGGATGCGGTGGATTGAGACGCATCCAATGCAAAAAAACGGATCTCTTGCTTGAATTGACTGATTTTTATTATTATTATGCTAACTAGAGTTCCGCAGGGCACGGACATCAACTCTAGGGGGTTTTAAAGCAAACTTAAAGCACACTCAGAGCTGCCAACTCTCACACATTGGCCCTTACCATGTAGGTCCATTGCTTGGTCAAGAGTTGTTGATATCTGATAGAGTTTTGCATAATATATCCCATGCCTCAACTGGATTCGCCCGAGCTTTATTTATCACGGCCACTGATCACTCTATAGGAACATTATCTTGAAAATGTTTGCGGTGAGACGATTGTAGGGGTAATCCAAGCACTAAGGATAACATTAATTGCTGATGTTAACCCCGCATAAGTGATTCATTTTCTGAACCAGTTGCAGTACAAATGCCGAGTCCTCATTCAACAAAAGCAAAAAGGTGGATCTTTGTTAGTAAGGAAATTTGAAACATGTAACCAGACTGGGACACCACAGGACATTCCCAAATCATGTGCATTAGTGTTCCAACAGCATTCATGCAGCATCTATCACATATTGGAGTAGGAATCAGCTTCATAGAATGCAGCCTTTTGACAGCATGTACTAAAGTCGATTTCATCCACACTTGCATTAGTCCCCTCGTTTGGTGATCAATAATTCTGTCAAACAGATTGTGAACCGAAAACTGTATGTTTGATTCTAGAGGGGGGGGGGGGGGGGGGGGGCAATGAATAGAACAATTATTTGGTTAGGGTGTAGGGACAGATTTATGTCATCTTGTCTTCAGGAGATTTTATCATCAATTTACTTTAGTCTGATCTGTGGAACAATTCTCATTCTTAACAATGGGCTAAAATATAGGTTAATTACTATGCTTGTCAGCATGAACAATACGGGTATTCCCCACACATTTTATTATTCCACTTCTTCCCGATTTTGCCAGTGTAATCACACATCTGAAGTCTGATATGGCTACTTGTGTCTTTGAAAATGAATGGTATTATTGCAGCCATTCATGGACAGTTTTGAATAAATTATACAAATAAGCATTGATATTAAACGCTCCAGGAATCAAATATTTTAGTATTGTGCACAAGCTAGGCACAGATGACAGCAAGGATCTTCAACTATATAGTAAGCAAGTACGTAAGTAGTCTCGCACGAGCCGCAACGGCTCATAGGGCAGGAGCCCATCTCCTGTTTCTGTAGCGTGAGGCAGCTTGATGTAATATAAATGTAATAATATAATGTAAAATAATATATATGGATGAGACGCTAGTCTATCGCAGGGCCTTACCTACAATCTATCTCCTGAGTAGGCACAAACCACCTGAATATTGATATGGATTCGATTTTTCATCAAGTTTGGGTGATTGAAATAAAATATTGTTATAACAAACAAAAAAATTCAAAACACCCAGCACTTGAGAAACATAGATCAGGTATGGCCAACTCTCCTGGAGAGCAAGCAGGATTTTCTTCCAGCCCTATTTTAAAGAGAGTTGCCCACTACCATCAACCATCAATATTAAAAATTCCTGTTCCGAGCCTTGGTGTAGTGGTAACACTCCCTGGCATGTGTTGCATACAACTTTCCACCTGAGAACAGGGATCAAATCCCTGCTTACAACCTTCCCATTGTTTCTAGTATTTGCCAGTGTCCCTATCTCCATTTCATTCCTGTCTGAAAGTGTCAAACCACAACAACAACAAATATACATCATCCCAAAAAATCTCAAAGTAACAAAGTCGTCAAATTGAGTGTTCATTTCATGTTCAAAGCATCCTAAATACACCTAACCTGTGGTTTAATTTGGGTTTTTTTTCTCACCCCGGTCATAGGCCTACGTCATGTCAAAATACATAGAATTGCAGAAAATTTGTTGTTTTAAAACAGTAACATTTTCTTGGGGGAAGACCTCCAGGGTCCCATCTAGGGGTTGTGCCAGGGGGCAATGAAATTCACACGCAAATCTCCGCTCCAAGATTTATTTTAAAGCGTATTTCCTGCAATTGTACGATATCGTATGTATGTTTGCATGATACCAGAGGACGAAGCCCAAATGAGTTCCAAAAAAATAAATATTTATATTATTATTTTTTTACACTTGGTACACGCGGTCAATTTTGACCCCGTTCTGAGTCCAGTTGAATATGGCTGGGACAGATGTTCTGAGAAAGAATTCTCAGCATAGTTTGACTACCTCCATCAAACCCAGTCTCTTGGTATGCTCATACTCGTAGAAGAACCTACATGCTACATCACATTAAAAGTGGCAAAAACAATACTTTGCAAAACTTCACGACAGCTAAAGCCCTTGGCAGATCCCAGACAGCTCGCAAACTCACCCAGAGATCCGTGCCCCAGTCCATGTTGAACGTCTTCTTATCAGCGGATCCCTGAATACAAAGAACTTATTCAAAGTTATCCCAATTTGGAGGACGCCTCAATCCTGCGAGATGAATTCCGAGGACGCTCAAATACCCCTTCTGTATCCTTTCCGTTACTAAACAGTGAGAATCATTTCTCCCTATAATTTAGCTAACTAATCTAGTTAATCTAAACAATATTCGTAGCAAAGGAAAGAGGGATAAACTAGCTTTCATATCCGCGTCACTCCCAAATCCTAATTCTTAAAGGGACAGTTCCCTAATGTATTTGTCTTCAATAAAACGTTCACTGACGACAGACTGGCAGTGGCATGTCATAAGCAGTGAAGCTTGTTTATTTATGGGAATACACAAGTCACTTTTAAAAACAGTTTTGAAAATAGTTTTATAACGGAAAATGAATGTTCAGATTCTATTGTAATTAGACTACAGCAAGCAATACAATTAAGTATTGATATAGAAATATGAACATTCTTATTAAATTCCTTTGTATGTTGTCAGATGCAAGACACTTGAACAGGCAAAAATCTACAAAAGCATTTTAAAAACATTAGTCACACAAAAAAGCTCATAGTTAGAGTGTGTAAACACAATTCAACAAACTGTACCACTGAATCAAGGCCTATGTATCAACAGTATTCTGATTCATTTTCTAGACTGAGGTAAGCACATACACATAGCTACTTCATACTTACATAAATCCTCAAATCCTCAAATTTTACAACACTATTTGTTCAAGAGGGCAGCCAGCACATGGCAGTAATTATTTAATTTTGTTATTTTCTTATACAGTGCAATTCCTAGCAGGGGCACAACTTTCACTGGGGACGGGGGCATGTCCCCCCCACATTCTGAGATTCAATTTTGTCCTCCCCAGTTTTATCATTGGAATGTGATACAAAACTAGCCAACGGTGTGCTTTAAGACCATGTGGATGTCTCCGAGCGGTCGCATAGGCTGTTTGGAGTGTTTATCTGACTGGATATATTTTTTTAAATAATATTATGTCCCCCCACTTCTAAAACCAAAGTTGTGGCTCTCGTCCAGTCTACACATAGTTGACATTGACTCCAAATCCCATACAAGTACATTAACAGTAAACTCACATAGATTTGTTACTCAAAGTCACATTCAAAATCAAGCAAAATACATTACTCCGATTGAATCCCCACCCTAGTCTTACATTTTAAATACTTTTGCAGATCACGCAGTCTCATTGTTGTTTGAAATAAATTATATTTAGTTTTTCATTCAGAATGAATTGTTCAATGATGTGGATGAAATGTATTTTTAACGATTTGATTGACTAAATCCCATTGTTGCACGTAGACCAAATCATTTTAATGTTGTACAAAAGTGTTACTGTGCGTGAAGTTTAAAATGCATTCTGTCATTACAAAATTTGGAATGTGATATATTTTAACCCCCCCACAAAAACTTTACACACACAAAAAAAAAATACATTTCATGAATCTTTACAAGCGGGAGGGACTCTTATTTAATTGGTCTTCAACTCGTGGCTCAGTCACTTCAGTCAGGGTAAGTGGAGTTCACAGGAGATTGTTGGCACCTTATCGGGAGAAGACGGGCTCGTGGTAATGGCTGGAGCGCAATCAGTGGAATGGTATCCACGCTCCGGTCCAGCCATTATTATGGTCCGTCCTCCCCTCAGTAACCTCTATTGGACTGGAGTTAGCCTGCCCAGGAGCAGATTAGTTCTGAAATGGACCTGGCTAAAGGGTGAGACACTTTAGTATGACTGGCTATCCCGAGTTGAACTCAGAGTTTATCTAATTTACTTAGGTAAGTCCTCAAACCTTCATAGGATACCCCTCTGGATCATGGTTGCCTACCCCTGTTGTAGGTAGTGGCATCAATGGAACACCGTTTGGCTGGTTCACTGGTATGAAATCATAAAATCCTTGTCTTTTCTTACACATAAAGAAGACTATCGGGAAGACTATCAGGAGAATGACCAGGAAAACGAATACAATCGTCAAAATTATACTTGTGAAGCCACCTGAAGAGGAGGAAATAGAAGGAGAACAGGCGAGTTTAGACATGATTCAGACCAATTCTGTTTATAAATTGATTCAGGCTAGGTCGTGATCTAGGATTCGTGTTTCGCAATTCAGCTCTGTGGAATTAAATGCGATTCATTCATTCATTCATTCATTCATTCATTCATTCATCTTACTGAAAGAATATGAAGTATGTCTTATGACAACATGAATCACTACATCAGGGTCAGCTACGTTTCTACCGTAACATAACCCACAGCCGGTCAGTTATAATACCTTTCATAGTTACTGTTGTTGTTCTGGTGGCCGTCCCAACTCTATTCGTGGCAGTGCAGATGTAGATCCCAGCATTGGTAGACGTGGCTTTGGTGATTCTAATAGTCCTCTGGCGCCCCTCAGTGGACGACTTCACATTGTGTGCATCGTTGTTGGTCCACCTCAGCTCAGGAGGAGGGTTCCCCTCAGCACTGCAGTTCAGAGACACATCACTGCCTGCACTCACCTCCACTGTGTCATTCCCTAGAAGGAACTCAGGAGCATCTAAGGAGAAAGGAGGTGCTTTTAGAGTAGACCACTCAAAACTATGCAACTTATGGGATTTCAGATGGGTTGCCATGCAGTTCAGTTGAGACTAAAATACAGTAACTTTAAGGTGGTAAACAATTATGTAAAACCTGTCTCAATCTCTATTAGGCCTATGCTACCTTAAAGATTGGTTAGAACAGTGTAAAGCTGATAGCATGTGTGGCTAGAATTAGTTAAACGTTTGTAAAATAGTCCAATAATAACATACTTGAAAGATAGAAACATGACTTACACAAGACGTCAATAAAAAGATTGTGAGTGGCTTTTCCATGTGTGTTGTTTGTAACCAGGGTGTACGCCCCTCTGTTTCCCCTAGTGAGACTTTGATGGATATCCACTTCCTGTTGGCCTTTCAACCAGGTGATTTTAGAAGAAGGGTTGCCATCAACTGTACAGGTGACTGAGAGGTTGTGATTTTCATTCTCTTTAACTTCATATTGATTAGTACATTTAAACTTGGGGGCATCTGAAAAGAGTAGGGAGAGAAATATTCAGCATAGATGTCATCAATTTGAAAACAGATAGAGAAGCGTCTTACAGGAAGCAATCTGACAGATCTCATTTCGCAATACAATACTAGATCTCACACACTTACATTCCACTGTGATGTGAACAGTAGAGCTGGTGCTGCCTATGTCATTGGTGATCGTGATGACATACTGGCCAAAGTCTGTCCTGGCCAGGGGTGTAGAGGCATTGACCTGTCTGCTCTCCTGGTACCACACAACGTTAGGGGGAGGATTCCCATTGAATGTACAAGGGATCCTGTCGAGGGTGGAATTCTCCACGACACTGTACTGGCTTGGACATTCAATCACTGGCTTGTCTGCAAATGGAGAGATGGAGAGAAGAAGCATCAACTCAAAATGAGTAAATTGGAAGCTATACCTGTCATGTGGTTCTGTTTTTGATTTATGATAATGAAAAAGATCAAGATTAATAGTCAACTCACAGTGCACAGTAATGCTGAGAGGTTCTGATGTTACTGTAGGATGGGGTTGTGGTCCCTCTGGTCCCAGGTCCAGTTCTGCTCTACATCTATACTGAGCTCCATCATCATGTCTACTGGGGCTGATCATCAGAGTAGGTGACACATCCACTGGTGTCTTACTGACGTTACTGTAAGTTAATTTATCTAAGGGTTCATTCCCTTTGTACCACTTCACAACCAGGTTCTGTTGAGGAGCCATGTTCTGGATGTCACACTGCAGCTGGTACTCTGTCCCCTCCACCATGGGACCAGAGTGTCTCAGAACAGAGATGGAGACTCTGTCTGGAGTCTCTGTGGAGGAGGTCAACAAGGTTAAAAAAAACTCTACCTGATATACAGTTAAATAGAAACATACCTTTCACATTCACAAGGAGCAAAATACTCACTGTAGAGAATGACTGGAAGTACTTTTGAGGGTTGTTCGTTGTCAATGAGAGTGACGTAGCATTTAGGTTCTATTGTCCAATCAGTAAGGTTATCCACAGTCCAGGTGACAATGTTGACATCTTGTTCAAAACCTGTACCTCCGATTGTGGCCTCCCAGCCCATCCCCTCATGGTCTGTGTATGATGTGCTGCAGTTAACTGAGACTGAGTCTCCATATCTCACCACCACTCTGGGAGGTTTGAGCTCAAGAGGAAAGGTAACTACTGTAAAAACATACAAGAATGAAGACATCAATGTGAAATCCACATCAAATATAAACTGTTCTGCCTTGTGAGATAAGTGAGGGTGAATTAAATAATGTGAGCAAAGAGATGAGCTGGAAAATACCTTTTGGCTTGGCTGTTGCTGGGAGGGTGGTCATAGTTCCTGGAGTTGAGGGTGCTGTGGAGAACATCGTTGGGTGTTGTTGTGGAGGTACATCTACTAGGACATGTATCTGCTTGGTGATGGAGCCCAGTCCATTTGTGACTGTGCAGTTGTAAGTTGCATTAGCTGTTACTCTGGAGATATAGAGAGTACGCAGGCGCCCCACAGTGGCCTCATTGGCATTTCCCTCTGCAGTGTTGTTGGTCCACCTCAGCTCAGGAGGAGGGTTCCCCTCAGCACTGCAGTCCAGAGACACATCACTGCCTGCACTCACCTCCACTGTGTCATTCCCTGGAAGGAACTCAGGAGCATCTAAGGAGAAAGGAGGTGCTTTTAGAGTAGACCACTCAAAACTATGCAACTTATGGGATTTCAGATGGGTTGCCATGCAGTTCAGTTGAGACTAAAATACAGTAACTTTAAGGTGGTAAACAATTATGTAAAACCTGTGTCAATCACTATTAGGCCTATGCTACCTTAAAGATTGGTTAGAACAGTGTAAAGCTGATAGCATGTGTGGCTAGAATTAGTTAAACGCTTGTAAAATAGTCCAATAATAACATACTTGAAAGATAGAAACATGACTTACACAAGACGTCAATAAAAAGATTGTGAGTGGCTTTTCCATGTGTGTTGTTTGTAACCAGGGTGTACGCCCCTCTGTTTCCCCTAGTGAGACTTTGAGGGATATCCACTTCCTGTTGGCCTTTCAACCAGGTGATTTTAGAAGAAGGGTTGCCATCAACTGTACAGGTGACTGAGAGGTTGTGATTTTCATTCTCTTTAACTTTATATTGATCAGTACAGATAAACTTGGGGGCATCTGAAAAGAGTAGGGAGAGAAATATTCAGCATCGATGTCATCAATTTGAAAACAGATAGAGAAGCGTCTTACAGGAAGCAATCTGACAGATCTCATCTCGCAATACAATACTAGATCTCACACACTTACATTCCACTGTGATGTGAACAATAGAGCTGGTGCTGTCTATGTAATTGGTGATCGTGATGACATACTGGCCAAAGTCTGTCCTGGCCAGGGGTGTAGAGACATTGACCTGTCTGCTCTCCTGGTACCACACAACGTTAGGGGGAGGATTCCCATTGAATGTACAAGGGATCCTCTCGAGGGTGGAATTCTCCACGACACTGTACTGGCTTGGACATTCAATCACTGGCTTGTCTGCAAATGGAGAGAAGAAGCATCAACTCAAAATGAGTAAATTGGAAGCTATACCTGTCATGTGGTTCTGTTTTTGATTTATGATAATGAAAAAGATCAAGATTAATAGCCAACTCACAGTGCACAGTAATGCTGAGAGGTTCTGATGTTACTGTAGGATGGGGTTGTGGTCCCTCTGGTCCCAGGTCCAGTTCTGCTCTACATCTATACTGAGCTCCATCATCATGTCTACTGGGGCTGATCATCAGAGTATCAGACACATCCACTGGTGTCTTACTGACGTCACTGTAAGTTACATTATCTAAGGGTTCATTCCCTTTGTACCACTTCACAACCAGGTTCTGTTGAGGAGCCATGTTCTGGATGTCACACTGCAGCTGGTACTCTGTCCCCTCCACCATGGGACCAGAGTGTCTCAGAACAGAGATGGAGACGCTGTCTGGAGTCTCTGTGGAGGAGGTCAACAAGGTTAAAAAAATACTCTACCTGATATACAGTTAAATAGAAACATACCTTTCACATTCACAAGGAGCAAAATACTCACTGTAGAGAATGACTGGAAGTACTTTTGAGGGTTGTTTGCCGTCAATGAGAGTCATGTAGCATATAGGTTCTATTGTCCAATCAGTAAGGTTATCCACAGTCCAGGTGACAATGCTGACATTTTTTTTAGAATCTGTACCTCCGAATGTGGCCTCCCAGCCCATCCCCTCATGGTCTGTGGATGATGTGCTGCAGTTAACTGAGACTGAGTCTCCATATCTCACCACCACTCTGGGAGGTTTGAGCTCAAGAGGAAAGGTAACTACTGTAAAAACATACAAGAATGAAGACATCAATGTGAAATCCACATCAAATATAAACTGTTCTGCCTTGTGAGATAAGTGAGGGTGAATTAAATAATGTGAGCAAAGACATGATCTGAAAAATACCTTTTGGCTTGGCTGTTGCTGGGAGGGTGGTCATAGTTCCTGGAGTTATGGGTGCTGTGGGGAGAATATTACGTTATGTTGTTGATGATCTCATCCCTTCTAAAACGCGTTGAAAGGGGAATCACCTTGCCTAAAATATTCAGACATTATATCCTATTGTGCAAGCACAGTCCCCAAATCCAGAACAAATTCAAGAAAGCGTACAGTATTATATAGAGCCATTATTGCATGGAACTCCGTTCCATCTCATATTACTGAAATAAACAGCAAACCTGGTTTCAAAAACCAGATAAAGCACACCTCACTGCATAACGCCTCCCCCTTATTTGACCTAGATAGTTTGTGTGTATGTATTGATATGTAGGCTGTGTGTGCCCTTTTTATCAATTTAATGTCTAAAATGACATACCCAAATCTAACTGCCTGTAGCTCAGGCCCTGAAGCAAGGATATGCATATTATTGGTACCATTTGAAAGGACACAATTTGAAGTTTGTGTTAATGTGAAAGGAATGTAGGAGAATATAACACAAACGATCTGGTAAAAGTTAATACAAAGAAAAATAACTGTTCTTTTGTATTTCTTTGTACCATTATCTTTGAAATGCAAGAGAAAGGCCATAATGTATTATTCCAGCCCAGGTGCAATTTAGATTGGCCACTAGATGGCAGCAGTGATGTGCAAAGTTTTAGACTGAACCAATAAACCATTGCATTTCTGTTCAAAATGTTGTCTCAAGACTGCCCAAATGTGCCTAATTTGTTTATTAATAACTTTTCATGTTCAAAATTGTGCACTCTCCTCAAACAATAGCATGGTATTCTTTCACTGTAATAGCTACTGTAAATTGGACAGTGTAGTTAGATTAACAAGAATTTAAGCTTTCTGCCAATATCAGATGTGTCTATGTCCTGGGAGATGTTCTTGTTTCTTACATCCTCATGCTAATCGCATTAGCCTATGTTAGCTCAACCGTCCCGTGGATGGGACACCGATCCCGAAGAAGTTTTAAAAGTATGTATTTCTGTCCCTGAGCTGTTCTTGTCTATTAATTTTCTGTATTATGTCATGTTTCATGTATTGTGGGGACCCCAGGAAGAGAGCTTTTGCAAAAGCAGCAGATAAATGGGGAACCTAATAAAATATCCACAATACACAGTATATCATGGAACAACAATTGTTTAAAAGGGCACTGAAAAGCACATAGTCCATCCATATGTGTTCCAAAATGAAAGTCAAAGGATTCTTATTTTTGACAATGGTGGATCTGTCAAATATGGAGCACATACTAGACAAACTACCATACTACCAACAATGCACCACACCCACCATCAGTGGTTTTCAGAAGTCATTTACGTTGCTCTCAATGTTTCACAGCATGGACGTTCACACCCACCACACCCATTTAGACAATGTCATATCACTCAATAACATCAACAGTGTCTGTGTTGTACCTGAGTGAGTGTAAGTGTATTTCTTGTGATTTTATGTTATTATATAATTGTATCCTTTAATTAGGGTCATGAGTTGGTCCTATCCATGTGACCTGACCAGGAAAAACTCAGGGCCCTGTCTACTGATGACTGTTACCTTATTGCATTATTGCTACATATCAATATTCCTTTTTTATTGCTCATTAAATACTTTAATTTCTTGACTTTAATTGCTCTCAAATATTACTCTTCAAATTGACCGTTGTGGGGTTAAAACAAATGTCCTTTATCAACAACCAACTTCCGTTCAAGTTCGGTTAGTGGGAGGTGAGCACATGTTTAAGTACCACCCTGGGAGACAGCAAACAGTTACTATATCACCAGAGTAGATAATAACTATGGTCAACATAAACATAATCCACACAGAGATCACAACAATAGATATTAATAGGTAAGTATGGAACAAATTAACCACTCACCTCCATGTAACAGCATGAGCATGAAGAGGCCCAACATCCTCTGAAGTGAGATCATGGTAGTTCTCTGCCTAGCAAGGTGAGGGTGATGCTGAGCAAGGTGAGGGTGATGGGGGATGTTGTAAGAGACGATACCCTGACTGATGGTCCACCTGTTGGTCCAAGCTCGGTCCTAACACTGTGCTAATGCCAGTTAGTGTATCTCAGGCTGAGAGCTTACTGTGTGAAGCAAGTGTTTCAAAGAGGAAATTCAAACCCTGCCCTGATCCTGCGCAAAGAGGAAACTGCTAAACGGAAACATGACATCAAACCAGTGGTTGAAAAAGTACCCAACTGTCGTACTTGAGGAAAAGTAAAGATACCCTTATAGAAAATGACTCAAGTGAAAGTCACCCAGTAAAATCCTACTTGATATAAGTAAAAAAGTATTTGGTTTTAAATAAACTTAAGTATCAAAAGTAAATGGAATTGCTCAAATATATTTAAGTATCAAAAGTAAAAGTATAAATCATTTCAAATTCCTTATATTAAGCAAGGCACAATTTTGTATTTATTTTTTATTTACGGATAGCCAGGGGCACACTCCAACACTCAGACATAATTTACAGAGCATTTGTGTTTAGTGAGTCTGCCAGATCAGATGCAGTAGGGATGACCAGCGATTTCCTCTATGTGTGTGAATTAGTGTCACGCCCTGGCCATAGAGAGGTTTTTTATTCTCTATTTTGGGTAGGCAAGGGTGTGACTAGGGTGGGCATTCTATGTTCCTTTTTTTATGTTCTTTATTTTCTATGTTTTGGCCGGTATGGTTCTCAAATCAGAGACAGCTGTCTATCGTTGTCTCTGATTGGGAACCATACTTAGGTAGCCCTTTTTCCCACCTTGTGTTGTGGGAAGTTGACTTTGTTTAGGGCACATAGCCTTTAGCTTCACGGTTTGTTGGGTAGTGTTTATTGTTTTGTTCGGCGTCTTTTCTAATAAAAATAATATGTACGCTCATCACGCTGCACCTTGGTCCTCTCCTTTCAACCGACGAGACAATTTTCACGTCCTGTTAAGCATTCATAAGATAACGAGTACTTTTGGGTGTCAAGGAAAACGTATGGAGTAAAAAGTACATTATTTTCTTCAAGAATGTAATAAAGTAAAAGTCATCAAAAATATAAATAGTAATGTACAGATACCCCATAAATCTACTTACGTCGTACTTTAAAGTATTTTTACTTATGTACTTTACACCACTGCATCAAACCACAACGTCAGTTCTCATAAGCAAAAGAAATGGACTCCTACCTCACCTTGTGGTGTGTGTATGCGAGTGTATGTGTGTGAGAGGATAGATAGATAATATCAAAAAGTAATGTTACAACATTGTTTTGCAATTTTTTATTAAATAAATACATTGCAGTTAGAAAACAATTCCACATGTTGTGTTGGCATGTCAGTCTAACGCTGTCTTATTAACATACCTGTTTAACATATAAGAACTTCATTAACAACCTTCCTTATCCATGACGGAACCATAATATTACCCTGATGCCTGATTGACATGTGTGTGTATAACATAGGAGGCTGCTGAGGGGAGAACGGTTCATAATAATGGCTGGAACGGAGTATTTGGAATGGCATCAAACACATGGAAACCATGTTTGATGTATTTCAAACTATTCCACTCCAGCCATTACCACGAACCCGTCCTCCCCAATTAAGGTGCCACCAATGGGGAGAGGGTTAGGTGGGTTTGATCATCATGGTTACCGTCTTGAGGGAGTAGGAGCCACCGTGGAACTCTGCCCAGTAAACCCCGTCCTGGTAGCGGCTGCGGTAGTGACCCCCTCGATACCACACGCCGTTTAAGTTGGAGTGGGCACACATGTGGTACCACCAGCCCCCCTTCTGGAAGTGGGCACAGTTCCCTAATGAGGAAACGGAGAGAGAAACCAACTCATCAAGCCAAACCTGGGTGTTCAAACAGGCAGCCATGAAAAGAGGCAGAAATTAAAAGAGAGAGGGTAGTAGAGAGTGAGAGAGGATTCACCTGAATAAGCGTCCTTATCCTTGTCCAGAGTTGTAAAGGCTTTGTTATTGTGCCAGGACATTGAGTCTCCGGCATTGCCTTGGTATTCCCCCAGCCTCAGACGGTACCAGTCGCTCTCAGGCTCCAGGCGGAAGCTGTCGTACTCTGCAAACACCTGGCGGCCCTGCCAGTCCTCCATGGCCACCCGAAGCTTGTAGTGGGCCTGCTTGGTCAGCCAGTAGAGGTGCTCCAGACCCAGCCAGTACTCTCCATCCAGGTTCCCAAAGCCTTGCTGGGGTGGAGGGGTACAACAGATAGTTTAGGGTTAGGTTCACTGTAGCAATAGTTTTCATGACTTCTGTGCTGTTAAACCGTCATCAACTGAAGGATACTCTTGAGTCTCTGAGCTGTAATACCAGCTGTTTTTCTGGTTTTAGAGCCCACTGTGATGGTTGCCAATTACAGTAACTATACAGCTCATGTTTCATCACACATAATCAGATGAAATGAAAGGCAAATGGAGGAGGGGAAAGGATTATGGGTCTGCAGTCCACACATTCACTGTGTGGGTTTTGTATTGCAGTGTTTTGGAGCAATGGTAATAGCACACTGTCTGATGTCATAACAAACTCTTGAGCGCTTCACTTTTAGTGGCTCACTGCACACTGGAGGTGAGAGCACCTTGTACTGCTCCCAGGTCCTGAAGAAGTTGACTGATCCGTCCTGTCTCCTCTGGATGACGGTCCAGCCTCCCTGGGCCTTGGTCTGTTCACACCAGGCCTGCAGAAGCCGGTTGGCGCTCTGTGGACGCAGCAGGTAGATCCCATTGGTGGTCTCGCCCGAGTCCAGTGCATGCTGGCAGTCCCTCCAGGGTCCTGAGGGACAGAGATAGTATAGGTATGTGGTTCACAAAGGCAGTTAGGATTTCGGAACATACCTGGGTTCAAATAGTCATAATTGTGCTCGATTGAGCCTGCCTGGTGCAATGGAACTAATGGAAGTCCAGAACGTCCAAACTCCACCCACCTGCCACTAGGCAGGCTCAACCAACTGCTGGGAATGAGGGAGTGAGTGAGACACGTAATGGAGAGAGGGGTCTGGAATTCTGTTTGTTTTAGAGCCAACAGGGTCACAGATACATGTTTTCTCGCTTTGCTTCAGCTTATCTCTTTACTGCCGAAGACATTCTTTCACCACACATGTTGAATGTCTTATTTCACACTGGAAAAGATAAGCATACACCGCAGGAACGGACACAGAAAGGCTAGGCATCATCCCCTCTCTCTCACACACTCCAGATCAAGGGATATTCATACTGTAACCGTACACTTATTATATAGAAAAGTCCTCCTTGTCACTCATCACACACACATAAGCTCTGAGTCATGGTCCCTTTATTATACACTGTAACTGGAGTGAAGTCCTGTCCATACAAGGTGGTGTCACCCATCTGAATGCTCTGCCTTGTAATCTCACACATTCCAGTTGCACACACAACGTGCATTGTATTGGGGTATCGTCTTGTAATTCAAGGTTACATAGCAATGTCCTAAAGAGGGCTGTGATTAGGGTGTGTTTGTTAGGGTGGGTTGGTGTGTGTGTGAGAGAGACTGTTTGTTGTGTACTGCTGGTAAATTAGATTTTTTAGATTCAAATATATTTTTATTTGGAATTCATCCTAATCGCTCTTTCTAAAGAGGACGTGCTGACAAATCTGATTATTGGTGCCAAATTCTGGATTAGCTAATATTGATGGTTTATTTCCTAAAAGAGAGGATTATATTTTGGCCCATTTGATTGTTATTTATAACAAATATTATTGATGAATTTGCAAATGTTATATCAAAGTCAAACCTTGTGCGTGTGTGTGTGCATGCGTGTGCATGCGTGTGTGTGTTACTCATTAACAAAGTGTCACGTCTTGACCAGTAAAAGGGGTTATTTGTCATTGTAGTTTGGTCAGGGCATGGCAGGGGGTGTTTGCTTTGTGTGTTTTGGTGTTTTTGGTTTAGGTTCTATGTTTTCTATTTCTATGTTTAAATCTAGTTTTCTATTTCTATGTTGCGTTTTTGGTAGGACCTCCAATAAGAGGCAGCTGGTTGTCATTGTCTCTAATTGGAGGCCGTATTTAGTTGAGGTTTGTTTCACTTGTGTTTTGTGGGTGGTTATTTCCTGTATAATCTGTGCACCTTATGGGACTGTTTCGTTGTACGTTTAAGTGTTATCTTTAAATAAATTAAGAATGAGCACTTTACCCGCTGCGCCTTGGTCCTATCCTTACGACGCCCCTGACACAAAGCCCCTTCTCCACTCTGATGAGAACAGCTGGCAGTTATTAGACATTGTTTAGGCATTCCCAGAGAGATAACAAAGTCCTATCAGCGGGTCAGTGACTCCCCGAGCTTCTGCAGTGTCTTCTGGAGTGTAAATAACACTGACAAAATACTGACACTGTTTCAAAACACAAACTCAAGGTCTGAACAGCAAACAACTAAGCATTTGAAGGGCCAAAAGAAAACAGCTTGCTTGTTCTGATTGTTGTCAGAGGTGACAATGAAAAACAATGTCGAAACAGGAACCAATGAGATGTGCGATGTATTGACTGAAATAGAAACAAGGTGTTGTAATGTGTGATAACGCTTCCGGGGGAAAGTAGATACATAGTGTTACTCTTTCACACTGTCTTACAAAGACAGACGTTCATTCCTACACAGACAATGTTGGTTAAGCTGAAAGCGCCGTTGGCAGTTGTAAGCTCTGAAGGTGCCGTGATTTACCTGGGGTTTTAGTGACAGGGAAGCTTATGAAGGGGGCGTCAGTAGGGGTGTCGGCCATGGTGGTGGGGAGCACCTTTGTCCCCTGCAGGGGTTCTCTCTCCACGTGTGGCTGTAGTGGAGGGGCGCCCTGGTCTCTCTGAACATCATTAGCCATCTCCTTGGACTGTGAGCTGTCATTCAGGGGCCCACTGGACTGGATACTCAGGGGTTCAGAGGTCATCTGTCCAATACAACACAAATATATAAAGACTTTTGTACAGAGCATTGTGGGTACTGTAGTATGTTATGGTACCACTTTAGCTTCATGGGTCAGGGTCAGTGCTTGAGAAAGGCCCATGATAACAATGCCAGTGGTTTGATAAATACAGAGCTCCCCCTACCTGTGGAGGTGGGGTAGTGTTCTTGGTGGCCTGGCACAGCTTCTCCAGCCGGGCGATGAGCTGACTCTGGTTGCTCATCATGGAGGTGAGGGCTCCATACTTCTTCTCCAGCTCCCTGTAACTAGTGGAGATCTGCAGCATCTGGGATGTTGGTCCACCATGACCGAGTAACAGACAACGGGCCAATCAGGGATGTTATCAAGGTGCTACATGCCTGTCATCGATGGGTAAAGGATACTAAGACAGTAGAGAGATAGTAGGAGCAGGTATACAGTTATATGATTCTAACTTCCCTCCTTATGAACACAGCTGTTCCCACAATGCTCTCTGTCTGATTACCTGTGTGGTGGCGTTGAGCAGTAGGTTCTCGACCCGCCTCTGTTCGACCACCTGGTCCTTCTTGTACATAACCTCATGCAGCAGCTGGGCGTAGATCTGGGCAATGCGGGAGTTCATGCTGCCGCTCTCTTTCCGTAGCGCCCGTACCTCCGTAACCAGGGCCCCCTCCTGCTCCAGCTGGCCTCTCAGCTTCTCCAGCTGTTCCTGCTGACGGCTCAACTCCCCCCGCAGAGCCGTTACCTCTGAGTGGTTGGCGGCGCCGGTGGTGGACTCGGTGCTCACACACAGCGCCCCCTTCAGTTGCTGCTGGGGAACGATGAAGGTGTAGGAGCAGCGGCCTGCTTTTAGCTCTGAGAAGCGGGACGGGCGCTTCTGGGACTCTTCCTTCCGCCCCCCCACCTCAGGCATGACTAGGAGGAGCCCCAGCAACAGAGACAGGCCAATAGTCAGCTGCTTCTCCATCTACCTGTTCAACTGCTCTTCTGTCCATGGAAATAAGCAGTGATAGAGATTCATTAGCAGATTTCCCCAATAAAACATGATACTCTATATCTAGAACATGTAGAGATGTATTCATTCAGTAAAAATAGCTTTTCCCCATTTCAAACAACTATAATTGTACACCAACAAGTACATCAGTCAGACAGTGGCCACACAGATGCAAAATTCCATACAGGCATTTTCAGTGGAAAGCAGAACATGTAAAAGTGCTACCGCAATATCTAAGATGCAGCTCAGACTGTCTCTCAAGCCTTGAAAGCCCACCAGATGTTCCCCTGGAAGGTGAAAGTAAACTTAACCCTGTCTGCCTGGCTGGAGTTTATTAGCAAGTCAACACTGGAGTGACAATGGTCAACAAAACCCAGACAGAGTCAACTCACACTTCCATCCCATTGGTCAACACAATCCTTTCAGGGTCAACTCTGGCTACCACCATTGTCAACACCATAAACACCATTATCACCTCAACATTGACACAACACACTATATTTGCAGGGGTCACTACTCCTCAACCTCAGTGAAACACATTATTGGTACCAACAAGTTTCTGTAAGTAAACTGGAATACCAAAGAAAAAGAATACATCACATGATTGCCAAATGGTAGTGTCATAAGCCCTGTACCATATCGCCAAACATTAACCATTGATCATCTATCATTATAATAGCAGCACTATTCTTATTAAATCTGAAAGGGGATCCTACCTTTGTAACTTTTAAAGTGAGAGAGCATGACTTACCTCAGTCCTTTTCAGAGGTATAGAGTCAGTTGGCAAACTCTGTCAGCTGTGTTCCTGTGTGTATCCAAGAATCCTGAGCTCCAATGGGTACAGATTGGACTTCTTTAAAGCATCCTCATCTAGAATCCAGATGTCAGGACTAATGGACCTTTCCGTAGCATTGCCTCAGAATGGTCTACTGCCTCAGAATTGCCTCCCAATGAGAAAGTCCACTGCTGTGGCTGTAGCGTCCACTGCTGTGGCTGTAGCACCCTTTTTCCTAGTGTGTCTGAGCCTCACAGAGACAGGCAGACCAGAGAGACTGAGCTACAGTACGAAAGACTCGCGGGAGAAAGAGAACTACACACAACACTGACACACAACGTTTTTTCAGCAGCAAGACCTCCCCCTCGCTTCATCCCTGTCACAGGCCCTCTAAACAAAGAGAGACATAATTACAAACTACCCTAATGACACCCCCCCTCTCTCTCCTCCCATCCTCTCAGCTCAGCTGCCTCTGGCCCTCAGTGCAGGAGGCAGGAGCCCTCCCTGTCTCTGCCCGTTGACTCCCTGCTGTTCTCTCACAGAGGCCTACTCCCAGGCGGTCCATCTGTTTACTGGAGTTCAGCTCGAAAAGGTAGCCTATGAGTAATCAATATCATTTATTAAACAATGTCAAACATAAAAAAACATATATTGAGGGTTATAATATGGATAAGATGCAGATGAAGGTGAATATCCACCGTACGATGAGGAATAATTCTGTCAGTCATCGTGGATAGTCTCTGCTGTGTGCTAGTAGATACGGTGAAGAGGGCATTTCATCTAAAAGGACGCATGAACGCAACATGTGACGTTTACAGGAGCATGTCAAATGTGGTGTCAAATGAAAGTTAAGTGTATGGTTTTACAAATTAACACATATATACATTTTCCAACCATTTTCATCCTAAAAAATGTGGAATAAGCAAAGGTTTTGATTTCTGGTCAAACAGATAGAAAATGGGTCTTAGAAAACATCTACCAGAAAAAGTATTAAAGGGTATTAGAAATACATTAAAAAAACAATAATGTAATGACCTCTGCCAACTATATCAACACTTATATTTAGTTTTTTAGATTACTTTAGATTACATTGTCTTCTGCCTTGTAATTCCGTTACCAAAAACCTCAAATTTCTCTCACTCATGAGGAGGGAGGATAATGAAAGGTCACAGAAGTAACAAGTAAAGGTATACCTACCAATTAGTCATAGTGTTTTTTCTGATATCAAGTTTGTTTATGAATTATTAACTGATTAAAACTATACCAGGCGGTGTCAGAGGAAGGCCCAAGAAATTGTCAAAATCTTCAGCCACCCAAGCCACAGACTGTTCTCTCTGCTACCGCCATGCAAAAGGTACCAATGCAAGTCAGGAACCACCAGGAGCCTGAACAGCTTCTAACCCCAACCCATAAGACTTCTAAACAAGACCGCTAAATAGCTAATCAAATGGCTACCAGGACTACCTGCATTGACCCTTTTTGCACCAACTCTCTTGCACTGGCTCTATGCACACACACTAGACTCTATCCACACACTCACATATATTTACACTGACACCCCAACATACACATACATACACACACAAACACACTACATACGTCCACACACACATAACATGTACACACATGTATACTGACACCACACACATGCATACTGATGCCACACGCACACACACTTTCACACTCACCACATACGATGCTGCTACTGTTTTATCTATCCTGTTGCCTAGTCACTTTTTACCCCTACCTATATGTACAGTACATACCTACCTCAATTACCTCGTACCCCTGCACATCTACTCAGTACTGGTACTCCCTGTCTATAGCCCTGTTATTTTCTACACTCTATATATATATATAGCCATGTTACTTTTACTCGTTATTTTTATTCTTTATTCACAGTGTATTTATTCCTTATGTCACTATTTCTATTTTCATCTTTAACTCTGCATTGTTGGAAAAGGACCCGTAAGTAAACATTTCACAGTTAGTCTACACCTGCTGTGTCACGACCTCCGCCAAAGTTGGTTCCTCTCCTTGTTCAGGCGGCGTTCGGTGGTTGGCGTCGCCGGTATTCTAGCCATCATCGATCCACTTTTCATTTTCCATTTGTTTTGTCTTGTCATCCGACACTCCTGGTTTCAATTCCATCAATTACATGTTGTGTATTTAACCCTCTGTTCCCCCCATGTCCTTGTTCGGAATTGTTTATTGTAAGTGCTTGTGCACGTTATTCTGGTGTGCGACGGGTTTTGTACCCATTGATTGATTGTTCTGTTTCCGGTGGTTTTATTATTAAACTGTGCCGTTGTCGACACAGTTTTTGCTCTCCTGCGCCTGACTTCTCTGCTGCCAGTACGCACCCCTTACATGTTGTTTCCGAAGCATGTGACAAATAAAATCTGATTTAATTCTGTTCTGAAATTTGTCATGTAATTACTGAAAAATCTGTAATGAAATTACTGCAATTCAATTCGCTACAATGGGTAGTCATAGTTGTCACAAACCACAGTTGGGACCAACCAAATGTGGTCTTGTTTGGGCCAGAGCTCATTACAGTAATAGCCAGTGTGTAGAATACCCAAATCTGGTGATGGTGATATATCCTCTATTCATTTATATACATCACCATGAAGATTATGATATTCATATCCATAAAGAGAGTAGTGGGATGAGCAGTAGGCTTACTAGATGGCATCTTAACTGTAACTTTTGCTTTCTTTATCCGACCTTTAGCGACAGTAGTCAATCCAATATTCTCATCAACTTCTTTCCCATTGTTGCCGGCGTCATCGGATTCAAACTCGACATCTTCATCCATCATCCTCAATCTTGGATAGGCATACCCATTAGTATCCACATGACTTTCACTATCGGACGCACTGTTGGATGCCATCGCCGAAGCCACACTCTACCTCTTGCCCCAGGAAACATACATGACTTGGTAAAGACTACTTAAATGAGGATGTGCTGTTTGTTTTCCTGACTTCCCATTCTTTCTGCAGACATCTTTGAATCTTCATTCGGAGCAGATATTTCGTTTTTGGAAAACTTGGTCGCATGAGAAAACTGAGGGAGATTTTACTATCATTCTGTTACCAAACTTTGCATCTGCACAGTTCTTCCAGTAAATGTGTTTTTTGAGAAATGTTCTGTGTAAATTGTTCAAAGTTGTCCGAGTTGTATGGTTTGTTAAACTTGTAATCAATGTTTTCTGTTTGGCATACATTTAAGTGAAAAATCTGAGTCAGACCCTTCCTGCACGTCTCCAACTCAATCATCAAGTTTGCAGAGTACACAACAGTGGTAGGCCTGATTACCAGCAATGACAAGACAGCCTACATGGAGGAGGTTAGGGCCCTGGAGGAAACTTACCTCTCCCACAACGTCAACAAAATGAAGGAGTTGATCGTGGACTTCAGGACACAGCAGAGGGAATACGCCCCCATCCACATCGACGGGGACGCAGTGGAGAAGGTGAAAAGCTTCAAGTTCCTCGGTGTACACATCACTGACAATCTGAAATGGTCCACCCACACAGACAGTGTGGTGAAGAAGGTGCAACAGCACATCTTCAACCTTAGGAGGATGAATACATGTGTCTTGGCCCCTAAGACCCTCACAAACCTTTACAGATGCACCATTGAGAGCATCCTGTCGGGCTGTATCACCGCCTGGTATGGCAACTCCACCGTCTGCAACCACAGGGCTCTCCAGTCTCCAGAGGGTGGTGCAGTCTGCCCAACGCATCACCGGGGGCACACTGCCTGCCCTCTAGGACATCTACAGTACCTGGTGTCACAGGAAGGCCAAGATGATCATCAAGAAACTGGCTCTCATGAGGACCGCAATAGGAAAGGAAGACCTAGAGTTATAAGTTCATAAGAGTTACCAGCCTCAGAAATTGCAGCCCAAATAAATGCTTCAGAGTTCAAGTAACAGACACATCTCAACATCAACTGTTCAGAGGAGACAGCGTGAATTAGGTCATCATGGTCGAATTGCTGCAAAGAAACCATTACTAAAGGACACCAATAATAACAAGAGACTTGCTTTGGCCAAGAAACACGAGCAATGGACATTAGACCAGTCCAAAGTGGAAATCTTTGGTTTCAACCTCCGTGTCTTTGTGAGACGCAGAGTAGGTGAACAAATGATCTCCACGTGTGTGGTTCCCAAGAATGGAGGAGGAGGTGGGATGGTCTGGGGGTGCTTTGCTTATTTCAAATTCAAGGCACACTTAACCAGCATGGCTACCACAGAATTCTGCAGCGATACGCCATCTCATCTGGTTTGCGCTCATTTGTTTTTCAATAGGACAATGACCTAAAACACACCTCCAGGCTGTATAAGGGCTATTTGACCAAGGAGAGTGATAGAGTGCTGCATCTGATGACCTGGCCTCCACAATCACCCGGCCTCAACCCAATTGAGATGGTTTGGGATGAGTTAGACCGCAGAGTGAAAGAAAAGCAGCCAACAAGTGCTCAGCATATGTGGGAACTCCTTCAAGACTGTTGGAAAAGCATTCCTCATGAAGCTGGTTGAGAGAATGCCAAGAGTGTGCAATGCTGCCATCAAGGCAAAGGGTGGCTACTTTGAAGAATCTAAAATCTAAAATATATTTTGATTTGTTTAACCTGTTAGGGCTAGGGGGCAGTATTTACACGGCCGGATAAAAAACGTACCCGATTTAATCTGGTTATTACTACTGCCCAGAAACTAGAATATGCATATAATTATTGGCTTTGGATAGAAAACACCCTAAAGTTTCTAAAACTGTTTGAATGGTGTCTGTGAGTATAACAGAACTCATATGGCAGGCGGTTGACATGCTTCGAAGTACGGTAATGGAATATTTAGAATTTTTTTGTCACGAAACGCGTCGTGCGCGTCACCCTTCTTTACACTTTGGATAGTGTCTTGAACGCACGAACAAAACAGAGGATATTTGAACATAACTATGGATTATTTTGAACCAAACCAACATTTGTTATTGAAGTAGAAGTCCTGGGAGTGCATTCTGACGAAGAACAGCAAAGGTAATAACATTTTTCTTATAGTAAATCTGACTTTGGTGAGGGCTAAACTTGGTGGGTGTCTAAATAGCTAGCCCTGTGATGCCGGGCTATCTACTTAGAATATTGCAAAATGTGCTTTCACCGAAAAGCTATTTCAAAATCGGACATAGCGAGTGCATAGAGGAGTTCTGTATCTATAATTCTTAAAATAATTGTTATGTTTTTTTGTGAACGTTTATCGTGAGTAATTTAGTAAATTCACCGGAAGTAAGCTAGTTCTGAACGTCACATGCTAATGTAAAAAGCAGTTTTTTGATATAAATATGAACTTGATTGAACAAAACATGCATGTATTGTATAACATAATGTCCTAAGATTGTCATCTGATGAAGATCATCAAAGGTTAGTGCTGCATTTAGCTGTGGTTTGGGTTTATGTGACATTATATGCTAGCTTGAAAAATGGGTGTCTGATTATTTCTGGCTGGGTACTCTGCTGACATAATCTAATGTTTTGCTTTCGTTGTAAAGCCTTTTTGAAATTGGACAGTGTGGTTAGATTAACGAGAGTCTTGTCTTTAAAACGGTGTAAAATAGTCATATGTTTGAGAAATTGAAGTAATAGCATTTCTAAGGTATTTGAATAACGCGCCACGGGATTCCACTGGCTGTTACGTAGGTGGGACGAAATCGTCCCACTGGCCCTAGAGAAGTTAACCTTTTTTTGGTTAGTACATGATTCCATATATGTTCTTTCATAGTTTTGATGTCTTCACTATTATTCTACAATGTAGAAAATAGTAAAAATAAAGAAAAACCCTTGAATGAGTACGTGTGTCAAAGCTTTTGACTGGTAATATACAGTTGAAGTAGGAAGTTTACATACACCTTAGCAAAATACAGTTGTGGCCAAAAGTTTTGAGAATGACACAAATATTAATTTCCACAAAGTTTGCTGCTTCAGTGTCTTTAGATATTTTTGTCAGATGTTACTATGGAATACTGAAGTATAATTACAAGCATTTCATAAGTGTCAAAGGCTTTTATTGACAATTACATGAAGTTGATGCAAAGAGTCAATATTTGAGGTGTTGACCCTTCTTTTTCAAGACTTCTGCAATCCACTCTGGCATGCTGTCAATTAACTTCTGGGCCACATCCTGACTGATGGCAGCCCATTCTTGCATAATCAATGCTTGGAGTTTGTCAGAATGTGTGGGTTTTTGTTTGTCCACCCGCCTCTTGAGGATTGATCACAAGTTCTCAATGGGATTAAGGTCTGGGGAGTTTCCTGGCCATGGACCCAAAATATCGATGTTTTGTTCCCCGAGCCACTTAGCTCCATCATGCTGGAAAAGGCATTGTTCATCACCCAACTGTTCCTGGATGGTTGGGAGAAGTTGCTCTCGGAGTATGTGTTGGTACCATTCTTTATTCATGGCTGTGTTCTTCGGCAAAATTGTGAGTGAGCCCACTCCCTTGGCTGAGAAGCAACCCCAGACATGAATAGTCTCAGGATGCTTTACTGTTGGCATGACACAGGACTGATGGTAGCGCTCACCTTGTCTTCTCCGGACAAGCTTTTTTCCGGATGCCCCAAACAATCGGAAAGGGGATTCATCAGAGAAAATGACTTTACCCCAGTCCTCAGCAGTCCAATCCCTGTACCTTTTGCAGAATATCAGTCTGTCCCTCATGTTTTTCCTGGAGAGAAGTGGCTTCTTTGCTGCCCTTCTTGACACCAGGCCATCCTCCAAAAGTCTTTGCCACACTGTGCGTGCAGATGCACTCACACCTGCCTGCTGCCATTCCTGAGCAAGCTCTGTACTGGTGATGCCCCGATCCCGCAGCTGAATCAACTTTAGGAGACGGTCCTGGCGCTTGCTGGACTTTCTTGGGTGCCCTGAAGCCTTCTTGACAACAATTGAACTGCTCTCCTTGAAGTTCTTGATGATCCGATAAATGGTTGATTTGGATGCAATCTTACTGGCAGCAATATCCTTGCCTGTGAAGCCCTTTTTGTGCAAAGCAATGATGATGGCATGAGTTTCCTTGCAGGTAACCATGGTTGACAGAGGAAGAACAATGATTCCAAGTACCACCCTCCCTTTGAAGCTTCCAGTCTGTTATTTGAAGTCAATCACCATGACAGAGTGATCTCCAGCCTTGTCCTCATCAACACTCACACCTGTGTTAACGAGAGAATCACTGACATGATGTCAGCTGGTCCTTTTGTGGCAGGGCTGAAATGCAGTGGAAATGTTTTTTGGGGATTCAGTTAATTTGCATGGCAAAGAGGGACTTCACAATTAATTGCAATTCATCTGATTACTCTTCATAACATTCTGGAGTATATGCAAATTGCCATCATACAAACTGTGTAACGGCTGTCGTGGTGAATGGATGACCAAAACACAGACTGGATGTGAATGCTCATCGTTCTATTTAATTAGAATACAATGAACACAAAAGAAACAATTGACCGGCAGGAACAGTTAGCAGGCTAACATAAAGCAGTGCTAAAACAACAACCCACAAACCCCAGGTGAAAAACACACTCCTAATATATGACTCCCAATCAGGAACAACGATATCCAGCTGTTCCTGATCAGGAGTCACAAGACTAACACAGAAACAGACATACTAGAAAACACATACAGACTTCTTCTGCCACGTCCTGACCAAAATACTACACAACTACTCCCTTTGCTGGTCAGGACATGACAAACTGAGGCAGCAGACTTTGTGAAAATGTATATTTGTGTGATTCTCAAAACTTTTGGCCACGACTGTAGAATTAAACTCAGTTTTCACAATTCCTTGACATTTAATCCTAGTAAAAATTCCCTGTGTTAGGTCAGTTAGGATCACCACTTTATTTTAAGAATGTGAAATGTCAGAATAATAGTAGAGAGATTTATTTATTTAATCTTTTATTTCTTTAATCACATTCCCAGTGGGTCAGAAGTTTACATACACTCAATTAGTATTTGGTAGCATTACCTTTAAATTGTTTAACTTGGGTCAAACGTTTCGGGTAGCCTTCCACAAGCTTCCCACAATAAGTTGGGTGAATTTTGGCCCATTCCTCCGGACAGAACTGGTGTAACTGAGTCAGGTTTGTAGGATTCCTTGCTCGCACATACTTTTTCAGTTCTGCCCACAAATTTTCTATGGGATTGCGGTCAGGGCTTTGTGATGGCCACTCCAATACCTTGACTTTGTTGTCGTTAAGCCATTTTGCCACAACTTTGGAAGTATGCTTTTTTTGCATCACTTTTTTGATTTGTGTGTATTGTTTGATATTACTGCACTGTTGGAGCTAGGAACACAAGCATTTTGCTACACCCACAATAACAACTGCTAAATACACTACATGACCAAAAGTATGTGCTCGTTGAACATCTCATTCCAAAATCATGGTTATTAATATGGAGTTGGTCCCCACTTTGCTGCAATAACAGCCTCCACTATTCTGGGAAGGCTTTCCACTAGATGTTGGAACATTGCTGTGGGGACTTGCTTCCATTCAGCCATGAGCATTAGTGAGGTCAGGCACTGACCACACCTCCCAAAGGTGTTTGATGGAGTTGAGGTCAGGGCTCTGTGCAGGCCAGTCAAGTTCTTCCACACCGATCTCTACAAAACATTTCTGTGTGGACCTCGCTTTGTGCACAGGGGCATTGTCATGCTGAAACAGGAAAGGGCCTTCCCCAAAATGTTTCCACAAAGTTGGAAGCACAGAATCATCTAGAATGTAATTTTATGCTGTAGCGTTAAGATTTCCCTTCACTGGAACTAAGGGGCCTAGCCCGAACCATGAAAAACAGCCCCGGACCATTATGCCTCCTCCATCTAACTTTACTGTTGGCACTATGCATTGGGGCAGGTAGCGTTCTCCTGCCATCCGCCAAACCCAGATTCATCCGTCGGACTGCCAGATGGTGAAGTGTGATTCATCACTCCAGAGAACGCGATTCCACTGCTCCAGAGTCCAATGGTGGCGAGCTTTACACCACTCCAGCCGATGCTCTGCATTGCGCATGGTTATTTTAGGCTTGTGTGCAGCTGCTCGGCCATGGAAACCCATTTCATGAACCTCCCGACAAACCGTTATTGTACAGACATTGCTTCCAGGGGCAGTTTGGAACTCGGTAGTGAGCAGTGGTGTAAAGTATGTAAGTAAAAATACTTGAAAGAACTACTTAAGTAGTTTTTTGGGGTATCTGCACATTACTATTTGTATTTTGGACAACTTTTACTTTTACTTCAGTACATTCCTAAAGAAAATAATGTACTTTTGACTCCATACATTTTCCCTGACACCCAAAAGTACTTGTTACCCCTTTCCTTTCCATTTCCATTTCGAATGCTTAGCTGGACAGGAAACTGGTCCAATTCACACACTTATCAAGAGAAAATCCCTGGTCATCCCTACTGCATCTGATCTGGCAGACTCACTAAACACAAATGGTTCATTTGTAAATTATGTCTGAGTGCTGGAGTGTGCCCGAGGCTATCTGTAAATACAAAAAACAAAAAATCTTGTTTGCTTAATATAAGGAATTTGAAAGTTGATACTTAACTACACTGCTCAAAAAAATAAAGGGAACACTTAAACAACACAATGTAACTCCAAGTCAATCACACTTCTGTGAAATCAAACTGTCCACTTAGGAAGCAACACTGATTGACAATAAATTTCACATGCTGTTGTGCAAATGGAATAGACAACAGGTGGAAATTATAGGCAACAAGCAAGACACCCCCAATAAAGGAGTGGTTCTGCAGGTAGTAACCACAGACCACTTCTCAGTTCCTATGCTTCCTGGCTGATGTTTTGGTCACTTTTGAATGCTGGCGGTGCTTTCACTCTAGTGGTAGCATGAGACGGAGTCTACAACCCACACAAGTGGCTCAGGTAGTGCAGCTCATCCAGGATGGCACATCAATGCGAGCTGTGGCAAGAAGGTTTGCTGTGTCTGTCAGCGTAGTGTCCAGAGCATGGAGGCGCTACCAGGAGACAGGGCAGTACATCAGGAGACGTGGAGGAGGCCGTAGGAGGGCAACAACCCAGTAGCAGGACCGCTACCTCCGCCTTTGTGCAAGGAGGAGCAGGAGGAGCACTTCCAGAGCCCTGAAAAATGACCTCCAGCAGGCCACAAATGTGCATGTGTCTGCTCAAACGGTCAGAAACAGACTCCATGAGGGTGGTATGAGGGCCCGACGTCCACAGGTGGGGTTGTGCTTACAGCACAACACCGTGCAGGACGTTTGGCATTTGCCAGAGAACACCAAGATTGGCAAATTCGCCACTGGCGCCCTGTGCTCTTCACAGATGAAAGCAGGTTCACACTGAGCACATGTGACAGACGTGACAGAGTCTGGAGACGCCGTGGAGAACGTTCTGCTGCCTGCAACATCCACCAGCATGACCGGTTTGGCGGTGGGTCAGTCATGGTGTAGGGTGGCATTTCTTTGGGGGGCCGCACAGCCCTCCATGTGCTCGCCAGAGGTAGCCTGACTGCCATTAGGTACCGAGAGGAGATCCTCAGACCCCTTGTGAGACCATATGCTGGTGCGGTTGGCCCTGGGTTCCTCCTAATGAAAGACAATGCTAGACCTCATGTGGCTGGAGTGTGTCAGCAGTTCCTGCAAGAGGAAGGCATTGATGCTATGGACTGGCCCGCCCGTTCCCCAGACCTGAATCCAATTGAGCACATCTGGGTCATCATGTCTCGCTCCATCCACCAACGCCACGTTTCACCACAGACTGTCCAGGAGTTGGTGGATGCTTTAGTCCAGGTCTGGGAGGAGATCCCTCAGGAGACCATCCGCCACCTCATCAGGAGCATGCCCAGGCGTTGTAGGGAGGTCATACAGGCACGTGGAGGCCACACACACTACTGAGCCTCATTTTGACTTGTTTTAAGGACATTACATCAAAGTTGGATCAGCCTGTAGTGTGGTTTTCCACTTTAATTTTGAGTGTGACTCCAAATCCAGACCTCCATGGGTTGATAAATTGGATTTCCATTGATTATTTTTGTGTGATTTTGTTGTCAGCACATTCAACTATGTAAAGAAAAAAGTATTTAATAAGATTATTTCTTTCATTCAGATCTAGGATGTGTTGTTTAAGTGTTCCCTTTATTTTTTTGAGCAGTGTATATTTAAAACTGAATAGTTTTAGACTTTTACTCAAGTAGTATTTTACTGGGTGACTCACTTTTACTTGAGTAATTTTCTATTAACGTAACTTTACTTTTAGTGAAGTATGAAAATGTGGTACTTTTTTTGCCACTGGTAGCGAGTGTTGCGACCGAGGAGAGACAATTTTAACACGATAGGCACTTCAGCACTTGGTGGTCCCATTCTGTGAGCTTGTGTGGCCTACCACTTCGTGGCTGAGCCGTTGTGGCTCCTAGATGTTTCCACTTCACAATAACAGCACTTACAGTTGACCGGGGCAGCTCTAGCAGGGCAGAAATTTTACAAACTGACTTGTTGGGACAATGGCATCCTATGACGGTGCCACATTGAAAGTCACTGATATCTTCAGTAAGTCCATTCTACTGTCAATGTTTGTCTATGGAGATTGCATGTCTGTGTGCTTGATTTTATACACCTGTCAGCAATGGCTGTGGCTGAAATAGCCACATCCACTAATTTGAAGGGGTGTCCACATACTTTTGTATATACACTACCATTCAAAAGTTTGGGGTCACTTAGAAATGTCTTTGTTTTTGAAAGAAAAGCTAATTTTTGGTCCATTAAAATAACAGCAAATTGATCAGAAATACAGTGTAGACATTGTTAATGTTGTAAATTACTATTGTAGCTGGAAACGGCAGATTTTTATGGAATATCTACATAGGCGTACATAGGCCCATTATCAGCAACCATCACTCCTGTGTTCCAATGGCACGTTGTGTTAGCTAATCCAAGTTTATCATTTTAAAAGGCTAATTGATCATTAGAAAACCCTTTTGCAATTATGTTGGCACAGCTGAAAACTGTTGTGCTTATTAAAGAAGCAATAAAACTGTCCTTCTTTAGACTAGTTGAGTATCTGGAGTATCAGTATTTGTGGGTTTGATTACAGGCTCAAAATGGCCAAAAACAAAGAACTTTCTTCTGAAACTCGTCAGTCTATTGTTGTTCTGAGAAATGAAGGCTATTCCATGCGAGAAATTGCCAAGAAACTGAAGATCTCGTACAACGCTATGTACTACTCCCTTCACAGAACAGCGCAAAATGGCTCTAACCAGAATAGAAAGAGGAGTGGGAGGCCCCGGTGCACAACTGAGCAAGAGGACAAGTACATTAGAGTGTCTAGTTTGAGAAACAGGCGCCTCACAAGTCCTCAACTGGCAGCTTCATTAAATAGTACCCGCAAAACAGCAGTCTCATCGTCAACAGTGAAGAGGCGACTCCGGGATGCTGGCCTTCTAGGCAGAGTTCCTCTGTCCAGTGTCTGTGTTCTTTTGCCCATCTTAATCTTTTATTTTCATTGGCCAGTCTGAGATATGGCTTTTTCTTTGCAACTCTGCCTAGAAGGACAGTATCCCGGAGTCGCCTCTTCACTGTTGACGTTGAGACTGGTGTTTTGCGGGTACCATTTAATGAAGCTAACACAACGTGCCATTGGAACACAGGAGTGATGGTTGCTGATAATGGGCCTCTGTGGGCCTCTGTACGCCTATGTAGATATTCCATAAAAAAATCTGCCATTCCCAGCTACAGTAGTCATTTACAACATTAACAATGTCTACACTGTATTTCTGATCAATTTGATGTTATTGTAATGGCCAAAAAAAATTGCTTTTCTTTAAAAAACAAGGACATTTCTAAGTGACCCCAAACTTTGAATGGTAGTGTATAGTGTATGTGTATGCGACAATACAATTTGATTTGAGTAACCACTAGAATAGTTATTTTTATGTTATTAAGTAGGCCTATATCTTTGTTTAATATAATTCATCAAATTATGAATCTAACAATAGAAATCCTTATTATTTTGTAAGAAATGTAAGGTCTTTTTACATGTTGCAATAAAGTTGACTAAAGTAGAAGCTCATCTTTTGTTTGTAGGTATTTCCACTTGGTAATGAGTAATACGTAATATCGAAATTGCTCATAGGTAACTATAAAGTTACACATCACTTTAAATAGCTCAATCCTGTGTAACAAATAGCAACGACCTTGTACTTATGCAGATATCACAGATATATACTATGTGGTGTATTAGTGTGTTTATTGTCCCACTTGGATAACGATTAGATTGTCAGAATGGGTAACGTACTTTGTAGGCACACCATAATTAAAAGTAAGTACACCTCAAGATACACTTAATTTTAACTGGCTAAATCCTGGGTAACACCTAGTAATTACATAACACTGACACAGATATTACATGTGGAGTAATAGTGTGTTCATTTTTTCACTTGGAAGGTGCTTCCAGAAGCTTTAAAATTAGTGCCAGGTTGTCAGGATGGGTAACGTACTATATAAGTACACATTAATTACAAGTAAGTACCCCTCAAGATCAGTGGTGGAAAAAGTACCCAATTGTTATACTTGAGAAAAAGTAAAGATACCTTAATAGAAAATGACTCAAGTAAAAGTGAAAGTCAGCCAGTAAAATACTACTTACAGGGGCGGAAATCCCGGGGGGGACGGGGGGGACACGACCCCCCCATCCTTGGAAAAATATGATTTGTCCCCCCCAATATATCACTGAAACATAACTATGTAATTTAAATAATATTAATAATACGCAATGAAAGCAATTGTGCTGATTATAGACACTTAATAGCGCGTTTTTAAGTTTCAAAAGATTGCGACCCCCCCCACCCTTTGCCTCACAATGTTTTGATCCACTGCCAGTTCCTTAGTTGGCAAGGTAACAGAGGGGTCGTATCTACTGTCTGAAAGGCACTCAATGAACGTAACTGAAGAGAGGTTAATCCAGTCAATCGCGCACACACACCAGCTGAATATGCAGAGCTAGCGAGCAAATATTAGCTATTAAGCTGGCTAGTACCTATTCCATTTATGTGGTCTCGTCAAAGATGGAATCTTTGCTATCGTCAATTTATTCCAAGATCAGCATGCAGATGATGTAAGTTAGTGCTTCAAAGTCCCTGCGATAAGGTTAGCGATAAACTGAAGTCCAAACTGAAAGGAACTACACTCTCTTCTACCATTGTCTTAAATATATTTAATGGTCTCCTTGCAAAAGCTAAATTGTCGCAAGGGAACTTTTATTTATTTATTTTATTTCACCTTTATTTAACCCGGGTAGCAAAGATTATAGCAAACACCACTGAAACGGAATTGGTGCTCGCTAGCTTTGCAAATTCAGCTATTGTTGGAAGCCAGCCAATATGAAACAAACTATTAAAATTACAAAAGGTTGCAGCATATGTTGTGTAAATGGTGAACTCATACAGCTGTCAACTCTTGTCATTTTAATCCGTTTCACATTTGCTAGGTACCTTTTAGATCGAAGCCCAAATAGAATGATAAAAGATAAGATGATAGAAGCCCATCTCCTACTGTAAATAACCTACACACTGTGTGTGTGTGTGTAGCCAGCCAGCCAGCCAGGTAGAAAAATGGCAGAAAAATAAAAGACGGACATCAGAGTATTTTTCAGTACACCAAAACGCAAAGTAAGAACCCTAGTAGCCTAATATCTCAAAGACTAGTTGATAAAATGTTCATAAGAAAGAAATGAAATTCTAATGGAAATGTTTCACAATGATGTCATTAGGCAGAGCAGGCAACAGATGGCACACAGACAGCAGAGTTGGGGACAGATATGCAGGGACAGACTGGCAGAGACAGGGAGTCTCAGGTAAGTTTGTTGAGTCTTTGTTTGGCAACATTATGAAAGGTTCTCCATTTTTTTGACTTGTAAAATAGGAACATAATTGGAAAATGCCATGGATACCCCCACTCTCAACTTAAACTGGTGACTGAACTAAGATTTGTTAAAGGCAATGGTATTGCTGTTGTGATTAGTTGTGTAGTTTTGGGTACCGGTAGTTAGGAGTACGGCAAACACCTTATTTCTTTGGTTCCTCAATATACATTTACCATATTACAATGTAGGCTATGTGTTACAGCACTACTTTTGGTGTCCCCCTCAGGAATTGCTCTTGAGAAAATGTAATGTAATTGTCCCCTCCAAAGTTGATATCAGATTTTCGCCCCTGACTACTTGAGTAAAAGTCTAGAAGTATTTGGTTTTAAATATACTTAAGTATCAAGAGTAAATGTAATTGCTCAAATATACTTAAGTATCAAAAGTAAAAGTATAAATAATTTCAAATTCCTTATATTAAGCAGACCACACAGCACCATTTTCTGTTTTTTTTAATTTACGGATAGCCAGGGACACTCTGTCACAACGGGTGGCTTGTGGATTCAGGAGAGTCAGGCGCAGGAGACAGAATGAATTTAATAAAATATCCACACGGAAAATATGCAAAGGCAAAGGTAATATGCAAAACACCACCACACCCTGACCAAGCAGGTCCCGGAGAACATCGTTCACAAAGGATTGAAAGACTGCGGGAGCATTCTTTAACCCATACGGCATGACGAGGTACTCATAATGGCCAGATGTGGTACTAAATGCTGTTTTCCACTCGTCTCCCGCCCAGACACGCACCAGATTGTATGCACTCCTGAGATCTAACTTCGTGAAGAAGTGCGCCCCGTGAAATGACTCTATCGCTGAAGCGATGAGAGGTAGCGGGTAACTGAAACCCACCGTGATGGCATTTAGACCTCTATAGTCAATGCATGGGCGTAGACCCCCCCCCTTCTTCTTCACAAAGAAGAAGCTCGAGGAGACGGGTGAGTTAGATGGCTGAATGTATCCCTGCCTCAAGGACTCAGTGACGTATGTTTCCATAGCCACCGTCTCCTCCTGAGACAAGGGATACACGTGACTATGGGGAAGTGCAGCGCCTACCTGGAGATCTATCGCACAGTCCCCTCGTCGATGAGGTGGTAATTGGGTCGCCTTCGTTTTACTGAAGGCGATAGCCAAATCGGTATACTCTGAGGGAATGTGCACGGTAGAGACTTGGTCTGGACTCTCCACCGTAGTCGCACCGACGGAAACCCCTATGCATCTGCCCAAGCACTCCCTTGACCACCCCTTAAGAGCCCTCTGTCTCCACGAAATCTTGGGGCTGTGAGTGGCTTACCAGGGGATCCCTAGTACCACCGGAAACGCCGGGGAATCAATGAGGAAGAGACTGATACTCTCCTCATGACCCCCTGCATTACCATTACCAGAGGCACGGTAACCTCCCTGACCAGACCCTAGTGGTCGACTATCTAAGGCGTGCACGGGGAAGGGTTGGCCCAGCTGAACCAAGGGAATCCCTAACTTAGTTGCGACCCCACGGTCCATAAAACTCCCGGCCGCGCCTGAATCGACTAGTGCCTTAAGCCGGGAGTGAGGGGAAAAAGTGGGAAAGGACACTAATGCATACATGTGACTGACAGAGGGATCTGGGTGAGGCTGGTGCTGACTCACCTGAGGTGTCAAAGAAGTGCTCTGCCTGCCATCTAGACTCCCGGGTAAGTTCCTCCAGCACCGGTCCACAGTGTGTCCTCTGCGACCACAGGCGGTACAGGAGAGACCCCCCCTCCGACCTTCCTGGCGGCAGCCCCCCCTATTTCCATAGGCATGGGAGCAGGAGGGCTAGGAGGTGGAATGAGCAGGGCCCGGTTCGGACGCCCGCGGGCCGCCAGCAGATTGTCCAAACGGATCGACAAGTCAATCAGCTGGTCCAGAGAGATAGTAGTGTCCTTACTTGCTAACTCCCGGCGGACGTCCTCCCTCAAACTACACCTGTAGTGATCTATAAGGGCCCTCTCATTCCACCCCGCTCCAGCAGCCAGGGTCCGAAACTCCAGAGCAAAGTCATGCACGCTCCTCATCTCCTGTCTCAGGTGGAACAGCCGCTCCCCCGCCGCTCTCCCCTCCGGGGGATGACCGAACACTGCCCGGAAGCGACGGGTGAACTCCGGGTAGCTGTCCCTGGCTGAGTCCGGACTGTCCCAGACGGCGTTGGCCCATACCAGGGCTCTACCCGTGAGACACGAGACGAGGACGCTGACCCTCTCCTCCTCCGAGGGAGGAGGACGGACGGTCGCTAGGTACAACTCCAGCTGGAGTAAGGACCCCTTACACCCAGCGGCCGTGCCATCATACTCCCTGGGAGGGGAGAGTTTAACCCCGCTGGCACTGGCACTGGCTGCTGGAGATGCTGGTTGAGGTGCCGGCTGTTGGACCGGCTGGTTAGTGGGGCCGGAAGCGCTTCGGTCCCTACTCTCTAGGCGTGCCAGCACCTGGTCCATGGCAGTACCCAGACGGTGGAGGAGGGTGGAGTGTTGATCAATCCGCTCCTCTATGGACGGGGCTGGTGTTGAAGTTCCTGCTGACTCCATGTTGGTGCGGGATTCTGTCACAACGGGTGGCTTGTGGATTCAGGAGAGTCAGGCGCAGGAGACAGAATGATTCCGTGAATTAATTTAATAAAATATCCACACGGAAAATATGCAAAGGTATGGAGTGCAAGGTGTGCAGAAAGAAACGATCCACCCTTAAAAGAACGTAACCAGGGACGCAGCCCAAAACGAATAGAGTTACTCCTAAAGGTTAAAATACAGAACCTCATAACAAAACACACCCTGACAAAACGAACAATCCCACACAAACAACAAACCTAACTAGCTAGCCTAAATACCCTTCCCCACTAACAACTAACACAAAACAGGTGCGCAACTAACCTAGGCCTAACTAACAGAACGTGAAACATAAATCGATGGCAGCTAGTAGGCCGGCGACGACGACCGCCGAGCGCCGCCCGGGCGAGGAGGGGCGCCACCTTCCGTAGGTGTCGTGACACACTCCAACACTCAGACATCGTTACAAATGAAGCATTTGTGTTTAGTGAGTCCGCCTGATCAGAGGCAGTAGGGATAGCCAGGGATGTTCCCTTTACAAGTGTGTGAATTGGACCATTTTCTGTCCTGCTAAGCATTCAAAATGTAATGAGTATTTTTGAGTGTCAGGGAAAATGTATGGGGTCAAAAGTACATTATTTCTTTAGGAATGTAGTGAAGTAAAAGTAAAAGTCTTAAAAAATCTAATAGTAAAGTAAAGTACAGATACCACCAAAAACAACTTAAGTAGTACTTGAAAGTATTTTTACTTAAGTACTTTACACCACTTCTAAAGATACACTTCATTTCAACTAGATAAATCCTGTCTAACACCTAGTAACTGCATTGTGTTATTCTGTGGTCTACTTGTGGGTTTATCTTCTTACTTGGATGGCAAGGAGATTCAGGTTTTCATAATGGGTAGCGTAAACATTAATTATACATTATTTTTGTATTATAATCTGGGATGACACCCAGTCAGTGAGGTTTCACCTATCTTGTGCTTGTCTCCACCCCCCACCAGGTGTCTCCCATTTGTCCCTATTATCTTCTGTGTATTTATACCTGCGTTTTCTGTTTGTCTGTTGCCAGTTTGTCTTGTCCCGTCAAATCCTACCCGCATATTCCTGTGCTCTAGTTTTTGGTTTCCCTAGTCTTCCCAGTTCTGCCCTTTCTGCCTGTCCTGATCCTGCCTGCCGTCCTGAACCTGCCGTCCTGTACCTGCCTGACTCTGATTTGGATTATGACTCTTTGTCTGCCTTGACCTACCTTTTTGCCTGCCCCTTGTACTATAATAAACTCTGATACTCGTACTATCTGCCTCCTGTGTCTGCATCTGGGTCTTAGCCTGAGCCATGATATATAACATGTTTTTATAAACTCAACCAAGTTAACCCAGATGGTACACTTTGGGGGCAAGTGCAAGCAACAACATTGAGTGGAGCAGCTTCTATCTCAATGCCATCAGACTGTTAAATAGCCATCACTAGGTTGCTTCCACCCGGTTATGTAACCTTGTACCTTAGAGGCTGCTGCCCTATATACTGTACATCGACTTGAAATCACTGGTCACTTTAATAATGTAACACTTGTAGTCACTTTAATAATGTTTACATATTTTTGCTTTACTCATCTCATATGTATATACTGTATTCTATTCTACTGTATTTTAGTCTATGCCACTCCGATATTGCTCGTCCTAATATTTATATATTCCTTAATTCCATTCTTTTACTTTTAGGTTTGTGTGTATTGTTAGATATTACAGCACTGTTGGAGCTAGAAACACAAGCATTTCACTACACCCGCAATAACATCTGCTAAACATGTGCATGTGACTAATCAAATTTGATTTGGAGATTTTGAAGGGTGCAGATTGACGGGTTGGTAATTAGAGCCTATTGAGCCTCCAACCGTTGTAATCTCGGACACCCAGTGTATCTGTCCACAAGACAGTACAACCTTGTGACAGTTATTACTGAATCAGATGCCGCTGAGAAGAAACTAAACACTAAATTGGTGAATTTAGTTGAAACTTGCCCCTTTGTAACAAACATGGTAACAAGCATTTGTTGTTACACCTCTGTAATTACAGACTGCAATTACCACCAGTTACATGTTATTACAATGTAACTGAGTTATTATAATTAACTACGATACCTGTTACATGTAATTACACTGTAATAAGGACCCCTTAAAATTAAGTTTCACCTTTAGACTTCATCTTGCAAATGTTCTTTAAATTCCTCTAGCAACACCAGGTTGGTTGCCAAATACGCATGCTGGAAGGTGAGAACAAAAGTTTGGTTGGGCATTTGAATAAGACGAACGTTTTTCGATGTGACACCGCGCCGGCGCAGTGAGATCCACGTGGTTGAAAAGCAGTATCTGATTAAAATGGAGGTCACGGAGAGGCATCGCGGAATTTGCTCGATTTTTACATTCACATAGCTAGGTTCATCAGCGACGTTTTATACTAGTATTTTGTCAAACTTAAACTGCCAGTATGGGGAAGTCCAAGGTAAGCGTTTAAGTAGTTGTTGGCTAACGTTAGCTATAGTTATTGACACGATTCAGATTTTTGTAAATTGAATATAACGTTACTGGTAATCATATTGAAGATTGTCTCATCGGCATGTGGATGTGTAGCTAGGTCGATAAAATGATGTTTTTATTAGAATATCTGAACAATGATTAAACTATTTGTAACTGATTACATCCACAACGGCTACAGTACCGGCGTTAGCTCGCAACGTGGCGAAGTATCTTGGCCAGCAAAACTAACGTGTTAATTCAATTTCAGACCAAAAACCAGAAGAAGTCACGTTTGAGTGCGAACCATGTGGCGGAAGAGGTGTTCGGTGCGGTCCCTCACTCCTTCGTGTTTCACCGTGGCCAAGTCGGCAAGAATGTCGGTCAGCTCGTTGAGGACATGCGGCGGGTCATGGAGCCCTTCACTGCAGAATCCCTTAAGGTCCGTTTGTTCATGTCATGAAACTCTAAACTAGTATTTATAACTGACTTGAATCAGAGTGAAATTACTGCAATCCAGATTTTGTTACTTAATATATTTTGTGAATTTATGACACGAATCATAATTATGTGATCTTGCACTGCTCCAAGGCTATACATACAAGTGCGTCTTGTGCTCATAATGGATTGCATTTGATGGCTTGCCTGCGTGTGATTGACAGGTGAGGAAGAAGAATGTGCTGAAGGACTTTGTGGCTGTTGCAGGACCACTGGGAGTGACACACTTCATGATCTTCACCAAGACGCCCAGTAGTGTCAACATGGTAAATAAGTCTGCAAACACCAGGGGTGTATTCATCTCTGAAACAGTTTAAGAAACAAACGAAACAGGGAGGGACATACTTGAATTTGTCCATTAGAAACTCTTGTTTTTCTTGTCTGTAAAGATACTTTTTTTAATGTTTGGAGTAAACAATTTATTTTTGCAAAAGAATCGGAGTAATGAATGCGTTGTGTTACTGTACCATGAGGGGCTTTAACAGTAGACACAGTCCCTATTTTTACAGCTGCTCTCTAAATCCTTGGCCTTTCAAAGGGAATATCTTTATGATTTATCACTATTGATGCTGTGTCAGCCACCTCCTTAGTTATCCAATTGCTGATGCAGATGATGAGTTATGAGAATATCTGAATTCATGATTAAGATGTTTTATCACTGATGCATCAATATCTACAGTTGTGCTGTTTTACCAGATCCTAATGGCAAATGAGTGAGTGTTTGAGAATTTTTTTTCTCCTTCCAGAGGCTTGCTCGGCTGCCCAAAGGCCCTATGCTCCATTTCCGGGTGACCAAAGTGAGTACACAAACCCAAATGACTCACTGGGAGAAATGGGCTCAAAGGATGACAGATTTTGACGTGACTGTTCGGTGATATATGTTCAAAGTAAACGCACTGATGAGCCCCAATACTAGCAACAAGCAAATATAGGGTTTTGGCCTTCAATTGCTTTTCCTGAATATGTTCTTTCTCATTTTCAGTACTCCCTTATTAAAGATGTGGTCTCGTCACTGAAGAGGCACAGAATGCATGAACAGCAGTTCACGCATCATGCACTGCTGGTCCTCAATAACTTTGGCTCGGAGGGCATGCATGTCAAACTTATGGCCACCATGTTCCAAAACATGTTCCCTTCCATCAATGTGCACAAGGTATGTCAAAGGCAGCAGTACCTGGATTTTTGCTGGATTGAGGATTTGTGAAATATGATGATAGTATAGTCTTCTGATTATCTGTGACGATCACACAAAAGTAAACGCTTTCTGATATCCCACAATCCTTTTATCCTCTATTATTATATTGATGAGAATTAGGTTAGTATGCATTTTAACAGATTTGCTTCTTGTAGGTAGCCCTCAACGCCATAAAGAGATGTGTTTTGGTGAACTACGATCCAGTGTCTCAAGAAATAGAATTTCGTCATTAGTAAGTATACAAGATGTTTTGTGCACTCGTTTTAATTCAAGGTGGCTGTATAGGAAGACTGCTTGGGCTCAGAGGATGACAGATTGTGAATTGACTGTTTAGTGATGTAGATTCGAAGTAAACGCACTGATGCGCCCATCATGCAGAATCCCCCCCCCCCCCCCCCCCCCCCCGTAGCTGACTAAATGGTTCAGTCCACTCTCAACCTTGTCCGTCTCCCTGTCCCCCTTTGCAGCAGCCTGAAAGTAGTCCCTGTGGGCATGAGTAGAGGGGTGAAGAAGCTGATGCAGGAAAAGTTCCCCAACATGAGCAAGTTTGAGGACATCAGTGAGCTGCTGATGAAGTAAGAGCCCTGGCTGTTGTAGTCCTAGCAGACTGCAGAGTATCTCCTGTTGTACTTGATCTATCTGGTCTATCTGCATGTGTTTGGGTTCTCAATATTGCTTTGATGAATTTGAGCTGTTTCATAATGTTATTTGGGTGATACTACCTTGTCTATGTTGGCTGTGACGTGATCTACCTACAAAGTAATTCTGATTTGGCCAGCTGTTATGTGTTCTCTTACCCTGCTAACTTTCTTTCAGAGGGGCTAATCTTTCAGAAAGTGAAGCAGAGCAAGATGGAGATCACAACATAACGGAACTGCCACAGATCTACTCCGGGCGTGGTAACATGGCGTCTCAACAGAGCGCTGTGAGACTGACTGAGGTGATTACCATGGTGACTTAGTGGCTGATCTTAATGATATTACATTGTAACCAGTGTTTCAATAGAATTGTCTACGCCTGTGTTGGCAGTGACTATAAATGCTAGGTTTATAGCATCAGCTTGTCTTGTCATTTTCTGTCCATGGGGTGTACATGATGAAAAGATATCTATGATTACCTGTGATATTTCACAAAAGTAAACGCTTACTGACACATCCTGATGTTTATCACCATGGTGCCTTCAGCAGTTGATCCTACTGATGAGACATTGTGAGCAGTTTCTGGTCGGTTTTTACAGCATCGGTTGGTTTTCTATTCAGATTGGCCCACGCATCACCATGCAGCTGGTGAAGGTCGAGGAGGGAATGGGAGAGGGGAACATACTCTACCATGCAGTCAGTAAGTACACCTGTCAGCTTCCTGTTGATTTAGCTGTCTATGGGATGGACATGATGAAAAGACCACTATGATTACCTGTGATTTTTCAACAACAAAAAAGTAAACGCTTACTGACACATCCACTGAGAATGGGTGTTTCTGTTGATTGGTCATGGTAAAATGCTGATACAGGCCCTCAAATGTCTTTTCTGAAGTCGCCAAGACTGAGGAAGAGCTTCAGGAGATCCTGGTCCGAAAAGAGGCGCAGATGAAAGAAAAGCAGGAACGGAAGAAAAAACAAGAGCAGGATGTTGCTCAAAAGAAAGCGTTACGGGAGGAGAACAAGTGAGTGTTAAAGCACATTGTAACTGCTAGTCATTCCACCTGAGTTGGAGTGGAACAGTGATGTTTGTTTCTGTAATGTCAGGAAAAGAAGCATGGCAGGCATCAAGAGGAAGCGCCAGGAGGAGGAAGAGCATGACCCTGAAGTGGAGGATCCTGGGAACCAGGATAACAGGCCTCCGGTTGTTGAATCTGACGACGAGGCAGAGTACTACAGACAGGCTGTAGGGGAGGAACCAGATGAAGGTATGTACTCTTTCAATACTGAACCAAGTTTCTATCGTTTGTGTTTTGTTGTACTATATTTCTATGCTACTTTGACAGACAAAAGCACCTTCTATATTTATTTTTCTCCCTCCCCCATCTAGATATGTTCCCTGCAGCCAAGAGGAGGCAAAGACCTGAAAGGCCCTCAGGAGGACCCTTCAAGAAGAGGAAACCGTTCTCTGGCACCGACAGGGAAAACAAATATGGTTCCAAGCCACCTCATAGGTCTGGTCCAGGAGGGAAACCCAGAGACCGAATGGGGGGTGACAGGGACAGGAAAGAGGGAAAGAAATTTGGGGATGGGGGCAAATCTTTTGGAAAGATGTCACCGGGGGGCAAGAGGTTTGGAGGAAAGAAATTTGGGGATGGGGGCAAACGTTTTGGAGGGAAGAAATTTGGTGATAGGGATAAAAGATTTGGAGGGAAGTTTGAGGGGGGCAGTACATTTGGGGGAAAGAAATTTGGGGGTGATGGGGGTTCTAAGTTTAAGGGCAAACCTCGTCCTGGTGGTTTCAAGAAGGGTCCGGGAGGGGCGAAGGGGGGCTTCAAACAGAGGAAGGGGAAGAGCTGAGCTTCATAACCCTTCGAAAGCCTGGACTGATGCACGCTGAGTGCTCTACCCTAGTAGAACACCAGATGGCAGTATTGACTCACTATTGTGGTCTGCAGTTTCTGATCAACATGAACAGGAATGTATTCCTTCATGATAGGACTTTGTTATTGCTACAAGTCAGCTGCAGGACTGGATGGAAATGCAACGATGTCATTTTGTACCTTGCGAACATGTTTATATAAATGTTATAAGCATTGGAAAATAAATTGCTGGGTGCAAAGTACAGCTCAATTGTGTGTAGCCTTTTTTTCTTGGGGCTGACTCATTTACATTTAAGTCATTTAGCAGACGCTCTTATCCAGAGCGACTTACAAATTGGTGCATTCACCTTATAATATCCAGTGGAACAACCACTTTACAATAGTGCATCTAAATCTTTTAAGGGGGGGTTAGAAGGATTACTTTATCCTATCCCAGGTATTCCTTAAAGAGGTGGGGTTTCAGGTGTCTCCGGAAGGTGGTGATTGACTCCGCTGTCCTGGGGTCATGAGGGAGCTTGTTCCACCATTGGGGTGCCAGAGCAGCGAACAGTTTTGACTGGGCTGAGCGGGAACTGTGCTTCCTCAGAGGTAGGGAGGCGAGCAGGCCAGAGGTGGAAGAACACAGTGCCCTTGTTTGGGTGTAGGGCCTGATCAGAGCCTGAAGGTACGGAGGTGCCGTTCCCTCAGCTCCGTAGGCAAGCACCATGGTCTTGTAGCGGATGCGAGCTTCGACTGGAAGCCAGTGGAGAGAGCGGAGGAGCGGGGTGACGTGAGAGAACTTGGGAAGGTTGAACACCAGACGGGCTGCGGCGTTCTGGATGAGTTGTAGGGGTTTAATGGCACAGGCAGGGAGCCCAGCCAACAACGAGTTGCAGTAATCCAGACGGGAGATGACAAGTGCCTGATTTAGGACCTTGTAGAGCATGAACCTACAGGATCGGGTCACCGCCTTGATGTTAGTGGAGAACGACAGGGTGTTGTCCAGGGTCACGCCGAGGCTCTTAGCACTCTGGGAGGAGGACACAAGGGAGTTGTCAACCGTGATGGCGAGATCATGGAACGGGCAGTCCTTCCCCGGGAGGAAGAGCAGCTCCGTCTTGCCGAGGTTCAGCTTGAGGTGGTGATCCGTCATCCACACTGATATGTCTGCCAGACATGCAGAGATGCGATTCGCCACCTGGTTGTCAGAAGGGGGAAAGGAGAAGATTAATTGTGTGTCATCTGCATAGCAATGATATGAGAGACCATGTGAGGATATGACAGAGCCAAGTGACTTGGTGTATAGCGAGAATAGGAGAGGGCCTAGAACAGAGACCTGGGGGACACCAGTGGTGAGAGCACGTGGTGCGGAGACAGATTCTCGCCACGCCACCTGGTAGGAGCGACCTGTCGGACTCATGTAGTCCGCCACATGCTTTCACCTCAAAGTGTGAGGTTAACTGGAGCCGAGGCTGGTGAGCATGAGACTTGAGTTGTGACATTTTGTACTGTGCTACAAATAGAACAAGGGTCAGGCAGTGTTGGTCACACTTCTTGAAAATGCCTTCAAAGGGGTTGATTTGTGAGGGTAGCGGAAGAGCAGAAAGGGAAGTGACTGCTTTAAGTCTTTGTACATGCAACTAGCCAATCATTGGAAGTTCTACTGGTCTCTCTGAACATCTACCCCAGGAACTGTAGCCTTGTCTGTCAATGAGTAAGTACTAGTCTGGCTTTATTCGGAGTTCATTGCCATTATACATTTAAATATCTGTAAAGTGTAAGGACAAAAATGTAGTAAATGTGGGCTGTTTATAATTGACCACCTGTTTTTGAATACTGGTGCATACTTCAGGTTTTTGTGTCTGTTGAATAGACTGGAGAAGTAACATCAGAAACGGTCTTGTGGCTTTTCTTAAAGATAAATTATATTTAACATGTGTATGGCTCCATGGGGTGTTTTGGACAGACATTCTGTTGGTTAAAGATTTACACCACCTTGGTCCATGGTATTTTAGATTATTATTTGCTATCCATTGCACAACATTAGTATGGAGAACTGCAGTGTGTTTATATTTATTTTTGACCACAGATGTATATTTCTGATAAGACAACAGCTCTGACGGTATCTTAAACCACTACTAATACTATCAATTTATTACATGTATTGCGACAGAATGATACTGATTGATGTTATGAACTGTTGTGACATGTATTGGCTGGCACAATGCAAAGTTCCCCTTAGGGGATCAGGATGAACTGCGTAAAAGAATGGTTCTCCACTTCAGAATATAATGAATATCTTTATCCTTTTTCTTCCACAGAGATTAATAAATACCACTTTTGGGAGCCAGTTTGCACAGCCTTTTCCCCTCCTATTTTCTAATCTCCCACAGAAATCAATACACAACAAACATGATGGATCACAACTCTTCTTGTTATGGTGACAAGTTCCAAGTGCAGTTATTGCCTTCAATGTACGGTGTTGAGTTCTGCGTGGCGTTGGTTGGTAACCTGTTTGCCCTGAGGCTCCTAGTGACCAGCGATAGGAACAGCTGGCACACTGGTGTGGTGCTGTCCTGTAACCTGGCCATCAGTGACCTGCTCTATGTCCTCACCCTGCCCCTGCTCATAGTCTACTACAGGCAGGACAAGAACTGGCAGTTTGGGATCGCGGTCTGTAAGATAGAACGCTTCCTCTTCACCTGCAACCTGTATGTCAGCATCTACTTCATCATGTGTATCAGTGTGAACCGCTATGTGGCCATTGTGTACCCCTTCTTCAGCCGGAACCATGTGAACCCCGCCAAAGTCAAGGCTGCCAGTGTCATCATCTGGATCTTTGTGACAGCCATCTCAACTCCTGTGTTGAAGTTTGCCTCCACATGTCCAGACGGAAGCAACAAAACCTGTTGTGTATCCTACTCCTATTGCACCAACAGTGATGCAGTTGCATACTCTCACTTGTTTTACAAAGTCTTTCTGTCTGTGGTTGGGTGTTTTATTCCCTTCCTGGTCACATTTGCATCATACTGCGCAGTGTTGAGGGTGGTGTGGAGGAATGTGAATATAACCTCCCTGGAGAAACGGAAGGTGGCCCTGATGGTGTTTGTGGTGGTTGTGCTGTATGCCATTTCCTTTGTGCCTTATCACCTCCTCCAGAGCTACTATTTCTACCAGAAGGTTCACAAACCTGACTCTGTCTGCAACTGGGTGTACAAGGCCTACCAAGTGTCCAAGGGCCTGGCTACACTGAACATGTGCATCCATCCACTGCTCTACATGGCTGTGTTTGATAACATCAGAGTGGCCTGCTGTGGAAGGAGCTCAGCAGATATGGAAATGAATAAGACATGAATAAAATGATGCTCTCTCTGTTCTTTGGATGCTTGCACTTATGGTGTTTCTGATAAGCAAGTGTGCACTTCCTTCCAATGTTCTGATGTAAGATGTTTTTAATGGTCATGTTTCTTTTCAATGAAGTCTAAACTATGCCCTCTTCTATATTCATTATTTCAGCATCGGATAATAGAAATTGAACACATTAAAAATAGCTATTTGAAATGTAGCTACATTCCTACATTGCTCACAGTTTTCACATGATAAGCTTACAGAACAGGAGAAAAACATGAACACCAAAAGCACAGGATAAAAAGTTATTATAACCGCCATTTTGTGCCCTAGGAGACGGTGGATGGAAAAGCGCGCTAGTTAGAAATGGAGGAACATCAAGACGATGCAGCTGCTTTAGAAGTGCATGCACTGTTGAGCGTTACATCCCGAGGGGTTCGTGCTGATTGTTACGGAGATTGTGACAGCCGGATAAATGTCATCCCTCGAGAGGGCAAGAACAAGATGTATGTGAGGAGAACTGCAGTATTATCATAAGAAGATGTATATTTGGAATACGGAAGAGGAATGGAGAGGTCTAAGAGAGAGGAAGAAATAGGGTGAGCTTGAGTCGGTTAAAAATGGCGGGTAAAAGGGAGATGGTTTGTTAAAAGAAGAATGGTAAAAAGTGTAAGCAAAGTGAGCTGTAGGCAGGATCGAAGACAGGAGGAGAAATGGAAGTGAATCAGGGCGAAGTATCGGAGGTTCAGTGGCGACCTGTCATTCAGACAGGTAGCCCCACCTGTTTAGTAAAAAAAAATATATATATATATATTTACACGTTTTGCATGTTATTTTGACATTTATTTGTCACGTATTAGTTTACAACTCAAACAAACATTTTGTTAGTAAAGTTTATAATTGTAAACTGGGTGGTTCGAGCCCTGAATGCTGATTGGCTCCCGAGTGGCGCAGCAGCCTATGAACAATGAACCCAAGCATACTTCCAAAATTGTTGCAAAATGGCTTAAGGACACCGAAGTCAAGCTATTGGAGTAGCCATCACAAAGCTCTGACCTCAATCCTATAGAAGTTTTGTGGGCAGAACTGAAAAAGCGTGTGCGAGCGAGGAGGCCTACAAACCTGACTCAGTTACATCAGCTCTGTCAGGAGGAATGGGCCAAAATTCACCCAACTTATTGTGGGAAGCTTGTGGAAGGCTATCTGAAACGTTTGACCCAAGTTAAACAATTTAAAGGCAATGTTACTAATTGAGTTTATGTAAACTTGTGTATGTAAACTTCTGAGCCACTGGGAATGTGATGAAAGAAATAAAAGCTGAAATAAATAATTCTCTCTATTATTCTGACATTTCACATTCTTAAAATAAAGTGGTGATCCTAACTGACCTAAAACAGGGAATTTTTACTTGGATTAAATGTCAGGAATTGTGAAAAACTGAGTTTAAATGTATTTGGCTAAGGTGTATGTAAACGTATGACTTCAACTGTATATATCAGACCGTATACCATGGGTATGACAAAACATTTATCTTTACTGCTCTAATTACCATTACATTTACATTTACGTCATTTAGCAGACACTCTTATCCAGAGCGACTTACAAATTGGTGCATTCACCTTATGATATCCGTGGGGGCTGTGTCCTAGCACTCTGCGCGCAATAGAACAGCCCTTAGCCATGGTATATTGGGCATATACCACACCACCCTCTGGCCTTATTTTCTTAAATAAATCCTATTTGTGCATGTGCATAACTATAGATATATCCGACAGGAGAGTTTGAGTGATGAAAGTTGGACAGATGATCTCAATATGTTCAAAAAACACTTGGACCAACTTCAAAAAACAAATGTTGGGCTATTTTCTGGCAATTGTGCCTTCTTTATGTGCCAGATGTTAAGACTACAAACAATTATAAATGGCCTATTTGCAAGATTGACTTGTTATTTCAATAGGCATAGGCTACTGACTAAAATCTGGGTTTAAAGTTGCAATTCAACTTTGCCATTGTTTGCTGAGCTAGATGCAGGTAGCCTATAGCCCCTGAAAGGCCAACATCTAATTTCAGGGAAAAGTCCACAATGAAACTGACATTAAATGTGGAGAATGATCACAATTCATAACTTCCAATTTAATTAACTAAACATGGCCATTAAGAATTGCATAATAACACAAGGCTACAACAAAACATGTAGTTATATTTATTACATCCGTTTGCCAGCTCCAGGTAGGCTACACAAGTGGCACAAATTGATTTGCAATGACTCCAGTGATATCGTAATTTCAACATATTTATTGTACTGTGTCAAATGGTAGGCTACAGTAGCCTAGAATGGCATAGAAATTAATAGCCTACTTGATGGCCAACATATTGAAATGTAGCCTATAATTCTCCAAGTTTAATGTCAGTTTCATAGTGGACTTTTTCCCCATAAGTTCCATTTCAAATTTCCACTCGCGCAGCGCTCTAGAGTCTAGACTCTATGAGACTCTAGGGTGTAGAGTCTAGACTCTATGAGACTCTAGGGTATAGAGTCTAGACTCTAGAGCGCTGTGCGACTGGAAATTTGAAATGGAATTTATGGGGAAACAGTCTTCTATGAAACTGACATTAAATGTGGAGAATGATTGGTTACATTTGCATATGTTGGCCATGAAGTAAGCTATTCATTTCTATGCCATTCTAGGTTACTCTAGAACTGAGCATGAGTAAAACCCTTCTCTTGATACGGTTGTCCATAGGAAAAGTCGACATTTGAATGCAGTTTACTTGAATCCACCTCTGGGCGAATTTACCTAAAGAGCTCTAGAGCACAAGTCATTTTCCGATGCTTTGTCGCCATTATATCAGTTCTAGTGCATTAATATGTTTTATGGAAAACATATTAAATAGCCTACCTACAACTGGTAAAAAGTTGTCACAATGTGCGCGCATGCTGCACTGTCTCCTTGACTCAGCAGTACGGGATCAATATCATGCCAAATGTATTGTGAACACACAGCATGCATTTTGCATTCATTCGTGTATCATGGTCTGTACAAATAAGTACCAATCCACAAATGTAAATCACCAATCCACAAATGTAAATCGCTTTTCACAAATGTAAATCACTTATCACAAATGTAAATCACTTTTCACAAATGTAAATCACTTTTCACAAATGTAAATCACCAATCCACAAATGTAAATCAGCAATCCACAAATGTAAATCACTATCCACAAATGTAAATCACTTTTCACAAATGTAAATCACTATCCACAAATGTAAATCACTTTTCACAAATGTAAATCACTATCCGCAAATGTAAATCACTTTTCACAAATGTAAATCACCAATCCACAAATGTAAATCACTTTTCACAAATGTAAATCACTATCCACAAATGTAAATCACTATCCACAAATGCAATTCATTATCCACAAACAAACACCTTTTGATTTGTATTTGTAAATCAATATATTGCATTAGAATGTTGACAGATATGGAAAACCTGCAACTCCATATTTTGACAACAAGAAAAAGACAAAAAGTTCTCACGTGTAGAAAGCGATTTGTAGTACCCCTAGAAAGCGATGGTGGTTACGTACTATAATTTCTGCAGCCTTGTAAGGCAGGCATCAACATGGCCGAACGAGAGGCTGCCAGCGATTTATAGAAATCGCTTTCTACAGGTACAAACCTTTTTTCTACGAATACAAATCGCTTTTTATGGGGTCATTGTCCTGTTGAAAAACAAATGATAGTAAATCACTTTCAGGATCCCGTGTGGCTCGGTTGGTAGAGCATGGTTTTTGCAATGCCAGGGTTGTGGGTTCGATTCCCACGGGGGACCAGTACGGAGAAAAAAAAATGTATCAAATGTATGCATTCACTACTGTAAGTCGCTCTGGACAAGAGCGTCTGCTAAATGACTAAAATGTAAAAAATGTATAGTCCCACTAAGCGCAAACTAGATGGGATGGCGTATCGCTGCAGAATGCTGTGGTAGCCATGCTGGTTAAGTGTGCCTTGAATTCTAAATAAATCACTGACAGTGTCACCAGCAAAGCACCTCACACCTCCATGCTTCATGGTGGGAACCACACATGCAGAGCTCATCTGTTCCCCTACTCTGTGTCTCACAAAGACACGGTGGTTGGAACCAAAAATCTCCAATTTGGACTCATCAGACCAAAGGACAGATTTCCACTGGTCTTGTTCAGTGCTCATGTTTCTTGGCCCAAGCAAGACTCTTCTTATTGTTGGTGTCCTTTAGTAGTGGTTTCTTTGCAGCAATTCGACCATGAAGGCCTGATTCACGCAGTCTCCTCTGAACACTTGATGTTGAGATGTGTTTGTTACTTGAACTCTGTGAAGCATTTATTTGGGCTGCAATTTCTGAGGCTGGTAACTCTAATGAACTTATCCTCTGCAGCAGAGGTAACTCTGGGTCTTCCTTTCCTGTGGCGGTCCTCATGAGAGCCAGTTTCATCATAGCGCTTGATGGTTTTTTGCGACTGCACTTGAAGACAGTTTAAAAGTTCTTGACATTTTCCGGATTGACTGACCTTCATGTATTAAAGTAATGACTGACTGTCATTTCTCTTTGCTTATTTTAGCTGTTCTTGCCATAATATGGACTTGGTCTTTTACCAAATAGGGCTATCTTCTATCTAGGGCTACCACCCCTATCTTGCGCTCAATTTGCAATCTACAAATTATTTGTAATTATGTTCTGGCCCCCCGACCTTCCGCTCAAGAAAAAAATTGGCCCACGGCTGAATCTAGTTGATGATCCCTGCTTACGGGCATGTGACCCCAGTGTGTAGGAGGGAGGTTCCTAGGTGTGAGACGTGTGCAGAATGGGGCATTAGACAAACATTTTTGTAGCATTGGGGAAAGTCGTGGTATGTGTTAATTGTAGGGATGCCCATGGGGCTGGGGATCAGAAATGTCCGGTGCAAGAGAGGCAGGTTGAGGTTTCCAGGGTTAGAGTAGTTGTTATATGCTGAGGCAGTGAAGGAATTAGAGGAAGATGGGTCAAGGGGGAGGGATCCTGAGAGGAGTGGTATAAGTAGTAGATCTGTACCAGTACAGAGGGATAGGCCAACAAGTGATATACTTTTCAGTAAGATTGTATTTTTAGCAATTATAGCAATGGTTATCAACTGAACTGCAGTGATGTAACGTAAATAACAGAAAATGGAGGTTGTGGTGGCAGCTGCAGAGAGGTTTTTTTGTTGTTGTGCGAGACTTGACGTCAGAAGTTACAGTGTGTTAAGTGGCGTTGTCTCATCCTTTCAGACTGTTGGCCTGAGGTAGGACTAAATATATTTAAAAAGTGGAGCAGGGTGATGGTTTATTTTTATATTATTTATTATTATTATATACTTTTTTTGTGAAGTGTAGGTTTAGATGGTATGGTATTTGTTGATTTAAAAAGAAATTCAAGCAATGTATAAGGTAGTTATACTCCAGTCTAGTAGGTGGCGGTAATTCAACATTAATTGGTTGCCAACCGCCGTTAAACCTCATCGAATAAGATGTTGTGCCCTATCGTTTCAGTTGCATTAAGTAGCCTCCGTACCCGTTGGTGGCGCTCTAGCTATCCTATTTGGTAAGCTTTTCAGTTTGTGTCGTTCGTGTATCTTTCCTTGTTCTCTGGCCGCTGCGCGCACTGACAGAATGCCGTCGATTGAATACGACGAGTGAGTTCTTCGATACAAATATGATGATTATCGTATATATAATTTTGTTGAATTCTCAAATACTGTGTGTTAATCCTTCTTTCTAGTTCCAAACCCAGTTGGGCCGATCAGGTTGAAGAGGAGGGAGACGAAGGTAAGAAGCTGGCTAACATTAGCTTGCTAGCATTGACATTAACTTTCTAGCTTAACCAGGCGATTTCCACGTGTATTTTTTTTCTTCCATTATAGTCGTTAGTTTCTCTGTCACACTTCCTAGTCAGCAAGACAATTTTTGTGATTTGTCGGGGAGAAGACTACCCCACCGTTAACGTTAGTTGGCTAGCTAGTAAGTAACCTTGCTAGCTAGTTAACTAACGTTAGTCTGTCAGGAAAATAAAGTATACTCGTCATGCTGTAGTTAAATTGCCTTAGTTGGTGGTAGGCAGCTAACAATCCACTAATAGTCAGTATCGATATTATTGTTAACTATCAGGACCTCATTTGTGTGTTGTCATCCCCACCACCAGGTACCCTACCCCCTCCAAAAGAAACCGTCAAAGGAAATATCAAAACCATCACGGAATACAAGATCGATGAGGATGGAAAGAAGTTCAAGGTACTTTTTGTTTTAATGCTCATCCAAATAGGAGAGTGGGATTCTTGATTCCTTCCCACAAAGTCTACTGCCCCTGATGTCTGAATCAGATGTAACTAACCAAGAAATGAACATTTGTCATTTGTGTTCTAGATTATTCGCACCTTCAAGATTGAGACTAGGAAGGCCTCCAAAGCTGTTGCCAGGAGAAAGGTCAGTGTTTTCTTTGGGAATTTAGCACAACCTTTGTTGCGCAACACCTCAGTATTGAGTTTGATGGGATTGTACGTTAACCCTTTACACTCGTACCTGTATATGGATGGGAAATGGCAGATTTGGAGGCAGTGGCTGTACAATTTCGATAAGAAACAATACTGTGCTGCCGTATTCATTGACCTGGTCAAAGCTTTTGACTCTGTTAATCACCACATCCTCATCGGCAGACTCAGTAGCCTTGGTTTCTCAAACGATTGCGTCGCCTGGTTCACCAACTACTTCTCTGATAGAGTTCAGTGTGTCAAATCGGAGGGCCTGCTGTCCGGACCTCTGGCAGTCTCTATGGGGGTGCCACAGGGTTAAATTCTTGGGCCAACTCTTTTCTCGTTATACATCAATGATGTCGCTCTTGCTGCTGGTGAATCTCTGATCCACCTCTACGCAGACGACACCATTCTGTATACTTCTGGCCCTTCTTTGGACACTGCGTTAACAACCCTCCAGACGAGCTTCAATGCCATACAACTCTCCTTCCGTGGTCTCCAACTGCTCCTAAATACAAGTAAAACTAAATGCATGCTCTTCAACCGATCGCTGCCTGCACCTGCCCGCCTGTCCAGCATCACTTCTCTGGACGGTTCTGACTTAGAATTTGTGGACAACTACAAATACCTAGGTGTCTGGTTAGACTGTAAACTCTCCTTCCAGACTCACATCAATCATCTCCAATCCAAAGTTAAATCTAGAATTGGCTTCCTATTTCGCAACAAAGCATCCTTCACTCATGCTGCCAAACATACCCTCGTAAAACTGACCATCCTACCAATCCTCGACTTTGGCGATGTCATTTACAAAATAGCCTCCAATACCCTACTTAGACTGCATCCAGCTTGTTATCACAGTGCCATCCGTTTTGTCACCAAAGCCCCATATACTACCCACCACTGCGACCTGTACGTTCTCGTTGGCTGGCCTTCGCTTCATAATCGTCGCCAGACACATTGGCTCCAGGTCATCTACAGGTCCCCCCATATCTCCGCTCACTGGTCACCATAGCAGCACCCACCTGTAGCACGCGCTCCAGCAGGTATATCTCTCTGGTCACCCCTAAAGCCTACTCCTCCTTTGGTCGTCTCTCCTTCCAGTTCTCTGCTGCCAATGACTGGAACGAACTACAAAAATCTCTGAAACTGGAAACACTTATCTCCCTCACTAGCTTTAAGCACCAGCTATCAGAGCAGCTCCCAGATCACTGCACCTGTACATAGCCCATCTATAATTTAGCCCAAACTACTACCGCTTCCCCTACTGTATTTATTTATTTTATTTATTATTTTGCTCCTTTGCACCATATTATTTATATTTTAACTTTGAACTTTCTTCAAATTATAAATCTACCATTCCAGTGTTTTACTTACTATACTTTATTTACTTTGCCACCATGGCCTTTTTTGCCTTTACCTCCCTTATCTCACCTCATTTGCTCACATTGTATATAGTCTTATTTTTGTCTACTGTATCATTGATTGTATGTTGTTTTACTCCATGTGTAACTCTGTGTTTTTGTATGCTGTTGAACTGCTTTGCTTTATCTTGGCCAGGTCACAATTGTAAATGAGAACTTGTTCTCAACTTGCCTACCTGGTTAAAGAAAGGTGAAATAAATAAATAAACAATAACATGCTATGCGTGACGTCAGAGCTCAGGTCTCCTCACAGCTCTGTATGGGTTTTGACTGACCGCTGTTCTGAACTTGAGTACTGCGTGTGACAAGAAGTTGCTCCCATCATTCCCGCTAATTGGGTAACTTTAGAATTGTTTTGTCTGAGTGAGGGAAATGCTGTAAATTACGAGGCTCTGTGTTTTGAAAGATGAGACGTTCAGGATTATAATAAATACCATTGATGTCATACAAGCAAGCCAAACGCACATTGGTCCAAATGGGCACTTCACATATCCTAAGACTCATGTAATATACACTGTCAACATCTATGATCACTATGTTTGATGTACAGTTACAAGATGACATGGCCTTATACCCCCCCATACTGAACAGAAATCACATTTTATTTGTCACATGCACCAAATACAACAGGTGTAGACCTTACAATGAAATGCTTACTTACAAGCCCTTAACCAAAAATGCAGTTTTAAGGAAAAAAATGAAATATAACAAATAATTAAGGAGCAACAATAAAATAACAGTAGCGAGGCTATATACAGGGGGTTCTGGTACAGAGTCAATGTACAGGGATACCGGTTAGTCGAGGTAATATGTACATGTAGGTAGAGGTAAAGTGACTATGCATAGATAATTAACAAAGTAGCAGCAGCTTAAAAATGAGGGGTGGGGTAGGGATAATGCAAATAGTCTGGGTAGCCATTTGATTAGCTGTTCAGGAGTCTTATGGCTTGGGGGTAGAAGCTGTTTAGAAACCTCTTGGACCTAGACTTGGCGCTCCGGTACCACTTGCCGTGCGGTAGCAGACAGAACAGTCTATGACTGGGGTGGCTGGATCCATTGGCAATTTCTGGGGCCTTCCTCTGACACGCCCAAAAAATTGCCAAGGGCTCCAATCACTCTAGTCATAGACTGTTCTCTCTGCTGCCGCACGGTAAGTGGTACCGGAGCACCAAGTCTAGGTCCAAAAGGCTTCTTAACAGCTTTACCTGAGTTTGTTATTGTGATGATTTGCCGCTGAATATGCATCTGAATGCACTCATGACACCAAAATTACGATCGGCTTTTCTGAATTGCCTTGTGAAAGCCTAACATTAAGATCATATTTTATGTTGGCAATAGAACAAGATTTCAAATGATTCCCACCTGACCCAGATTGTGATTTATAATGGACCGTTTTTGTATTGCGTAAACACCAACAGTAATTGGGTAAAGGCAGGGATGCAGGGCGGTGTTCCAAACCAAATAACTGCAAGTGTGTTTCCTCTAGTTCCTCAACGGCACAGATAGGAGAGGTCAAAAATGCACCTTATAGTTGAAGAATCTTCTTTGAGTCATAAAAGTGCATTAAAATTGCTTAGGAACTGTTCACACTTTAGAGAGGTGTGGCTACTTGAAAAAACCAGTTAGTCCTCAAACCCTCCATGTTTTTGTTCTTTTGTTGCACCTACCCCAAATTTTCCACACACATTCTTTGTTACTGAATGTACCCAGAAAATGTTCCAATATTGTTGTCAACAAATGTGTCAAAAAGTACAGTAAATTTAAAATGCACAAATCAAGTGTAATGTTTGGATTCAGTCGTGTGTCAGGTGAACTGTTGTCATCACCTTTAGTCTGATCATTTTCCCATAATCTCCAAAGTGTTCTCTTTCAGTTGCTGCCATGGTCATGCATATCCTTATTCACATTTCAATTTAGCCCTATCCATATAGGCCAATTCCCATGAGTGTAAGGGGTTAAAATGTGAGGTTATTTTGATTTGACTTAACATTGCTTTTCTATCCCCGCCAATCAGAACTGGAAGAAGTTTGGCAACTCAGAGTATGACCCACCAGGTCCCAATGTTGCTGATACCACAGTCAGTGATGATGTCTTTATGGTGTTCATCTCTAGCAAAGAGGTGAGGAGCCACTGAGAGAAGCTGATCTAGTATTGTTCTCTTTGAGCCATCAGAGATCTCCTGGGAAGTAACTGCCTCTTCATATCTAAAGTCGCAACAATCCACCAGTTCATTTGTTTTTATATGATGTAGTTATATGATCCTAGTTTGTCACCTTTTAGTTCTGGTATAAATCAGTGATATGTAATAACCTGAATCCTTCTCTCAGGACCTGAATGCCCAAGATGTGGAAGAGGACCCCATGAACAAGCTGAAGGGACAGAAGATAGTGTCCTGTCGAATCTGTAAAGGAGACCATTGGACCACCCGCTGCCCCTACAAGGACACTCTGGGCCCCATGCAGAAGGAGCTGGCCGAGCAGCTGGGCCTGTCCACTGGAGACCCGACGAAGACTGCAGGAGGTATTGTCATAATTGCCCATAGCTTATATTGTGCTGTAAATGTACACAGTCATGATTGTGGTTAATGGACATCACTGATGGATATTTTTTTAACCTTGTTTCAGATGAGCCTGAGCCTGCCGCACCAGCTGCAGGGAGCAAAACAGGGAAGTATGTGCCCCCCAGCCTGAGGGACGGCAGCACGCGTAGAGGAGAGTCCATGCAACCCAATCGCCGTGGTGCATGTACGTATGATTTGACTCTTCCACTCTGTTTTCTATCTAACTAGGTAAATCAGTTAAGAACAAATTCTTATTTACAATGACGGCGACGCCCTATTGGATGCTCAATATCGGCCGGATGTGATGCAGCCTGCATAATAAGGGGCATACTAGTCACCAGACCTCAACACCATAGTCTCGTTTGAGAAGTATCTTGATGTCTGGACAACACTCGTGGTCCCGGTTCAGCATGGAACAGTCCAGAGTTTAAAACATTTTTCCTCTTGATTTCATTGGGGGAATTCCAACAAAGCCAGGCATTTTGGTAAGATGCCTAAACGGCTGGGATAACATAAACCGTAACAAAGTGTGTCTATCCTTCCACAGCTGATGACAACGCCACCATCCGTGTGACCAACCTGTCTGAGGACACCCGTGAGACGGATCTGCAGGAGCTCTTCAGGCCGTTTGGCTCCATCTCCAGGATCTACCTGGCCAAGGACAAAAACACAGGCCAGTCCAAGGTGAGAGCAGCAGTAGTTCAAATGGTTACATAATTAACTTGTGCAGGGTAAAAAGAGTAATTGAAAGTTGTGGGAACATTTACTGGTCTTTCACAAGTTCAACTGGTTGTCTTCTAACGGCCTGTTTGTCCTTCAGGGCTTTGCCTTCATCAGTTTCCACCGCAGGGAGGATGCAGCCAGAGCCATCGCAGGAGTGTCAGGATTTGGATACGATCATCTTATCCTCAATGTGGAATGGGCCAAGTGAGTATTGTTTTAAACTTAGTCAGATGGAGAACTAATAGATTCCATATGCATTGAAAGCCTAATCAGTGGCTGTTTTAGAATCTAGACGCTTCACTAAATTGCATCCATTTGCTGATTTTATTCAACCATCTTTTCTCCCCTCCCAGACCATCAAACAACTGAGATGACATTTCAGGAGGAATGCCAGATTTTACTACATGAACAATGTGGCTCTGAATAAAGACTTGTCATTCTGACTGCGTATCACTTGTTTGTAGGTCAGACATGAACTTCAAATGACTCAATTTGGGGGGGGGGGAGAAGAGAAGCAGAACAGAGGGTTATGGCAGGTCAGGCAATTGCTGCCTTCATATTGTAAATATGAGCATGACTGGGGGAAACCACTAATAGTCTATCCCTGAGAGGTCAAAGCACAAGTTTCTCTACTTGTCAAGCTGTGTTCATAAGAGGACATTTTTTTACATTTTAGTCATTTAGCAGACGCTCTTATCCAGAGCGACTTACAGTAGTGAATGCATACTTTTTTTTTTTTTTCCTGTGCTGGCCCCCCGTGGGAATCGAACCCACAACCCTGGCGTTGCAAACACCATGCTCTACCAACTGAGCTACAGGGAAGGCTGGACCATGCTACAGACGCACCAATTTTCCCATTGAATGCTTATGTCCCATCGTACTGGTGCGCAGATTTTTGCTGCCAAGACAATGTTACAAGGAGAAGGAACTGCCATTTAATAAGAGCTTTATTTGAAATATTACAACATATAAAAAGTACATACAATTTATTTTCACTTTCCAAACACAGTTAAAATCACATTTAGAAAATCATAAACATGGAATGGTACTGCAGACTGGCCAGCTCATTTAAAAATATCGGGAATTCAGGGGATTGGAATAGGGCCGGGCACTAGTCCGACACCTCCATCTTCTCCTGCTTGAGGTTCTCTGAGGGAGGAAAATGACATAGTATGGATACTGATGACATTCTTCCCATCCACATTAAAGCCACTATCAGTAATTCATCAAAATGTCCAATGAGCAGCAGTAACTACCACAGGATGCACTTTGAGCAGGCCTAACCTTTCTCATTTGTATTGTCATTCTCCTTGATCCGCTCTAAGACACACTTCTTGATCTCTAGTCCAATGGCTCTGGAGAGTGGTGGAGGAACAGCGTTGCCAACCTGGGGGGGCACAAAAACAAAGTGTCACTCCAAGGCATTTTCTAGGAGGGGATTGAATTCCTGATGGAGAACAGAGAGACCAAGTCCAGTACCTGTCTGTGTTTGTCTAGAACGTTTCCAAAGAACCGGTAGGTATCAGGGAAGCCCTGAGAGCGCGCACACTCCCTCACACTGACCACTCTGTGCTGCTCTGGATGCAGGACACGACCCTGAAACGTGACATTTAGTACCCAAAGCATCCAACATTACAGCTCTGCAGGAGAGGGACCCCAATACATTTCTGTAAACTAGTATTTACAACAAACTACAACCACTGTACATGTTATTACATGGCTGTGTCCTGAGGTGAAATGGTCCTAGCCATTCATGAATTCTGCTAGAGCTGGTACAGTATTAGACCTTACCTGCTTGCCCATGGGCTCAGGGTTGGTAACGGTGGTGCTGAAGAAGCCGTCCCACTCCAGCCTGCCGTAGAGGCCGGCCCAGTGGTTGTGGCGGTTCCCCGTGTGGGGCAAACACCAGGGGATCAGAGTGTTGAACTGCCTGTCAGCAGGGTCACAGGGCACCCCTAGAGGACAGATTAGCAATCAGAACATGTCTACAGACAGCATTACAACAACCCCTTGGATTTGCCATCTGACCTGAAAAAGTGCTATAAAAATGAACAGGTTAAGACTATTTGTCAGAGTTATGAACATGCCAACCACTCACTGTTTTAGCCAAGAGGCTAAACTGATTAGGTTGCTAGGGGTTGAAGGTAGCTATTGTATTTGAAACGGGAAAAAATTAAATCCATTAAGCATTTAACAACATTTGTATGGCCTAAATATCCATAAAAGTGAGTACCTCCTGAACAAGTACAAACGCCCCTCAGTGCTCCAGAGCTGCTGCGGCCATTCTTCTTGTCTGGGTGGGTGTAACGGAGCTTCTTGGATGAGGTCCCGTCTCTCAGCCGGACCTCCATGTTGGGCAGGTCCCTCCAGTCAGAGCCAGGTGCCAGGGGGATGTGCCTCATACGGGCTGCTACAAGGGCACTCAAGTCCTGGGAACCAAAGAGGGACTTAGTTGGTTTCAGGGAAAGCTATTGTCCACCCATCCTCGTGACAGTTCTCATTTAACCAAGGTCGTAAGCATAACAGGCACGACAAATCTGCTCCCCAAGTGTGGTGCTCTCTGCTCCTGTAAAAACCAAACAGTTTTTCACTAAGCTGCACTGAGGCAGCCAAGAGACTCCAAAGACCGAGCAACACCTATGGCTGTTCTAACAAGTTACTGCTGAGCCAGCAGGTGATTGTAACTATGAGGCAGCAGCTGTACCTTGCAGATGTGGTCTTTGAGGATGGGCTGGTACTGTGTGCCTCTGATCTGCCTCTGGAACCAGGACTGGGGCTCTCCGTTGTAGGAGATCTCCAGAGCAGACGCGCCGTTGCGGATCTCTGGCAGGTCAGACATGGTGTCCCTGACTGTGATGGTCCTGTACACACCGCCATTACCTCTGAAACAGGAAGGAACAGTCAGAAACTAGACAACCCTTTACATCACAAGCTATACAACCACACGCTTTTACATTGACCGGTGGCTGGTTACCGTGTGACGTTGCTGAAATATTTCTTGTCGTCCACCACCACGTTGAGAGAGCATGCCCGGGGAGCGAACACGTGCAGGGGCTCTGGGTAGCGAGGAAGCTTCTCCCCAGGCGCAGCCGCCAGAATGATGGCCCTGCGCCGCGTCTGAGCCACGCCGTACTGCCCAGCCTGGGAGGAGTGGACAGCAGAGGTCAGGCTTAAGCATATCCCATGATTGACTTTCACAATAACTAAAAACATTGCGTAATACGGCAGACTATTGGATTCATCAATCAGAAAGAAACATGCCAGCTTAAGTTCACTAATAACTCACCTGAAGGACTCCGAATGTGCACTGATAGCCCATGCGGACAAGACAGCGGAGAGTCAGTTTCAGGACCATGGAGCTTTTGAAGGAGACAAAGTTCCTCACGTTCTCAAGCAGGAAGAACTTGGGTCTGTAGTAGTCGCAGTAACTATAAGAGAATACACATTAGGGGAAAAGTATATAACTACACAGCAACCACTTAGACTGGAGCTTCTGTACTTGGACAGATCAATAATATACTCATACATATGTTTATATGGAAACGTGCAAATCTGTTTAACTGACCTGAGATAAGACACCACCAGAGAGTTTTTGAACTTGGAGTAGGTTCTGGAGTTGAAACGGTTCATGCCGCTGAAGCCTTGACAGGGAGGGCCTCCACACAGCATCTCCACATCTCCCTTCTGGGGCAGCCGCTGGCCCAGGGAGTTGGTCTTCTCTCCAGACATCACCAGCTTTAGCAGCACATTGCAGTCCTCTGTAAACACTGTGGTGCCTGGGTTGTTTAGTCTGAAGGCCTGGGCTGCTGGGTCCCACATCTCGATGGCCCACAGAGTCTCAGCGATACCTGACAGGTAGGCGCAACAACAAATTGCAGTCACTATGTGGCCTGACAAACACTTAACTTACTCTTGTAAGAAATTCTACCTGTATATTAAAAAGTTCCCTTGTGGTCACACACACACCTTAGACATTTCCCAAGCTGTAGAAGTGAAGAAACTACTAACCAGCTTGGTGGAAGCCTTCAGAGAGCCCACCGCAGCCAGAGAACACGTCCAGGGTACGCAGCTTGGGCACCTTGGGGTCCTGAGGCTCCTGGTCTGGAGGCTCCTGAGCAGAAGACGACTTCCCTTTGCCTTTACCTGGAGGGCAGGTGGTTTGGAGCCACAGTTACAACAGTATTCAGAGAAGCCTCATGACAAGCCTAAACCTCTAATAGGCAAGAGGACATTTCAAAAGGAGAGAACTACATGACTGATAATAAGTACCACAGAGGAGAGTAGTTACCTTTGCCCTTCCCTTTCCCCTTGCCCTTGTTCACAGCAGAGCGGGCATGGTTGGGTGGGTCCTCAAAGCTCTTGGACTTGGCATTATAAGCCTTTGGGTGAGAAGGAGACCGATATTACCCTCGAGCAAACTTCCTCGAATGAGCATCTCAGCTACATAGCATGCAAGATTAATATGGGAAGTTGCTCAATTGCTTCTCATCTAGTCCAGCCTCACCTCAAGGAAGTAGAATCGGTCAGGTCCGCCTGAGGAGAAATCCTGAACGGTCTCATTCAGGTCCTCTCCGTACTCCACACGACACCGGCCCAGCACCTCCGACATGTTGACTGTCACTTCCTCGTCACTCCAGTACAGCTGGTTAATGTCTGTGTGGTAACCTGCCTTCGCCCCCTTGTGAGTGTTCTCAGGCCTGAGAGGGTGAACATTAAGAGTACAGTAAAACCACAGAAGACAAAATTACAGACAAGCATATATTGGCACCAGTTTACCTAACCTACAGTGAAGAGCTGCATTTTAGGCCAAAATTCTCATTGTACAAAAGTTACTAAATTTGGCATGGATCCAAGGGGTCCTTCTTTTCAAGTTCTACCATGACATTTGACTTGGGTGCTCACCTGTAGAACTTGTACAAGCGCAGTTTGACTTCAGACACATCAACCTTCCCGTTGCTGCGTCTGTGGCAGAAGATCTCCTTGATGCGTCCCACTCTGAAGGGCTCAGGGGCATCCAGGTTGGAGCCCTTGATGTAGTCCGAATGCTTCCTGTAGTACTCTGGGTACAACTCCTCATCCACGTCCTCCTTCCTGTGAGGACGCTTCACTGGACTGGCTGCCTTCACACTGAGCACACAAGAAAATGTTATGATAAGGGGAGTTACAATTACCACAATTACCCCGCAACCCCAACTTTGAATACCACTGATGTAAGAGAATCAACGAGGGGCTTTGCATCCTATGAAAATCATGAACGTGGAAGGTGTCCACGATGTGTTAGCGGAGACAAACTAAAATGCCATGGAGTTGCATTATTTTCTAGAGAATGCATAGAGTCCAGAGTTATTTATGCCTTTTATACCAAGGCTATAATTGAACACATTTGCCACAAGAAATGTTTTCAACATCCACTGAAGTAGACAGCAAGTTTACGAGATCACTACATTGACTAAACAAACAGACTTGCTAGTTTAGCAGACCAAACCTAGCTTACCAATCAGAAACAAGTATTCAACAATGCCATGTATAAGCGTCAGTATTCCTGGATGTTCCACTCACCTGAAGTTGTATGCATCAGGGGGCAGGTAGCAGCTGTCTCCCACCCTGAACTGCTCTCCCTTCAGGCAGGCCAGAGCATATAAGGCCTTGGAGTCGTGGTCCTCGTCCTTTATGGGTTCAAACACCCGAGGAGTCTCCTGTTCTTCCCTCTCCTCAGCCCTACTACAGCTGGCACAGAAGCTGAAATACAGGGGACACGGTAACCCAAGACCAACTTATTAATCCTCCTATCAAATGTCAAACACTTAAAAGGATCATAGACATTGCAAAGTAAGATTCAAGGTCTTTCAAGCACTGAATTGTAATTTGAAGACCTCCATTTGTATTGAATTGCAGTATAGAAGAAAAACAGCATTACCACTTGACAAGCCTTTCCCAAGGCACTATGCATTGGAATTCAACATTTTGCCATTTGAGATGTAGGGTATTGTATCATGTTTCTCAAACAACAACAAAACCACCCAAAATGTCCCTTTGTATGGCAAGCCAAGTTCAAGACAACATCTGATGTCACAATAACCAAACATGGTTTTATCACAACACCAGTCAATTGAAACTGCAGGAAAGAAATGAAAGTCTACCACAAACTTAGCAGAAATGAAATCATTGGAGCATTAGAGCTCATTAAAAAACCTTGGTTACAACAAATTTCAAAAGGACTTTTCAAGAACCACACTGAGAAAATGTCAGCTTTTCAAGGTGTTCCATTACTAGATTTTCAGAGCTCCAAATGTAAGTACTTGACAGCCCTATCAGTGCTTTAAATGTCAATTTTGACTCACTTGTACTTGCAGTCGTCTTGGGGTGTGAAGGTAGGTGGGGTCTCAAAGCGGGCACAGTCTCCTTCATACCACAGCTGGTAGAAGAAATTCTTCCCATTGTCATCGTCAATCACCTTGATGTCCTCTACCATGCCACCCTGAAAACACAGTGGTACGAAATACATCAGTGATGAGGTGCATGGAGTAGTAGCGGTATAGACAATTGGCATGACAATGACTGTAGGAGTTGGAAAGACAGCACGCACAGATCTGGGACCAGGCTAGCAACTCTGCTTAAAGCCAATGAATTCTTACCTCCATGAACCAGCTGTCTGAGGGGGCCTTGTACATGACGTTGACCTTGCCTTCCACGTAGCTCAGCTGCATGTCTTCACAGTCCTCGACCAGGAACAGCTCCAGAGGGTCAGAGGACTCCCCCAGTACAGTATCTGTACCGCGGCAGAACCAGTGGGCATGGAACCACTTCCCATTGTTATCCTCCCACAGGGATGTGATCCTGGAGACCCAAGACAGTCAACACCTGAGCCATACAGAAACCAATAGAAAAGGCTAAGTCAAGATTCTTAAACTGCTATAGAACCTACCTGGCCAGGTAGAGCAGGATTGATGGGTCATCAGAGCTGACAGAAACACAGTCTCCCACCTCCAGCACCTCGTTGTCCATACACGCCTTCATGTAGTACTGCTTCTTCCCCTCAGTCTGAACACAGGAGGGAGAGGAGAAAACCTTTATCCAAGAGCTGTTTGCATTGCAGCAAGTCAGTCAAATTACATAAACATTTTTGATATTACAAGTCTGGTGTACTAAGGGATATTTTGATCAGTTTGAGGTTAAGAACTTCCTACAACACTAAGGAGTACATACTTTAATAGAGTCTCCAACCCAGGTCAGCTTGCCATTGCTCTGCTTCTTAGTCTTGGCCTTGGACACCTTCTTTGAAGGGGCCTTTACAGGCAACAACTCTTCCTCCTCTATGTTCTCATCATCCTCAGCCTCCTTTACTGCCAGATTGGGGCATCTGGTGGGGAAATTACATTGACAAGGGAGCAGATCACATTAGCCAATGAGTTCAAGCCACCACACCTACAACATAAGCGCCCAATTTGAAATAAAGGGCTCTGAAGATGTTCATTAGCTGGCTAGCGTAGCCCCATCCCCAGTTCCACCCCATGGCCCAGTTCACACTTAGTGGCAGTTTTTTTATTTTTATAAAAGAGAGTGGAGTTTGTTTTAACAGTCTCAGAACTGTTTAGCGTTTTTCCAGAATGAGCTCATGGGAAGGAACAGTGTTCTGGAACAAAATGTTATGAGTTCAGAAACAGCCATGGCAGGAACCATTTATCTAGGCAACTAAGGGGCACGAAAAATCAGCTAACTTACCTCCTCTTCTGGCAAGCCTGCTTGCTGCGACCACTACCCCCAAACTTGATCATGTCCTTGCAGGCTGAACACTTGCCACAGTCTGGAACTAGACAAACCTGGAGACAGAAGAATGAGAACATGGAGTGTTTTAAACTAAGGCATTTCATATCAAAGCTGCAGGCTAAAGTTATATCTAGACTTGGTTTCCTCTATCGTAGTCACTCCTCTTTCACCCCAGCTGCTAAACTAACCCTGTTTCAGATGACTATCCTACCCATGCTAGAATACAGAATTGTAATTTACAGATTGGCAGGTAAGGGTGCTCGAGCGGCTAGATGTTCTTTACCATTTGGCCATCAGATTTGCCACCAATGCTCCTTATAGGACTCATCACGGAACTCTATACTCTTCTGTAAACTGGTCATCTCGGTATACCAGTCGCAAGACCCACTGGTTGATATTTGTTTATAAAACCCTCTTAGGCCTCACTCCCCCCCATCTGAGATACCTACTGCAGCCCTCATCCTCCACATACAACACCCATTCTGCCAGTCACATTCTGTTAACTTCTTTGGGATAGGGAGCAGAATTTTCACGGCCGGATAAAAAACGTACCCGATTTAATCTGGTTACTACTCCTGCCCAGAAACTAGAATATGCATATAATTAGTAGATTTGGATAGAAAACACTTTAAAGTTTCTAAAACAGTTTGAATGGTGTCTGTGAGTATAACAGAATTCATATGGCAGGCCAAAACCTGAGAAGATTCCATGCAGGAAGTGCCCTGTCTGACAATTTGTTGTCCTTCTGTTGCATCTCTATCAAAATTACAGCATCTGTGCTGTTACGTGACACTTTCTAAGGCTTCCATTGGCTCTCTAAAGCTGCCAAAAAGTGGAATGGGGTGTCTGCTGTCTCTGGGCAAAGTATAGGAGCAGAGTTTGTAAGTGGTCAGCCTGGGGACAGTGAGACTGGAGATGCGCGGTCACGAGAACTCGCCATTTTTTTCTTTCTCTTTGAATGAATACAACGTTGCCCAGTTGGAATATTATCGCTATTTTACGAGAAAAATAGCATAAAAATGGATTTTAAACAGCGTTTGACATGCTTCTAAGTACGGTAATGGAATATTTTGAAATTTTTGGTCACGAAATGTGCTCGTGCGTTACCCTTCGGATAGTGACCTGAACGCACAAACAAAACGGAGGTATTTGGATATAACTATGGATTATTTGGAACCAAAACAACATTTGTTGTTGAAGTAGAAGTCCTGGGAGTGCATTCTGACGAAGAACAGCAAAGGTAATCCAATTTTTCTAATAGTAATTCTGAGTTTAGGCTGCCCGACGTTGGCGGGTCTGAATAGCTAGCCTTTATGGCCGAGCTATGTACTCAGAATATTGCAAAATGTGCTTTCGCCGAAAAGCTATTTTAAAATCGGACATAGCGATTGCATAAAGAAGTTCTGTATCTATAATTCTTTAAATAATCGTTATGTATTTTGTCAACGTTTATCATGAGTAATTTAGTAAATTCACCGGAAGTTTTCGGAGGGTATGCTAGTTCTGAACATCACATGCTAATGTAAAAAGCTGGTTGTTGATATAAATATAAACTTGATTGAACAAAACATGCATGTATTGTATAACATAATGTCCTAGGAGTGTCATCTGATGAAGATCAAAGGTTAGTGCTGCATTTAGCTGTGGTTTGGGTTTTTGTGACATATGCTTGCTTTGAAAATGGCTGTGTGATTATTTTTGGCAGGGTACTCGGACACAATCTAATGTTTTGCTTTCGCTGTAAAGCCTTTTTGAAATCGGACAATGTGGTTAGATTAACGAGAGTTATCTTTAAAATGGTGTAAAACAGTTGATTGTTTGAGAAAATGTAATTGTGGTATTTTAGTTGGTTTTGTATTTCGCGCCGTGCGATGCCATTGGCTGTTGGCTAGGGGTTCCGCTGGCGGAACGTCTGTCCTCAACAGGTTAAAGGTCCCCAAAGTACACACATCCCTGGGTCGCTCCTCTTTTCAGTTCGCTGCAGCTAGCGACTGGAACGAGCTGCAACAAACACTCAAACTGGACAGTTCTCAATCTCTTCATTCAAAAACTCAATATGGACACTCTTACTGACAGTTGTGGCTGCTTTGCGTGATGCATTGTTGTCTCTAGCTTCTTGCCCTTTGTGCTATTGTCTGTGCCATGCTTTGTGCTGCTACCATGTGTTGCTGCCATGCTGTGTTGTCTTTATGTAGTGTTGTCTCTTGTTGTGATGTGCATTTTGTCCTATATTTTTATGTAATTTATTTTTAATCCCAGCCCCCGTAGGAGGTTTTTGGTAGGCCATCATTGTAAATAATTTGTTCTTAACCGACTTGCCTAGTTAAATAAATGCTTCAATTATGAACAGGAGACCAATTAGTTGCACAAGGGTTTAGCTAGTTCGCTTGGCAGAAGGTTTGCACTTACAGGAGTGTTTATGGTCCTGCGCCCAGATATCTAAGTGATTACTTTCCTCGTGTTAGGGATGCACACAATCACAGCACCAGATCAGGTGTTGCTGATGTGTGCTTATAGAGGTTCAGCAGTAATGCTGGGAAAGGTACTTTCTTGTATACTGGAGCCTCAGAATGGAATGAGTTGCCTCTGCCTATAAAAACAACGTCCTCTCTGGACAGCTTTAAAAATATGTTTGATGTCCTCTGTGCCCATATGAATAACCCCTATGATGTAACTGGAATGATGAGATAGATGTTCTTCTTTTATGTTTTATTATTTCACTGTCATACTGTGTTAGATCTTGTCTAGCCATCTTGTCTCAAGAGGACCACAATGGAAATAAGTCCCAGACTTTGTGTGTTATCCTCAAATAATTGTATTAATGTGCATGTATGGCTTTTAAGTTGTGTGCTTGTTTTTTTTTTTTTATATTTAAATTGTCAAATTAATCAACTAAAACACTTATTCAAAGTGCAATTAAATAAGGCTCCTCAAAGTCTTGGCTCAACCTCATTCAGATTGGCACTTAGTAAGTTACCTCACAGACACCGCAGCGCTGGCGTTTGGTTCCTCCATCCTTCTCATTCTGATCAATCTGGTCAGAGAAGAAAGTATCAAAGATCTTGTAGACCAGCTTGGTGGTAGTCGCTCTAGTGGGCCCTCCTTTGCTGTCCTTCTCAATCTTGGTGGGATGGCGGATGGCCTGTCTTCTAGCAGCTCTCCTATGAAGGGAAAGAAGCAGGTGGTTGGGTGTTGTGCTAATGCAATCAATTATTATAAATGTTGTAATGCTGTGTTCAAGCTCTCAACAGCCAAAGCAGCCATGCAATTTTTTTTTATGACAAACAGCACAAATTGGGATGAGCTTTACAGTTCACCAAATTGCTCTATGACAACACATTTGTTGCAATGCACACCAAACAAGCCAAGGATATTTTCAGACCGAAGGGCTGTAGAATACCTACCAGTACAACAGCATGCTGCATTAGGGAATGTCAAGAGGAGTGTTAAACACCAGGGATCAGAGGGAACAGACAGCAGGGAGACAAACATAACCCCCTTATTGTCCCCAACACAAATCAAGGCTGGACATTTAACTTTACGGTTTCAACATAAAATGAACCACAGCCAATTAGACTGAAGTGCATCTGCAATCCAGCTCTTGACCGACAGACAGTCTGCCATTTTAACTTCATGATAAGAGTTAGGATTCTCTTCCATCCACACAGCCTAGTGAGAAGCAGACAGCACTACAGGGAAGGGGGGGGGGTGCTTATAAACAGCAAGTCTGCTGCAACATCAGACAATACCAGGTCCTATCATTACCTCTTTCCCAGGGTGACCCCAGCCAGCTTGATCAGGTCCCTCATGCAGGGGGTGACGATGATGGGCTGCTCGTCAGAGTCCCCGGCCTCGTCGTAGCTCTCCACCTGCTCCACCACGAACTGGGCGTGGCGCAGCAGCGTGTCCTCTGTGAAGCGGTTGAAGTTCAGCCCAGCAGGAGGCACTGTGGTCTTAGGGGCAAAGAGGAGAGCTGGCGAGTCAAGTCAGTGCTGAAGCTAATGTTGCCATGTGTGAAGATTTGGGCCATGTTCATTAGGCACCAAACAGAAAAAGAACTACCTGCACTTATCCAATAATAAACTGTAGTTGCAACACTGAAACATTTTTGCACTAATGAACACGACCCTGGTCAAGCGTCTACACCAAACAATCTTAGTATTTTACCTCGATCTTGTTGAGGAGGTCCTCATAGCTGACGTCAGGGTTCTTCTGCAGGAACTCCACCACCATCTTGCTCATGTAGATCTTCTCCTGCATCACGGCGAAGATGGGGGCGTACTCCTCCCTGGGATCCATCAGGATGTAGTCAGCAAAGGCTGGAGATGGGGAAAGAGGTCATGGGTTAGAGGTCAGAGTCATATACATCATGAGTATAGGAATTAGGCTAATGTTTTAACGTTCAATCCACTTAAAACCTAAAGGAAGATCTTGAGATTACCTGTAGTGAATCCAATTAAGGCTTTCTCTCCTCCGTCAAAACCAGTGATCCACCAGGCGTTGATGGGACCAAGCTTTTTGGCAGGAACCCCACCTAGAAAAATAGCAGTACAGTAGTTAGCCATAGATACACCACTCAAGTATATCTTACATAAAATGGTTTAGTAAAGATTGTAAATCAACTATGGTTGGAGGAAAACAAGTATATAAACAGTTAGTGTGAAAAAGGTCAGGGCCATACCATCCATGCAGGGGTTGTCATCATAGATGGGCTTGACTGCACAGCTGAAGTACAACTCAACATTCTTCTCAATGAGCCCAGAGTCAAATGGACACAGGTGGCCACGCTTGTCATAAACACTGCAACAAAGAACAGTTCACTTTTACCAAGGTGACAGCAAAAAACATGCACTAAAAGGCTGATGCTGTATAGAATTTTGAAGGGACAGCATGAAGGGACCACTCACCAGAAGTTGGTAATCTTGTGCTGGGGTAGTTCTTCGTAGTTCTCAAAGCCGTCTTCGTTTGAGTCAAACAGAGAGAGGCGCTCATCTGTTAACATTTCTGGCTCATCCAGCTGTAAGTATACAAACATAATCAAGAAAAGTCATTGTTCTACCAGTCAATCAATGAAATCATGACAACTAGAATAGATCCATATTGTTTTACTCTATAAAATCCTATTTAGTGCAAGTCATCATTCAACAAATATCCAGTTGGCACTAATGACATGTTAAAATGGCACCGTATCACATTTTCTTTAGTATAACAGCCTCGAGTTTCTCACCGCATTATCAGGATCTCCCTGAAATAACTTGAGGTCCGAGTCATCCAGATACTGCCTGCAGTCTGGACATTTAGGGGGTGGAGTCTGAAACAGATGAGCAGCGACAATGACATTGCAACTCTGCTCCGAAATTATATAACAGCTTGAGTGCAGGAATGGGCCTCACCTTAGCTGCAGGCACTGCCTTCATTTTCTCACTAGTGGCATCCTCTGCAACTGGCCTGAGAAGAGAGGATGGAGACAGTCAATGCAAATTGGAGGAAGGGTGTGGCCAATTGAATGGGGGGGGGGGTTAAAAGGTGAAAGGTCTTACTTATTGTCTGGCTCCACTTTAAAACGCTTCTCTTTTTGTGTCTACAACAGAAAGGCCTGATTAGGAGGTGCATTGATTAATAAGAGTAAATCACATGGTCTGAGTGACAGGTGGCACACAATAAGATCACCTCACCTCTTCCTCTGTGTCCCGCTCTACTTTCTCTTCCACTTCTCTATTTGTAACCTCTCCATTCGTAACCTCTCCATTCACCTCATCAGACTTGCGCTTCTGACTGCAAGGGAGCAAGGGGAAAGTTTATTCATGAGCAGAATGCATAAGACCCTGAAAGGTTAAGGGAAACAGATGAGTTCCTACTGACACGTTGGAGAACATTGATAAGATGGTCGGTTGTTTCCCGGAGACAGAGTTTCTTGTGACCCTGGAACCAGGAGATTCTGGACAAAAGTAAAGAAACAATGTTTTATTGTTTAAGGATTTGGAATTGATTGCACATGCATCCATGTGCCTCAACACATGGTCATTTCCCAAAATGTACAGTTCTATAAGATGTGTTTGGGGTTTTACAAGTTGCTTGGTCAAACAATTAGATGGACATAAATCTTTCAGAGCACGAGACATAACAGAAAAGGGATACTGTATAGATTAATCCAGGGAGAAATTGATGTCCCCAGCCACTCCTACTCACTCTTGGGCTCAGAGTCTGACTTGCTCTTCCGTCCTCCCTTTCCTTTGGGGGCAGAAGGAGACTTCATGACATCAGCCTCTTTGGTGTCCATGATTCCCTCTTCATCCTCTTCCTTGTGATAGTCACCATTTGCTGCAGAGCCATTTGTTTTGCCATTCTTGCAGTTCTGTTCCACAACATCACCGTGTGAGCCATTCTCCACACACAGCTCACGTCCCAATAGGGCCTTCACCTTAGAGAGGTAGCCATCCTGAGGGGAACATGTAGGCCCTGGTCAAAAGCACTGCACTATATAGGAAATAAGGTGCCATTTTGGACAAACCCAAAGATACTATTTCTATGGAGTGAGTGGATTCGTTAGATTGACAGGATACAGCCACAACTCACCATTGAGATCTCTGAACTCTTCATCTTGGCTTTCAGGCTGCTGAGCTGGTCCTGGGCATCCGCATGCAGGAAGTCCTGCACCAACTTGACCTTTTCTTTGACACGGTCCTATGAGTTAAATAAACTGGTTTAAGACATGCTTTGGAAGGTGCTACCCATCCAAGTTATTTTAAGTGCTTAGCCACAAGCTCTTCACTCACCTACTGTGAGGAAGACAATCAAGCATGAGGTCTTATACCAACAGGCTCTGAGACAGTTTGTAGCTACAAGCCATGAGAATGCTGAACACTAAGTAGCTCTCCACACACACACACAGGCACTCATCCACACACTAAATAATGCACAATGTAAACATCTGCCCCCCAATCCCCAAAACAGGTGTAAATATTAGACTGCAGATCGTGCATTCTTGTATTATACTTATGCTCAAATGTTTATTCTAGTCTGAGCCATTTACTTTCGCTTGTATTATTTCTTATTGTCGAGAAGGAATAGGCAAGTAAGCATTTCGTTGGACGATGTATACCATGTGTATCTTGTACATACGACTAATACAACTTCACAAAGGATGGTCATGATCGGCTTTCTGGACATTAGTCAACGATGAAATAACAGAAAACGTAAATAAGTCTGTAGCAACCCGAAACCAAATGTCAAACTTGGTAGTTCAGGTCACTCACCTCATCTGAGATCCCATCTTCATCTTTTTCCAACACCGCCAGCCTGTAAACAAACAAACAAAAAAAGTGTTACTTACTTGCTACAATGACCTAAACATGAACATAGTCAAATCCAACATATTAGCATGGCACAACTTGTTGACAGGTCGCTGACGCTAAATGTTAACGCTATCTAGCTAATTAGCTGGACACTTGAATGTGAACCCGACTTGATTTTGAATTCCTATCCTAGCTACTGTACCAAGCATCGAACAAGAAGCCAGCTAGTCTAATGTTATCATGCTGTAAACAGACCATGTAGATCGCTATCCGTTTTGAGTTGCTAACATTTCACAAATAGTCGATGATAACTAGCAAGCTAACAATTAGAGCGATAACGCGAACGTTAACATTAGTTAGCCAACTGGGAAATAAAAACATGCATGAAACCAATATTGAAGCGAGGCAACAGCTGACATGAGCCAAAATGTATCATTTGGCGCCAAATCTATTCCCAAGCACAACGCATCTTTGGTACAGTTAAATAGCTAGACATGGCATAGGAAAACCGTGGAAGATGCTAGCTAGCTATCCAGTTAGCCGGGACATTTCAGCGTGACAAAATTAATTCGCAGTATTGTACATGGAATGGTGGATCGTGTGATGCGGTGAGAATAAGAATACTACCCCATGCCATGCATGTGTGTTTATTTGACAGGACAAAGGGTGAACTGAATGCAGTGCGCTGCAAGCTAGCTAGCCGAACATGACAGCACTACAACATTACATTTGCGCTAGCTAGCTTGTAACGTTACCTTTTCCTGACATCCACTGGCAGAGACAAGGAGGTATTGGCTGGCATTTCAAGTGTGAGCGTGATAGACTAAAATATAAAACTCGTTTAGATAAAAAAAACAAGAAAAGACAACAAAGAATCGTTAAAACGATGTGCTAAAATCAGAGCTCTCTGAAAAACAATGTGTGTGGCATCTGTTGTAGGCTAGCTCTATGCAGTTCAGGCGCGCGGGCCGTCTTTTCGCGCGGAAACCCGGGCATTTTGGGCTTTACCATTACGTTGATGTATAGGTGAAACGCATGGAGAATATGGGATCAAATTTCATTAATACATGTATCGATTAAAGTTTTGAACAACTTTTACATTGATAGTACAATTAAATAATACATTAGCATTGGCTGTTTGTTTCATAGTATGTTTTCACCTCTCTATGGAATATTGTAAATTGTTGACACCCCCATTGATTTGCCTACTACGAAACTTCGTTCACCACAATGCACATGATTTTTTTCGAGGGAAATCGAGGAAAGATACAAATGCAATCGGATTGCTAGTGATAATGGTTGATATTTTTTTTTTTACTTATCAGAGAGACATAGCTGGCTTTATAAATGTATTTTTTATGGTGACCTGCTGTACAACTAACGCCTCATGTCCACGAGATGCCGCAAACTCTTTGACATTGAAGTCATTCAATGTCAAAGGAGAGCAGTACGAACGCTACGTTAGGGATGCCGCACTAGGTGGTGGTACGTTCTGTATCAATATTTTGAAAACGCATATGCATCTGGTGGACATGGGGCAACTTGGCAAACGCACACGTGGCGATGGCGGGGGTGTGGTTTGTTTATTTATGGGTAATTTCAGTGGCAACAGAAACGGCATTTGAATGCCATCATTTTTTATTTGTATCTTGAAATTGAATTGAATTTTTTTTTTGTAACGCAGAAATTTTATTCAGAAATTGAACTTATTTAATGATTTCAAACTGAATTGAATGAATATTGCATTCAGTTTTACAATTCAATTGAATATTCAAATTAAATATTTATATATTCAGTTTCAATGTTGTAGATATTGCATTCACTGTCTGTGTACCTGGTTTACAAACTCATTTCAAGTTGATATAAATTCTTATATTAAACTTCTCAGATGCATTCAAATTTCAAATTCAGTTCTATAAATTCAGATTGAAAACCAGAGACAACATCCTGGTGCTTGACTTGGTCTGAAATAGGTGCCGGTACTCAATTTGGGTGCAGGTACTGTTTATATTTAGGTCCAGAAGCTCCACAATACTTTTGAGCTAATCTTTTCTGAAAGTAACATGAGCTCAAGCAGTAGAACATTTGAAATGCTGGTACTCAGCTCTGGTGAGCTCCTGCCCAAGTCAAGCGCTGCTACTTTGCCAGCCAGGAAAGGTAGAGGAGGACAGATTAAAGACTGTGTTAGCACACTTAGCTAAAGCTTATAGAGACCCACATTGGAAGTGTCATAATACCCATAAAACCTAGCAGTCAAACGGTTCCAATTGTTTTTCCACAGGGGATTTTAGAAACACTTCAAAATAAGGGCTGTGTTTTTTGTAGGTTTACCCTGGCGTGACATTTTGATAACCATTTAAATCTCTCAGAGAAGGTGACTTTTCTCAATATATTCGTCTCTATTTACTCTCAGATTAGAAAATGCTAATTAGCATCAAAGTAGACATCATGCAAGACTACAAATCCCTGCAAGCTCCTGCACATCATCTCTAGCTGACACCTTTGCTAACGGGTATTATATCAATTTAAAACTTGCACAAGACAGAATTGTCAATTTAAAAGACATTTTGCCAATTTATTCATTACTACATGGTAGTTAATCTAGAGATTCTTAGCTTTGCCTCGATTAGGCAGTATCATCCAGATCATCGTGGCATTTGTAGTTCATTAGTATTTCATTTTGGGGGATTAAATACAGGTAAATATATTGATAAAAGTCACCTTGTCCTATGGAGATTTACAGTTATCAAAACGTCACACCAGGGTAAGCCTACACAAAACACAGCCATTATTTTAAGTGTTTCTAAAATCCCCTGTGGGGAAAATGAACAGTGGAAAAAAGATTAGAACCATTTTCCCGTTTTGACTGTTAGGTTTTTAATGGGTATTATGACTCACACTGTGGTACTCTATATGGATAAATTCAGGAAGTTCAAAAGGACTGCACCCTGCTTGGTTATCAAGTACCGCTTAAAGTACCGGGGCCCTCATTTATCGATGTTGCATAGAAAAGCTTCTAAATTAACTGTACGAAAAAATGTTTAAAGTTCGGAAGTACAAAAAGTTTGGTATTTATCAATTGCTCGTACGCTTGATTTACACACACCTGTAAGTATTTTGCCTTGATAAATTAGACACGGTCTAAAACACTGTGCTAGTGCATGTGAAGTCTCATTTACATGTGAAGTCTCATTTACATAAAGAACCACCCTAAATGACCATTTATGGTCACAAACCTTCCCTTTAAAGCTGCAAGAAATGTCACTAATTTCTGTTCGCCAACATGGAGAAATCAAAGAAAAACACTTTTTCGGACGCAGAAATAGAACCTTTGATCACCAAAGTGGAAGCAAAACAAGCTATACTTTTTGGAGCACTCAGCAATGGCTTGACAAATAAGAAAATAAATATTGCTTGGGAGCAGGTTAGTGCTGTGGTAAATTCTGCCTCATCTGACAGTTAATGAAATTTAAAAGAAATGGTTTGATTTAAAAACATATGCCCAAAAAATATTATGATCCAAAAAAGGGATAAGTGCAACAGGAGGAGGGCAGAGTGACTCTTCACTGTCTGCTATGGACCAGCGCATTGGCAGCATAATTGGAGAGACCTCACACGGAACCCAAACCGGCTGCGCGCGTGCGCCATCATGAATAAATGTATTTTGTCCCCCCACACCAAATGCATGTTAAAATATCAAAACAAACTCTGAACCAATTACATTACGAAAAGCATTAAACCTTTATGGCAATTTAGCTAGCTAACATGCACTTGCTAGCTAATTTGTCCTATTTAGCTAGCTTGCTGTTGCTAGTTAATTTGTCCTGCGATATAAACATTGAGTTGTTATTTTACCTGAAATGCACAAAGTCCTCTACTCTGACAATTAATCCACACATAAAACGGTCAACCGAATCGTTTCTAGTCATCTCTCCTAGGCTTTTTCTTCTCTTGACTTTATATTGCGATTGGCAACTTTCAGAAATTAGGTGCATTACCACCACTGACCTCGTTCGTCTTTCAGTCCCCCGCGTGGGTATAACCAATGAGGAGTTGGCACGTGGGTACCTGCTTCTATAAACCAATGAGGAGATGGGAGAGGCAGGATTTGCAGAGCGATCTGCGTCACAAATAGAACTGACTTCTATTTTAGCACTTGGCAACGCAGACACTCGTTGGCGCGCGAGCACTGTGGGTGCAATTAATTGAATAATATAGATTTCTAAATTGATTTTGCTTCACGCACGCGACGCGAGCAATGTAGTCAGCCTGTGATGCAGTACTGAAACAACAAGAGATCAACACATCAATTATTGGACTCAAACAGCAGCTGGAGGATGTACGCAACGGCCTGAGAGAGAAATCAATCATTGAAAGAATTTGTTGATTGTGTCAAACAATCACTCCACTGTTGTTCTTGTGCGTGCGTGGACTTGGTTGTACCTTGCCTCTTGTTGGTTTGAGGGGTTTGTGAGGGGAGTCATCAGCCATGTTTTTAATGGGTAGCCCCGGTCTCCTGCAGTTATGAACACAACATTCAGTTTCCCAGTAGAGGTCTAACATGGCAAATAAAACATAAGTCACTTACCAATAAGCCATCCATCCTCAACGGCTCCTTCTTGGAGGTTAAGGCTGACTGAACTGTTCTGCGCAATGAATGAATCATGTTTCCCACCTGGCCATTTGGCCACTACATTCAACGAAGCCAAATGTGAATCACAGATGACCTGCACATTGACAGAATGGAAACTTTTTCTGTTGACGAAGTTGAATTCGTTCAATGATGGTGCTTTCATTGCGATGTGGGTGCAGTCAATTGCTCCAATGACATTGGGAAATCCAACTATGGTATGGAAATCCTTTTTCACTCTGGCCTGTTGCACAGCAGTGTACGGAAACGATGCATTGTGGGGTCAATGAAATAATGCCATGAAGGACTGCAGGCAATATTCGGCTCATGCGTGGTTGTGAAATGCCAGACCGATCCGCAATCTCCCGTTGGAATGTTCCAGTGGCCAAAAATCCCAGGGTGGAGAGGACTTGTGTGTGCACCTGGATGGCATTGGTGCGTTTCGTCTCCCTTTCTAATACTAGAGAGTGTTGGTTGCAGAGATACAAGCCAAGCGTCACTCTCAGCAAAAAAATCTGCACGCTCATTGGAAACACGCTCCCTGCGTAATGCAGCTTATGCCAGATCTTCCAATGCAAGATTTGCCATTTTGGACAAGTCACAACGCCTCAGTGTTGCCTTTTATATTATTTAACTGGTTTAACTAAGTTGCCTCCAACCTTACATTCCACTCTCTTTCTAATTGACTTTATTATTCAATTAGGCTTAAATGGTTTCATGTTTATGAATTTCATAGCACCCTGAGAAAACTATTTGTAGCTGAAGTGTCTATAAAAATAAATACATCAATAAACTATTCATGTATTATCTTTTTCTTCATAGTTTATGATTTGGTCCAGTATGTTAATCTGTTCTCCATTTGGTGGATGGTATTTCATTAGCAGTTTGACTTTTCTACCACAAGGTGCTGTGGGTACGCATGGTCAGAGGTTTGCTTAAATTTACACACATTCTCAAGTATCAGTACAAATGGATAAATCCCACACTTTGCTTAGAAATGATCGCACGCATGGTTTACGAACATTTCTGTTTGCACGCAACACTGATAAATGAGGGCCCAGGATGATATCTCTGGTTTTGAATCTGAATTTAGAAAACTGAATCTGAATGCATCTGAGAAGTTGAATACAGTGCATTCGGAAAGTATTCAGACCCTTTGACTTTTTCCACATTTTGTTACGTTACAGCCTTATTCTAAAATGTATGAAAAAATACACAAAAAAAAAAAAATCGAATCAATCTACACACACTGCCCCACAATGACAAAGCCAAAACAGGTTTAGACATTTTTGCAAATTTATTTTTAAAAAGAGGGGGGAAAAAACATGATTTACATAAGTATTCAGACCATTTGCTATGAGACTCGAAATTAAGTTCAGGTGCATGCTGTTTCCATTGATCATCATTGAGATGTTTCTACAACTTGCTTGGAGGCCACCTGTGGTAAATTCAATTGATTGGACATGATTTGGAAAGGCACACCTGTCTATATAAGGTCCCACAGTTGACAGTGCATGTCAGAGCAAAAACCAAGCCATGAAGTCGAAGGAATTGTCCGTAGAGCTCAGAGACAGGATTGTGTTGAGGCACAGATCTGGGGAAGGGTACCAAAACATTTCTGCAGAATTGAAGGTCCCAAGAACACAGTGGCCTTCATTGTTCTTAAATGGAAGAAATTTGGAATGACCAAGACTCTTCCTAGAGCTGGGTGTCCGGACAAACTGAGCAATCGGGGGAAGGGCCTTGGTCAGGGAGGTGACCAAGAACCCTATGGTCACTCTGACAGAGCTCTAGAGTGTCTCTGTGGAGATGGGAGAAAATTCCAGAGGGACAACCATCTCTGCAGCACTCCACCAATCAGGCCTTTGTGGTAGAGTGGCCAGATGGAAGCCACTCCTCAGTAAAAGGCACATGAAATCCTGCTTGGAGTTTGCCAAAAGGTACCTAAAGACTCCCCGACCATGAGAAACCAGATCCTCTGGTCTGATGAAACCAAGATTTAACTATTGGGCCTGAATGCCAAGAGTCACATCTGGAGGAAACCTGGCACCCTCCCTATGGTGAAGCATGGTGGTGGCAGCATTATGCCGTAGAGATGTTGCTCAGCAGTAGGGACTGGGAGACTAGTCAGGATCGAGGGAAAGATGAACAGCACAAAGTACAGAGAGATCCTTGATGAAAACCTGCTCCATAGCGCCGAGGACTTCAGACTGGGGTGAAGGATAACCTTCCAACAGGACATTACCCAAAGCACACAGCCAAGACAACGCAGAGTGGCTACGGGACAAGTCTCTGAATGTCCGTGAGTGTCCCAGCCAGAGCCCGGACTTGAACCCGATCGAACATCTCTGAAGAGACCTGGAGCAACACTCCCCATCCAACCTGACAGAGTTTGAGAGGATCTGCAGAGAAGAATGAGAGAAACTTCCAAAATACAGGTGTGCCAAGAAGACTCAAGACTGTAAACGCTGCCAAAGGGGCTTCAAAGTACTGAGTAAAGGGTCTGAATTCTTATGTAAATGTCATTTCAGTTTAATATTTTTTTTTTAATTTGCAAAAAATTCTTAACCTGTTTTTGCTTTGTCATAATGGGGTATTTTGTGTAGATTGATGAGGGGGGAAAAACTATTTCATCTATTTTAGAATACGCATTTCTATCTGAATGCGGTGCCTCAGATGAAATAAGCCGCCGTATTTCATTCATTATCAATGGAGAAAGCTCAAAACTGCGGAGGACAGCAGAGAGGGGGATGGTGGGATTTGTGTGAAGCATAAACACCATCAGAGGTTCAAGCACTCGCCGTAATCAGCAGGATATGAAGAGTACACAACCATTCTAGGAGGCACTCTGCCACAAATGTGCTCATTTGATCTTTTCCAGCACCAAACAGCGTGGTGGCGTGGCGAGTCGATCTGCAAATCTAATCTAGGCAAGCAGTGAGGAGCGCACATAGCAATACAGGCTCCAGACATCACAAGCCAGCAAAAAGAAACAAGTTACACACTCATAGACACACAACCTCGTGTGATGGATAGCTGTCGGCTATATTAGCCACGACTTACCGTTCTTTGGTGCAACTTCAAATGTCGAACAAAGTTGGAAATTGTTGCGCCTCCGTCTGTAATTTTTCCCCCGCATGTTTTGCAAGTTGCAATCCGTTTTTTGTTGATACAGCGTCGTCTTTATATCCGAAAATAATACTTTTGGGTATCATCATTCCAAGGGCTCCATCTGAATTCACCCGCCGATGTTCCTCTACACTGCCACGCACAATTTGATTGGCTGCTGTCCGATTCAAACTAATCCGTTAAATGAAGAGTTGATGCGCTGCATAATTTTTGTATATTTGGGCTTGGGGAGGGTATGAAGTCAGGTCGAGTCACAAGGCTCAAGTCACGAGTCATTGGTGTCAAAGTCGAGTTGCAGTCATCATATTTGTGACTCGAGTCCACACTTCTGGAACATAGTGTCTTTATTGATAAAAAAAACGTGTTCTATATTAAAGGGTACTTCGTTTAATATAACAGGCTTTTAAAATGTAATATTGGTGCACAATTTCTACTTAAAATATCAAAGGCACTCAAAAGGGACTCATTTCGTGGAACGACCAGTACACAATAGCAACATTGTCTATTGTCGAAAAACAAACCTAAATAATTGCAAGTGTGTGCAGTAAAATGTAATTAAAATCATCACAGAACCATTGAGCACATAACATAAGCCAGCATCTCTTCATATTTATTTTGGGTAGGACAAATGGAACGAATAGATATACATAGATCTATATTATTTGCATTATGCAACCGAAAACTAAAGTTAATAATGAATGTGTTGAAATACAAAGTATCCATTAATAAAAAAATAAAAATAATAATTCATACACATACCCAACATATGACAGAAATTAGTGCAGTGAATGAAAGTGAAATGTACACGTAAAATTAAAGTCTGTTTCACCACAAGGTGGCACTAGTTCATTACGGTTGTGCAGTGAATTTCTCGAGGCTGAGAGCATATGAGCTCCTTTGTGTGTGTTTTTTTTGCTGTGATATATCTATACAGGAATGTGCAGCTGACTCCAAGTGACTGTATGTTTTAAACTCGCAAGTGTGCAGTCTTGTTTTCCCTAATGTGGATGCCTGTTTGTGGGTGTGCCTGGCATGAGTGTGTTCATGTCTTTTTAAGCATATGCAGCTGTTTCAGTTGAGCTTTATGCACACAACGTAACCCTTTATGCCTTTTGTGTTCTTCACCTACAGGTTTCTGGACTCTGTCATATCTTGCTGCTGATCGCTGGAAATTCTTGGCCACGTTCCCAGCAGCGCAAGGTCATGGCTAAAAGGGATCCATCTTTTGTCATATTAACTTCAAAAGTAAATGTTTGCATTTTACAAAACCCTTTTCCTAACCTTAACCTAAGTCTCATAACCTGCTACGTTAATTATACTAACCTGCTGCATAAGTTCTAGCCTGCTACGAAAATTAAATTAAATTAATTTGACAAAAGCTGCATCCCTTCTAGCCATGGCGCACCGCAGCCTCCTGGGGCTGATTTAGCCAATGTTCCCACCCAGGAATCCAGGACTTCTGACAGCAACCAGGCCAGACTCCGTCAGCCTCTCCCGGGCTGTGGCCCAAGGCCAGCCAGGAACCTGTCCCTCAAAAGGCTGTCTCCCGTCTTCATGGAGCTCCCAGAGAAACAGCCACTCTCTTTTCTTTAATGACAATTTCTCAAAACTGCCTGCCACACCCCATTTGTTTTCTCTCCCCCCTGACCTCTCCCGCCCCACATGGTCTGGAAGCAGTTAAAACCATGCTGTTAGATGTGAAGGCCAAGGTTAAATGGGGACAGTTTAATGGCAACATTTGAACAGAGCTTTTTCATGTTGAAACAAGTATTTTTTAGACTTTGTTAAAGCTTGTTTGGATTAAATATCAGTTTTCGATTACACCTCGTGCAGCCATGTGTGATTTTGAAAGATGGCAATAGGCCTGGAAAGTGAAACGTATCAGGACATGTTTTTCCACATACAATACATGAACAAATATGAACTTGTGTGCACACATTCACTTTGTTTAAAAACACACACACAAAACATTGGATTCTTTAGATTTCATTTATTTTATAAAAAGGAATGCATTTAAAAAAACAATTATGTACCACTATTAGTGTTTAAGATGTACCGGTTTGACACAGGCATCATGCTACTGGACACACAAGACATTCCATACATGAACACAGTTCTTACATACATACTGTACATACTTACATAGTCATTCATATATTTATACAAATCATACAGGGTTAGGCAACACATGAATGAAGTGATAGGTATGTTTGCGCTGTCTTTTAAGAAACCCCGGGAGAGAGCAGGCAGTCAGGCAATATGGAATCTGCCAAAGTGCTTTCACTATTCCTACTGGTCTGGCCTAGCCTGGAATCTACATTTATATTCTCAGTTTATTGTGAAACAGAGCATATCAGTTTGGATTCCAGGCTAGGGCTCGCTGTCTAACTAGCAGGCTGCAAAAACCTGCATGATGAGGACCAGAAGCGTGGCCAAGTGAGAGTGAGTGTGTGTCTGTACAAAGGCAGATGAGGTTCTTCCTGAACAACAGGAACCGCTTTTTGAAACACAGGACTTCCTGTCGTTAGACGAAGTAGAGTTTATTTAGGCACCTAAGACAATAAAGAGGACGACCTCTCGTGTGAAGGGAATGGAGACCTGTGCTCCCCGTTAAACTGGATCTTCTCTCCTTTATGGAGGGGGAGAGGGATAATTGGGATTAGGGAAGATGAGACGTGTCTACTCTGGACTAATCCCATGTCTTCCAGTGTTGAACAGGACACTGTACTATTTTTCAACCATTCTACCTGGACTGGCTTGGTGGTGATATTCCTGTTATTTGTTGTGGTCTGTTTTTAAGACTTCACAGTGAGATTGACCTACCCTGTTTAATCCCACTCTCTGCACCTCAATGATCAATAATACTGTCAAAAATAGAGCGGTCTCGCTCCAAACACTTCATACTTACATTCAGGCCCATTCCCCTGGAGCAAGGCCCAATAATAACAGAAAGCACACTGCCACTGCGTTGCTACAACATCGTTAAGACAACAGTCCTGTTGGGTATGGGCTTCTGGGCAGCTGTCATTGAGTGAAATTTATCAGTGCCAACTCACTTCAGGAAATGCGTTGTCTGATTGGGCCTTCCTCTTAGGAAACGTTAGTTACAAAAGACAACAGTAGAGCGAGAGGGACAGATTTGCGAGAGGGACAGATTTGAGAGAGAGGAGAGGAGAGGAGAGGAGAGGAGAGGAGAGGAGAGGAGAGGAGAGGAGAGGAGAGGAGAGGAGAGGAGAGGAGAGGAGAGGAGAGGAGAGGAGAGGAGAGGAGAGGAGAGGAGAGGAGAGGAGAGGAGAGGAGAGGAGAGAGAGAGAGAGAGAGAGAGAGAGAGAGAGAGAGAGAGAGAGAGAGAGAGAGAGAGAGAGAGAGAGAGAGAGAGAGAGAGAGAGTTAATGAACAAGCTGAACTTACTGGAGTACACCAATACACATTAGTTCTTACAAAGGCGTTAGAATGTCATGCAATATACGTAAGCAGAGTACTTTTGTTTTTGCAGTTAATCAAAGGGATCTATGCATGTTAATATATGAGGATATATAGCCCTGGTTTAGAGGGGTAATTGTAAGGGTTTTGGCCTGCATGGAGTGCAGTACTGAGTGAGGACAAGTCACTGCCTGGGTGCCTCACGTCTCTCTATATGATGAGTACTGTATGAATCCATACATATATAATTCACTCAGGGAAACTTCTGTGGTTTAACCTTTCAAGAGGGTGACAGCCATAAACAATCACATGTCTACAAAGTGCAATATGTGAAAGCTTTCCATTATCAGGGCGCAGTAAAACACTCCAACAACTCAGCATCACGATTATGTATTATGTATATGGTGTCTGTGGATTTGGCTTTCCATAAGAGTCTGCATACATGTAAAACATGCAGAACATGAATTCATGTATCGTTATAATCAAGACTCCCTCAACAAAGATTGTGACTCCACTCTGTGAAAGTCCCTAAGAAAATGTTTAAAACATTGTTTAAAAAAAAAGAAAAGGCTCAGCTATGATTGTGAATTAATTGAATAATAGTGAATTCACTCGAGGATGATTGTGTTATCACGCTCTTGTGGCGAATCGGTTGAATGCTGATTGTGAATTCACACAGGTATGATTGTAATGAGAGTCAACGATGTTGTGACATCTCTCCAGACAAACAGACAGACGGTCGTCTGTGTGGCAGGTCTGGAGTGGGGATGGGGGGTTCACAGGTGTGCTTTCCTCTTTAAGTCTCTTCACCTGCACACAGCCCCATCACACACACTATCCCTCTCACACACCCAGTCTAACAGACACGCGCACACATTCAGAAACACACACTGTGTGATTATTGCATCGGGTCAGACACAGGTGGTGCACTCTGCCTGCATGATGGGCGTGGTCTGGTGTTCGTGTTTGTTGGTGCAGTGCTCCATAGAGCTGGAGCTCTTGAGGGGCACCAGGCATCGGTCGGTGGGGCGCCCGCTGGTCAGCAGTCCCCAGCAGCACAGCACGCGCAGGAACTCTTTTCTCATGTCCTTACTGCGTAGCGTGTAGATCAGCGGGTTGAGTGCCGAGTTGAGCGTGGCGATGCCGAAGAAGATGTCTGCCTTGGAGAGGACGGGGCAGTCCAGCCTGCGGCAGGAGGTGTCCAGGAGGAGGACGGTGAAGGCGGGCAGCCAGCACACGATGAAGACGCCCAGCACAATGGTGACCGTCTTCAGCAGGGCGTAGGCCGGAGAGTTGGTGGCCTCCTGGTGGCTAGAGCGCACGATCAGGTAGATGCGCACGTAAAGGATGCCGATAGAGAGCAGGATGATGCTGAAGATGGTGACCACGAACAGGATGTACTTCTTGGAATAGAGGGGCAGCAAGGCCGAGCACTCAGGCAGGTTGTTGATGCAGTTCCAGCCGATGATGGGCAGGCCCCCCAGGAGGATGGAGGTGACCCAGCACGTCCCGATCAGCAGGAACATACGACACGTCCTGTTAGAACCGTACACCCTGACCTTGGTGATGGCGATGTAGCGCTCGATGGCGATGGCCAGCAGGCTGAAGACGGAGGCGGCCAGCGCTATAAAGGCTGTGCCCTCCCGGATGAACCACTGCACCGGCACCAACTCAAAGGTCCTTGGCCCTGATAGGAAGATGTTGGCGATGTAGGCTGAGCCGGCCAGCAGGTCGGAGAAGGCTAGGTTCCCGATGAAGAAGAACATGGCGGTGTGGAACTTCTTGTTGCGGAACACGGCAATGAGCAGCAGCAAGTTCTCCAGAATGATGATGCTGCAGATGATGACGAAGACGATGTTGAGGGAGCTGAGATGGGCCTTCCCGTTGGTGCGCTCCTCCAGCTCCTCCCAGGTCATGTCCTTGGCAAACACATAGTAGGCATGGATCAGGGTCTGGTTATAGTACTGGGAATACTTGCTCTTCATTGCAACAACGGGGTGGCAGAGCACGGTGGCTTTTCGGCAAAGAGTCATTCACACACTGGTATGGTGACGGTAGAGCTGGTCTGGGCCGATGGTCATTCTCTCAAGAGGAGACGTCTGGGAGACGGGGATGACGCAGGGCAGGCAGGCTGAGGGGAGGGACTGTGCCCGTCCCAGAATCACGTCTCAGTTGCCCAGGAAGCCTGGTTGGGTCACCTGCAGAGAAACAGAGAGACATGGTCAGGATTACCAACAGGGCATATAATAGTGTGCATCGTGTGATTTTAACCAATTATGAGAAGGCAATGCCTACTAATTGGTTGATGATATCATTGGAAACACCTTTTTTACTACAAAACATAGAAAAGCATAATTTCCGCATATGTTGACGTTGGGGTGGTGCTGGAGATGATGAATATAAAGTAGAATTATTTATTTTTTAAATATCCCTTAAAATAGACATTTTAAAGGGGGAAAAAGGTTGATTCAAGTGTCGACTCATCTAGGGGAGACAAAGTAATGAGTTGGTCTGTGTTACAGTGAAATAGTTTATTAAGGTCAGACTTGCTTAAGACACAAATCAGAGCAGTTGTGTGTGTGATGTGTGTGTGACTGATTCTTACTGCCATAGGGCCTGCTTTGGCCTGTGGACCTGGGGTGATCAGACATTTCTTAGGGTTCAAAAATAGATCCAATCTGGACAGATCTGGCGTCTGCCTTTAGGCACAACTCTCCCCTGAGCATTACACAGAAAGGACAGTGTGTGACCACATGTGCAAATCCTGCAAATACACTGTGTACTTTGTCCCTTTGCTACATCTCCAGCTAAACACCCACACAGGCAGACAGTTGCTGCTTTTGTCTGTGCAACAGGATTGGAATGGCAGTAAGGAGATAGTGTATTAGTGTTGAGCTTTGAGAGACTCAAGGGCAAGGTTTACGTCATCATAATAACCTACCATGAAGAGTTACACTCTTTGACCAATCTGGAACTGTAATTCCTAGGGAAATCAGTACGAGGACACATAGGAAACAGATATTTTTCTTCCAGAACAGTAGCCTAGACAGAGATCACCTGTAGACTGTAGCCTCAGAACCTAATGGTCCATCAGGCTAGAACAGACAGCAGCCAGGTCTGTCCGTCTACCGAGGATTCCTCTCACCATTTCTAAGCACTTTGCTGTCAACACTCTGCTCCGTCACACCATTGTTGTCGGACTGAGAAACATTTAACTCCATTGAACTCCCTCTAACTCCAGCATAGCAGCATAGATCGTGGATCAGCCAGACTAGGGCCAGGGGCAGGCCTCAATGTGAAGTCCCCCAAACCGTGGAGGGCATTTCACAACCCTACCAATAAGTAAACAACAGAAAGATGGGGACTTTCCAGACTTGTGGGAAGTATATGATTAACCAATCTAAAGTGAAATGAAAACTCTATTCCCATGGTCATTGGTTAAGATAGTTGTAAAAGCCACAGTTGGGTCATAACATTTTAATTAGCAGATGTGTGTTACTGGTTTTCAGATCCACTCTATCCTTAAACATTTACATTCAATAATGAATTCAAATTAAGCCGTTCATTTGAATGGTACAGTTTAAATAATTACTTTCAAACAAATTGATAAGGGAATTACATGTTTAAAGGTAATGATTAAAATATTCCACCCTGAAACGTAACTATTAGTGATTATTAGTTTATATAGCATGTATAATGAATGATTAAAGTACTAAACATAAGTACAATAAGGTTTGGTAGAGACAGGTGAGGGATAGAAATGTGTGTGTGTGTGTCCAAGAAAATACCAATAACAATTCAACTGTGTTTGACCCGACCTGGCTAGAACTCTGAGAAACTTATGATAGGACAGGGAGTCATTTTCAAGGTTCCTATAATCTCGGGGGAATGGAACTGACAGCGCTGGGTAGTGATAAACAGTGGTGAGAACTCTGGGGAGGGATACAACCCACCTACTGTTTGTGTGTATGTATGTATGTGCGTAGGATATCTACTGTTTGTGTGGAGGTATGTGCGTAAATAGAGAGTGAGTTATAAAATGGATGTCTTTGTATTATGGACTTCAGAACGTTCTCGTGAATAAACTGTACAGACCTTTTGCAGAAGCTGAGTCTTTGACTAATTATTATTAAACCCAGGGTCTTACAAACCTCGGGGATTGGTCAAAGCTTATTGATTGTTAGTTATTATCATTGGGATTCAAAATTCTCTTGACACAAATGCATGCAAATAACACACTTGTCCATAAAGAAAGATTGGAATCAGTAGTCAGAAGTCAAAACAGTGGTGAAAGCAAAAGGAGGGTCTGTTAAAACAAAAATAAAAGCTGTCCAGCAGTAAAGAGTTTCTGGAAAGCTGATTAGAATCTGAGCTGTTCTCTTAAATACGTCGACGGTAACGAGATGCCTCTGGAGAACAGCTCATAGTAACCTGATCCTGATGCTTTCACTGCACGCCTCCTCTCTACAGCCTGAACTGCTGCTGCCTGCTTCATTTCTCTATTCTAAATGGTTTTACTGCTGGTTTGGGTAGCTAGCTAGGTAGTCTAACTGTCGTCCTGTCTACTGGGCTGTGACAAACCTCAGTGAGGGTGGAGAGCGGGGCTGGGCTGGGGAGAGTGGAATGAGCGGCGTGCCCATGTGGAATGGCATCTGGACACAAAGGCAGGAATCTGAGACATCGCTGTGACGCACACAAAAACCTCATGCACTCACACACTGATACCAGCACACACAGACCCCCACATATAAGCCGTCATGGAAGGCTTCAACGTCATGTGCCAGTCCATGCACCGTACACAGGAATGAAATGTACTGAACATAGCCCTATACACACTTTCACAAAACACACACACACCTAAGAGTATATACTCAACACACAGAGAGCTGAGGAGAGCAGCACACGAGTCCAGCTGCGCACACACACATAGGTTGAACACACACAAAGCTGCTCTTGGCTACCAATAATAACCAGCATGCTCTGCTGTTTCCTCAAGCAGGAACAAAAGAACAATAGTCTCCTTCAGTGTGGAGGAGCTCTGCCTTTCAGCCTGAATAACACAGCCACACCAAGCCATGCTGGAGTCACTCCCTCCCTGGTCAGACTACTCCCAATAGGGCTACTGCAACTGTATTAGCCGTTGGATGTGTGCTGATGTATGCCCATTTTATGCTGGGGTCAAATCCAATGTCCCCTCTGTGGAACAATACAGTTGATTCAATTCAATTAATATATTCCTATTTCCTTTCCAGAATCACAGCATCAGGTCTCCGCCCGTCCCCCGGTTTCCTGTGTCCATAAGTAGAGAGAAATCAGGGCTTGAGGCTGAGTGGCTCTGCCAGCCGCACCAGTGTAATTACATCAGGTTACATTACTACTGCAGACGGTAATGATGTTGTTATTGGAGGAGTCAATATAAACCAGCTCTCTAAAAACTGCTGAGATTGAACAGAGCAAGAGGAGATGATGTGATGTTTTGGAAGCAGCTTTTTCCTTCCTCTCAGCTCATCTTTCAGTTAGTTCTCTTCAGTCAGATTTGTAAAGGAGAGTTACCCGACTGTTTTCCGAATTTGCTCGTAGACAGCAGCTCAAGGTCCCGTCAGACTGTGCGTCACCGTGGAGACCTTGGCGTGCCACATGACATCTCTGTGATCAGGGGATTTGACAGCGTGTGAAACCTGATGGGCTGGTTTACTTGCAGTGCTGTTGTCTCGCCCTTGATCTGCCCTGCCCTGTGCCACACAGGCCCAGACGTCTCCACGGCAACTAGCTGACAGACAGGACATGAGAGCAGCAGACTTCCTGCTCCACTGCTCTGTAGTCCCGAACCTCATACGGCACGAGACAAAGCTGTGCACTGTGTTGACCCCTCATACATCACACATCACTGTCATATCCCAGCTGCTGTAGCCATAACAGATAAACACATGCGCAGCACCAAGACTAAAACACACCTGCCACGATTCCTTCCTTCAACAACAGGACGTGATGAGAGTGACTGAGATGATCGATTACACAGAGGTAGGCCTAGATCCAATGAGAGAACAGGTCTGTGTGCTATGAGAGATTCATGTGGCTCCACTGGCAGGTTTTACTCTGGTGCAAGAACCTAAAGCCTCAGGTTTCTGTATTTCCATGGCTGAAGGCCCTACTCTAACCCACATTAGTGTTCAATGGTCTACTGCAGGACCAGGGGTCTTGGTCAAACAGTACAGGCTGGAGAATGGTGTCGCCATTGTGAGTGTGTAAAAAGAGAGAGAGAGAGATGGATGGATGGATGGATGGATGGAAAGAGAGTGAGAGGAAATAAGAGATAAAAGGCAGCAGCGAGAGACAGGAAGACAAGCACCAGACATACATTTCTCAGGTGTCAGAGATACAGGAAATCAAAAAACGCTTTAGGGAGCACATTTGCATCAAGAGAGGAGCCGAAGACGCATCACGAAACGTGTATGCTCATGCTGCATAGCCTAGATATAGGGTCATTATCAAAGCTATGTAAACTCAGCAAAAAAAGAAACGTCCCTTTTTCAGGACCCTGTCTTTCAAAGATAATTCGTAAAAATCCAAATAACTTCACAGATCTTCATTGTAAAGGGTTTAAACACTGTTTCCCATGCTTCAAATCAAATCCAAGTTTATTTGTCACGTGCACCGAATACAAAAGGTGTAGACCTTGCAGTGAAATGCTTACTTACAGGCTCTAACCAATAGTGCAAAAAAGGTATTAGGTGAACAATAGGTAAGTAAAGAAATAAAACAACAGTAAAAAGAAAGTGAAAAATAACAGTAGCGAGGCTATAGAAGTTGCGAGGCTACATACAGACATCGGTTAGTCAGGCTGATTGAGGTAGTATGTACATATAGATATGGTTAAAGTGACTATGCATATATGATGAACAGAGAGTAGAGGTAGCGTAAAAGAGGGGTTGGCGGGTGGGACACAATGCAGATAGCCCGGTTAGCCAATGTGCGGGAGCACTGGTTGGTCGGCCCAATTGAGGTAGTATGTACATGAATGTATAATTAAAGTGACTATGCATACATGATAAACAGAGAGTAGCAGCAGCTTAAAAATAGGGGTTCAGGAGTCTTATGGCTTGGGGTTAAAAACTGTTGAGAAGCCTTTTTGTCCTAGACTTGGCACTCTGGTACCGCTTGCCATGCGGTAGTAGAGAGAACAGTCTATGACTGGGGTGGCTGGGATCTTTGACAATTTTTAGGGCCTTCCTCTGACACTGCCTGGTGTAGAGGTCCTGGATGGCAGGCAGCTTAGCCCCAGTGATGTACTGGGCCGTACGCACTACCCTCTGTAGTGCCTTGCGGTCAGAGGCCGAGCAATTGCCATACCAGGCAGTGATGCAACCAGTCAGGATGCTCTCGATGTTGCAGCTGTAGAACCTTTTGAGGATCACAGGACCCATGCCAAATCTTTTTAGTTTCCTGAGGGGGAATAGGCTTTGTCGTGCCCTCTTCACAACTGTCTTGGTGTGTTTGGACCATTCTAGTTTGTTGTTGATGTGGACACCAAGGAACTTGAAGCTCTCAACCTGCTCCACTACAGCCCCGTCGATGAGAATGGGGGCGTGCTCGGTCCTCCTTTTCCTGTAGTCCACAATCATCTCCTTAGTCTTGGTTATGTTGAGGGATAGGTTGTTATTCTGGCACCACCCGGCCAGGTCTCTGACCTCCTACCTATAGGCTGTCTCGTCGTTGTCGGTGATCAGGCCTACCACTGTTGTGTCGTCTGCAAACTTAATGATGGTGTTGGAGTCATGCCTGGCCATGCAGTCGTGAGTGAACAGGGAGTACAGGAGGGGACTGAGCACACACCCCTGGGGAGCTCCAGTGTTGAGGATCAGCATGGCAGATGTATTGCTAGCTACCCTCACCACCTGGGGGCGGCCCGTCAGGAAATCCAGGATCCAGTTACAGAGGGAGGTGTTTAGTCCCAGGATGCTTAGCTTAGTGATGAGCTTTGAGGGTACTATGGTGTTGAGCGCTGAGCTGCAGTGAATGAATAGCATTCTCACATAAGTGTTCCTTTTGTCCAGGTGGGAAAGGGCAGTGTGGAGTGCAATAGAGATTGCATCATCTGTGGATCTGTTTGGGCGGTATGCAAATTGGAGTGGGTTTAGGGTTTCTGGGATAATGGTGTTGATGTGAGCCATTAACAGCCTTTCAAAGCACTTCATGGCTACGGACGTGAGTGCTAAGGATCTGTAGTCATTTAGGCAGGTTGCCTTTGTGTTCTTGGGCACAGGGACTATGGTGGTCTGCTTGAAACATGTTGGTATTACAGACTCAATTAGGGACATGTTGAAAATGTCAGTGAAGACACCTGCCAGTTAGTCAGCACATGTCTGGAGCACACGTCCTGGTAATCCGTCTGGCCCCGCAGCCTTGTGTATGTTGACCTGTTTAAAGGTCTTACTCACGTCAGCTATGGAGAGCGTGATCACACAGTTGTCCGGAACAGCTGATGCTCTCATGCATGCCTCAGTGTTGCTTGCCTCGAAGCGAGCATAGAAGTGATTTAGCTCGTCTGGTAGGCTCGTGTCACTGGGCAGCTCGCGGCTGTGCTTCCCTTTGTAGTCTGTAATAGTTTGCAAGCCTTGCCACATAAGATGAGCGTCGGAGCCGGTGTAGTATGATTCAATCTTATCCCTGTATTGACGCTTTGCCTGTTTTATGGTTCGTCGCAGGGCATAGCAGGATTTATTGTAAGCTCGCGGGTTAGAGTCCCGCACCTTGAAAGCGGCAGCTCTACCCTTTAGCTCAGAGCGAATGTTGCCTGTAATCCATGGCTTCTGGTTGGGGGTATAGACGTACAGTGACTGTGGGGACGACGTCCTCGATACACTTATTGTTAAAGCCAGTGACTGATGTGGTGTACTCCTCAATGCCATCGGAAGAATCCCGGAACATGTTCCAGTCTGTGATAGCAAAACAGTCCTGTAGTTTTTTATAGACCGAGTCACTGGTGCTTCCTGCTTTAATTTTAGCTTGTAAGCAGGAATCAGGAGGATAGAGTTTTAGTCGGATTTACCAAATGGAGGGCGAGGGAGAGCTTTGTACGCGTCTCTGTGTGTGGAGTACAGGTGATCTAGAATTTTTTTCCCTCTGGTTGCACATTTAACATTTGGTAGAACTGATTTCAGTTTCCCTGCAGTAAAGTCTCTGGCCACTAGGAGTGCCGCCTCTGGGTGAGTGGTTTCCCGTTTGCTTATTTCCTTATACAGCTGACTGAATGCGGTCTTAGTGCCATCATCTGTCTGTGGTGGTAAATGAACAGCCACGAAAAGTATAGCGGAAAACTCTCTAGGCAAGTAGTGTGGCCTGCAATTTATCACAATATACTCTACTTCAGGCGTGCAAAATCTAGAGACTTCCTTAGATTTCGTGCACCAGCTGTTTACAAATATGCATAGACCCCTCCCCTTACCGGAGTGTACTGTTCTATCTTGCCGGTGCAGCGTATATCCCGCTAGCTGAATATCCATGTCGTCATTCAGCCACGATTCCGTGAAACATAGGATATTACAGTTTTTGATGTCCAGTTGGTAGGATATTCGTAATCGTACCTCGTCTAATTTATTGTCCAATGATTGCATGTTGGCGAGTAGTATTGACGATAACGGCAGCTTTCCCCCTCGCCTTCTGCGGGTCCTCACGAGGCATCCGGCTCTTTGTCCTCTGTACCTGCATCGCTTCCTCTTGCAAATAGCGGGGATAGCGGCCCTGTCGGGTGCTTGGAGAATGTCCTGTGCGTCCTGCTTGTTTTAGAAAAAAATCTTTGTCTAATCTGACGCGAGTGATCGCTATCTAGAAGCTCTTTTTTTCCATAAGATACGGTGGCAGAAACATTATGTACAAAGTAAGTTACAAATAACGCGAAAAAACACATAATAGCACAATTGGTTGGGCACCCGTAAAACTGCTACCATTTCTTCCGGCGCCATTTTGAGAATTACTCAATGAACCATAAACAATTAATGAACATGCACCTGTGGAACGGTCGTTAACACACTAACAGCTTAGGCAATTAAGGCCACAGTTACAAAAGGGTATGACACTAAAGAGGCCTTTCTACTGAAAAACACCAAAAGGAAGATGCCCAGGGTCGCTGCTCATCTGTGTGAACGTGCCTTGGGCATGCTGCAAGGAGGCATGAGGACTGCAGATGTGGCTAGGGCAATAAATTGCAATGTCCGTACTGTGAGACGCCTAAGACAGCGCTACAGGGAGACAAGACGGACAGCTGATTGTCCTCGCAGTGGCAGACCACGTGTAACAACTGCACAGGATTGGTACATCCAAACATCACACCTGCGGGACAGGTACAGGATGGCAACAACAACTTCCCGAGTTACACTAGGAACGCACAATCCCTCCATCAGTGCTCAGACTGTCCGCAATCGGCTGAGAGAGGCTGGACTGAGGGCTTGTAGGCCTGTTGTAAGGCAGGTCCTCACCAGACATCACCGGCAACAACGTCGCCTATGGGCATAAACCCACCGTCGCTGGATCAGACAGGACTGGCAAAAAGTGCTCTTCACTGACTTTGTCAGTTGCCTACCAGGGGTGATGGTCGGATTCGCGTTTATTGTTGAAGGAATGAGCATTACACCAAGGCCTATACTCTGGAGCGGGATCGATTTGGAGGTGGAGGGTCCGTCATGGTCTGGGGAGGTGTGTCACAGCATCATCGGACTGAGCTTGTTGTCATTGCAGGCAATCTCAATGCTGTGCGTTACAGGGAAGACATCCTCCTCCCTCATGTGGTACCCTTCCTGCAGGCTCATCCTGACATGATCCTCCAGCATGACAATGCCACCAGCCATACTGCTTGTTCTGTGCATGATTTCCTGCAAGACAGGAATGCTAGTGTTCTGCCATGGCCAGCGAAGAGCCTGGATCTCAATCCCATTGAGCACGTCTTGGACCTGTTGGATCAGAGGGTGAGGGCTAGGGCCATTCCCCCCAGAAATGTCCGGAAACTTTCAGGTGCCTTGGTGGGAGAGTGGGGTAACATCTCACAGCAAGAACTGGCAAATCTGGTGCAGTCCATGAGGAGGAGATGCACTGCAGTACTTAATGCAGCTGGTTGCCACACCAGATACTGACTGTTACTTTTGATTTTGATCCCCCCCCCCCCCCCCCCCCTTTGTTCAGGGACACATTATTCCATGTCTGTGGAACTTGTTCAGTGTATGTCTCAGTTGTTGAATCTTGTGTTCATACAAATATTTACACGTTAAGTTTGCTGAAAATATACGCAGTTGACAGTGAGGACGTTTCTTTTTTTCCTGAGTTTAGTTTGTCACCATGTAGCCCATCTTGTTTGTCTCCAACACCAAGGTTGTTTTACATCCACAAATGATCAGAACTAAAAACAACCAGATAATCTGTTTTACATAATCAAAGCTGCTCCAAGTTTATCAAGCAATGTGTATTTATTACGATATTCAAATGAACCATGCTGAATATTCAGGAGGCTAAATAGTAAAGATCTTCTGAAACCTTATCCTCTGGTTCCTCTGGCTCGACTGGTACATACAGCCTGGTAACACTGTGCAACAAAGTGGGACTTGAAAGGGGGTTGTAGTAGATGGGACTTAGAAAAATAAATGTTCTCTTTCATTAACCATATAATTTTTGGGAAGCCCAATTGATTCTGAGTTCAGGCATATACATTTTAAATGTGAAAACTATTTCTAAGATGCGTACTTTCAGATTTTCCAAACTCACCGGCGTTGCTTGCACTTTGAAGTCCACAATGTAGGGGGGAGGTTCTAAGGGTTATCCAAATGATGATGATGGACGGGAGAGAGAGAGAGAGAGAGATCAGCCAATTATTACTGATCAGCCAATTAAAACCAGTGCTTGTTTCAAGACCCGTTCTGAGGCGCTGTAAAACCAGACGGTTCGACAGAGAGCCGGCTGGTGGACAAAATTATCCGGTTCCTAACACCACACTGAGACAAAGCCCCCCCCCCCCGCACTGTGGTCATGTGACCAACTGATAGCTCCCTGCTCTCACAAAAGCCCCAGGTGGTGTTTTCCCTTTCCCAGCAACACCTGATAAGCCCCAATTAGCAGTGTGTCTGTGTGCCTGCTGCCCCCCTCCCAAATAGCTGTTCCATTACCCACCTGCTGTCACTGCAGCACTCACAGCTACCCAGCTCCACTTTCTCCTGCTGCAGGGGAAACCAGTCAACCTAGACATCAGTGTTTGAGATACCTCAGACACAACATCGTCTTGTATAACTGCACTCAGTCACATGGACACACGGAGACGTACATACATATACAGTACCCTGAGTGTTCAAAACATTAGGAACACTAAAATTGAGTTGCACCCCCCTTTGTCCCCAGAACTTCCTCAGTTCGTCGGGTCATGGACTACAAGGTGTCGAAAGCGTTCCACATGGATGCCGACACATGTTGACTAACTTGTTTTAACTGGGCCCTCACCGTTTCACCGTTTCCTGCGCCAATGAGCTTGGAACAGACACAGCTGTATTTGCACAACGGAGAAGTGTTCAGGTAGCCTATTTCATGGGATCAGCCAGTGGCGGTTCTAGCTTGTATGGCTCCCAGGGCGAACCCCCCCTTTAGAAAGAAAAACAACAACTATTCTGCACTAACTGTCATTTTTATTCGGACATTTGGAACAACACAAATAAATAATAACATTTAAAACTATATAAACATAAAAATATATACAAAAATAAGACTCATAAATATCAAAAAGATGTAATAAAGACAAATAGAAACACGCGTTGATTTGGCACTCGAGCATTAATACATTACCCAAGTCACATAATGAAACAATGAATGCGCACAAATTAACGGGAAACAGAGAGTGTATTCTGGAGAGGGGACGCGCCTATAGTGCGTTTTTGACACAAACCCATTCCCTTCTTGTGTAGACATTTTTAATTAGGGATGTCATTTATGAAAATACTAGGCTGTAGTGTGTAGAGCACAACTCAAATTATTTTAGATCGGCCTACAAGAGAAAATGCATGTGAAACATTAACACTAGAACTCCCAAGGCCGGAAACCTGACTGTTTTCAGTTTTGTAATTTCAATATAAACCTTACACCTGACTCTTCCAAAACATATGTGTATTTTACAGTCTAGCAGTACTCTCAGACAAATGTCATAAAAGACAAAAACTTTGAGCATCTCATCCTAAAAGCACCATGACGGTCAAAATGACCATATCATATTTAACAGTAGACTAGCCAGGCCTTGAGGAGCACCAATAGCCACCAGTCTAATAAATCCATTTAACTAGAAAAGCCTGGCCTCATAGAACCCCCCTTCGTGCCAATGTCATTTAGTTGTGTTTATGAAGGTGTTCAGTAACAGAATACAAAACGTAAATATTTGAAAGAACATAACATTTTTCATTAGTTTATGTTCCTGTAGGCTAGATGTAAAAACCCAAAACTAAAAACACAGAATGGACCTCTGTAAGATGATATGGAAGAAGTGCTATTTGGTAAGCTCCTTGTTTCTTTGTTCATGAAAATACCCATCCCCATGCTGCCAAATGCATCTTGCTGTGTTGCGTTAATAATAATAATTATTATAGGTGTAGTTTCAATAAAGTTTAGGTTTAGTTTGGACGGGCCTGGTGGGCAGGCAACTTGTCTTCCAGTCAGAAAATACACTATCATCTGTTATTAGTATTTACAGTCTACGCGCTTCTGGATCAAGAAATACATTTTCTGACTGTTGCATTTGGTGTCCTGATGTTTCTTATGACATATTTTAACATAATAAATGCATTCATTTAGCAATTAATTCTTTATTATGGAATATTTAAACAATTGAAATATCAAATGGTCAGAATGACGGTCATGGCCTTTCTAGTAGTTATGGAATTCCGGCACGCTGAGTGTTAACGTTCACTGCCTGTGAAGTCAAAGACATTCTGCTTGCATGCGCAGTAATACAGCTGCATTTTTTTATTCTTTCGGATCCATTTGGGTCGGATACAGACCTGACCCAATTTGGATCCGATTCTCTGACATATTTCGGGTCACATCTGGTCCACCTCGGATCCGAATCAGAGGGGGTATTGATTTTGCAAAAAAATGTCAGATGTGAATTTCACAAATCCAATTTGATTTGGATCTAAATTTCCAGATCTGAGATGACCTCTACTTCACACTACCCCTCTATCACATTAAAGCTGTTGTATTAGCATCAAAGCACCAGACAGATGCAATCTTACCTCTGTGGTAGAGTAATTTCTCTCCTCCTCCTAGCTAATCTCTCTCAGGCTTTTAGAGCAGCCAGAGGGTTATGGGTTATCATCATAGTCCCACGCTGGGTAGGACCTCTCTCTGCTGTGATTGGCTGCCTTGTTGGGTTCCATTTTTGGACCGTCTAATGGTGTTGTGAGCATACTCGTTGAGAGCTCTGCTAGCTGTCAGGAGGATTGTTCCATTCTGCACTCCCTCCCCTTAACGCCTCCTCCCCCACACCGGTCCCTGACCACAGGTTCTCACCCTTGACGCCAAGTGCCAACAGTGTCTCTGCGGTATCAACACAAATGCAGTGAGATGGAGCATTAAAGATGTCGGTGCAGGAAGGAAGAGAGATTTATATCTCAGCAGGACTGTGAAACAACGCAGTGTATAAAGTCAAGAAGCAATGGGGCTTGTAAACATACAAGATAAAAGACGTACAACATACAGTGCATTCGGAAAGTATTCAGACTCCTTGACTTTTTCCACATTTTGTCACGTTACAGCCTTATTCTAAAATGGACTAAATAAAAACAATTCCTCAGCAAAAACAGAAATACCTGATTTACATAAGTATTCAGACCCTTTGCTATGAGACTCGAAATTGAGCTCAGGTGCATCCTGTTTCCATTGATCATCCTTGAGATGTTTCTACAACTTGATTGGAGTCCACCTGTGGTAAATTCAACTGATTGGACATGATTTGGAAAGGCATGTCAGAGAAAAAAACCAAGCCATGAGGTCGAAGGAATTGTCCGTAGAGCTACGAGACAGGATTGTGTCGAGGCACTGCAGAGATGGATAATCATCTCTGCAGCACTCCACTAATTCAGGCCTTTATGGTAGAGTAACCAGATGGAAGCCACTCCTCACATGTCAGCCCGCTTGGAGTTTGCCAAAAGGCATATAAAGACTCTCAGACCATGAGAAACAAGATTCTCTGATCTGATGAAACCAAGATTAAACTATTTGGCCTGAATGCCAAGCGTTACGTTTGGTGGAAACCTGGCACCATCCCTACGGCATGGTGGTGGTGGCATCATGCTGTGGGGATGTTTTTCAGCAGCAGGCACTGTGAGACTAATCAGGATCGAGGCAAAGCACAGAGAGCTCCTTGAAAACCTGCTCCAGTGGGCTCAGGACCTCAGACTGGGGCGACGGTTCACCTTCCAACAGGACAACGACTCTAAGCACACAGATAAGACAACGCAGGAGTGGCTTCGGGACAAGTCTCTGAATGTCCTTGAGTGAACCAGCCAGAGTCCGTACCTGAACCCGATCAAACATCTCTGGAGAGACCTGAAAATAGCTGTGCAGCGATGCTCCCCATCCAACCTGACAGCGCTTGAGAGGATCTGCAGAGAAGAATGGGAGAAACTCCCCAAATACAGGTGTGCCAAGCGTCATACCCAAGAAGACTCGAGGCTGTAATCGCTGCCAAGGGTGCTTCAACAAAGTACTGAGTAAAGGGTCTGAATACTTATTTGTGATTTCTGATTTTTAATCAATTAGCAAAAATGTCTAAAAACCTGTTTTTTCTTTGACATTTGGGTATTGTATGTAGACTGATGAGGGAAAAACTTTTTTTTATTTTTTTTTAGGTCAATTTTAGCTGTAACCTAACAACATTTGAAAGCTACTGTACATCCTACATAGAGTATCTACAGCAAGTATTGCCATGATGTGGTTTCTGTTGAACCCATTATAGATCTATAATAGATGCACACATAAACACACTATGGTATGGATCGATAAAACACAAAGCCTACAGCCGCAGAGACTTAAAACAACTCACTCAAAACCTCTTCCTGTCAGACAGACAAACGTTCGATTGGATAAGTGAGAGCTACGCTGAGGTCGGTTTATTTTCAGTTAGATAATTAAAAAATAAATCACAGTTAAAAAACAACAACATTAAATGCACTATGCATTATGTGGGTTGAATGCTGTAACAAAAAATAAAACTAACAAAAGTCCAATGATGGTAGTGACTGCCCATTACTGCTTATTCACATTACTTTATTCCAATATTTCAGTTGTTGTGTATATTACAATTTGTTTTAGGCCTATTTGATGACTACATTATTTCACTGTAAGTCATTATGTCATCTCTATAAAGCTGACAAAGTCACATATTTTAGTTGTTCTTCAAAAGTAAATAAGGCACATTTTATGACTGTTGAATACCAACTAACAAACTTCGATCATGTACACTACATGGCCAAAAGTATGTGGACACCTGCTCGTCGAACATCTCATTCCAAAATCATTGGCATTCATATGCATACAAACTATTTGCATACAAATCTGTAGATGCTCTACAGACGATCAGTAACACTTGCATATCGCCCTTTCCAGATCAGATGAAGGACCCCCCACCCCCGGTCTCTACTGTACCTCAGTCACAGCTCATCCTGCTTCACACACAGACACCCGCTACACTCTCTTCTATAGCTACAAGTCATTACATAGTGGAAACGGCCAGGGAAGGACAAGCCCTCCACAGCCCCAGCCAGCCAGTTAGCCACACACTGAGTTTAGCTTCACAGTCAGGCTGTAGTGGGACTGAATTTGCTGTTGATAGCAGGCGGTAGCAGTGTGTCTCTGCTCTCTCTCTCTCTCCACATCCCTGAGCCCCAGGGCTCTATCCATGACATGAAGTGATTTCACAGCCATCACTGCAGCATTGATCGCCCTCAGTCAGTTCCCAGAGCAAGGCAGAAGCAGAGTCAGAGCATTCAAGTTCACAGAACCAGCAGGACCAGGGGCAGAGGGGGCAGAAACACTATTTGGATAGTCTATCTGTAGATGCTCTACAGACAAACTAACTAACTACTAACCCTAGCTTTAACCCTAACCCTTATCTTACCCAGGGTAAGTCTTCAGGGCAACAGTCATGCAGTAGGTTGGTGGTATCAGTGATGATCTGTGAGTGAGAGAGCGATTGCAGTGGTTCTCCCCTGGACTTCTTCCTGTCTGGTGTGATCTCCTCTAGATGGCTCAGTGTTGACAGGCACTCAGCCATGCAGCCAGGGCTGAAACCCACACCAAGAGAAAAAAAAACACAAATAGCAACACTGAAACGACACACGTGTGCTAGCGGACCAGACACAGAGATACACACAGACACCTTCAAAATGGCAAAAGAACAATACCATCCCTCACACAGACACACCAGTATAATCTTATCTATATGCATACCACTTTGACACTGATATTCACAACTGTTTAGAGCTCAATTTCCTAAACAAAGGAAATGGCTATGGCGAAATCTCCACGAGCAGTCTCTGGACTTTGACAGTAGAGTGAGAGTGAATCACTTGGTCTGTCTGTGATTTGACCTTTGACATACAGTTCTGTAGCACTGGGCTTCGTGGAGCTGGCTACAGCGTGGGCTGACATTGTGGGGGAGTGAAACTCAGGCTCAAGAGAGAAGAGGCTCTGTCGTTGAGAGACTTGCACTGTTCATATGACCAGCAGGCAGCTAAATGGAAGAAAAAACAGAGGGGAGAAAGAGGGGGTGGTTTTGGGGGGGCGGGGGGCGGTGTGAGAGGAAGAGAGGCTGTTTCTGTGTCGCTCTGTGACTTGTATTGTAGAGAGGCCTGACGGACCAGAGATATGAGATGGAAGCCTGCAATATCTCAGTTTTAAGCTTTAAGAGGAATTCCACAGGGGAACTTTATGCACATTCGGAGAAAGATTAAAAAAAACATGCTGGAAAAATGTCATTGCTGCTTGCTTTGTGTAAACTTGCCAAACCATGACCCAGACATACACATTCACATTCCTCTGGCTCTTCACTGAGATGTATTGTTTAGATTAGTTATAGTGAAATATTAGTCCAGTAATGATCATTGAATGAATATTTACATTACTGCGTAGCTATAGTAGTACAGAGTCAGATAGGCATAATTAATACTGATGCAGAAATACATGTTGTTACATACTGTGACTAGACATCCACTTCTGTTTTTTTGTTACAGAATTCTAAAATTTGCAGAGATGCTGACTACTTCCCCGGAAAAGCACACGTTTTTTAGCTTCAAAGACAGAATGTGTCTTCCTCTCCCCCTTTGTCGTATGGTGTGGGGATTTCATCATTCTGGGATGCTTGTTAAAATCTTGCTGAAGCTGGCAGATTATTTAGGAAGTGTATTTTTTTTTTTTTTTAAACACTGAATGATGGGTAATCTTGTAATTAGGGATTAACCTTCCCCTCATCAGCAGATGACAGTTTGAGCACAGCCTCTTTTGGGGGTCTAATTTCTGTCTGCACAGTTCGGTCATGAAGCAATGTTTACTTTCACTGAGTCTCTCTCTCTCTCTCTCTCTCAGTGAAGAGGGTCATCGTGCAGCGGAGCCCCCCGGCAGCGATTGGTAACCCACATGATCGACAGCCCCCCCAATCTACCCGACGGGAGGGGCAAGGCATCAGAGGGGATGGCGCCTTTGAGGCAATTACTGTAATACATTCACCCTCAGACCATTCTGGTCAACCCCTGTCCCACGGGGCACACTGCCAAAATTATTCATATTCTTACGTCGCACAATTCTGCATATTTCTCTTTCATCCGGCGTCCTGATTTAAAGGGACCACATTTCCCTCTGTCCATGTTCCTCCTCCTCTGGTATACTTTACCCTTACCACAGAGATCAAAGCACAGGAGCACGAAGAGGTGATTAAAACCCCATCAGGAAGGACTGATTTCGAACACATCTGGAGCGGACATGTTCTTATAGCTCCGTATTAAGGCCTCATTACTCCATATTCTATTTAAAGGAACCACTCTCTGGTGTGAGGCTGTTCATGAGTCTCATCAGCAACACCATGCAGAAACGGTTTCAGTTGGACACCCCGAGCTGTCTTAACCCCACATCTTACCAACATCTTACCAACACTCATTTCCCATGAGCAGTTCGCAACAACCTGAGCAGTTCTACGTTGCTCAAGAGATCACAGTAACTAGGCTTCCATCCAATTGGCGACAGATTTTCATGCGAACAGTCGAACGTCAGCATAAAGAAAACATGTGAATTTTCAGACCAGTAGCGCGTTTCAACCAAATGGACTTGCTGCGGATAAAAATCAGTGCGATGACATTTGTATTTGGTACAAGCAAAAAAACATTCTAAAAAAAAAGTTCAATGGGTTTCCGTTACATTTTTCAACTGAACCGATAGTTTTGTCACGTAAAATGTTTAGTTAAATAGCAAATGTCCCTACTCTAGTCTTGGTCCGTGCACTCTAGCCAACATCTCACAGATACAGTGAGGGTTGGGTGGCCTACATCATGAGATTATGGATAAGAGCGAGAATATTTGTATTTGTCAAACGGCAGTCAAGCATCTATCATCGATCATGTCACCAGAACAAGACCCTCGATATTTATTGGAAAGGAGCATCAAGCTCACCTTGCACTTTCACCGCCCTGTGAAGTTCACCATAACTTATTCCATCTGTAGCCTAATAAACGAAATGGTTTCCCGAGTCGTAATGGGAGGACCACACACACACACCATATCATTGCGTGACTCAAGAGTTTACTTTGATATGAAGGTTATTATATCAATATTTGCGCATAAAAAAGGTGTTTCCACCGCATAATACATTTTACAGACACAAAAAGATCCCACCATGTCAAAAGGAACAAATGATCTGTCTGCATTTAAAAGAGTTGTACCTCCACTTTGTTTCCATCATAGCTGTCGTGATTTATTTTTATACAGTATGAACTTACTTGCATAAAAACTGTATGGAAACGTGGTTAGTGTCACAAAGGAAGTGTGGTGGGAAAAGCTAACAGCATGTTAATGTTCTCACGGCAATAAGACACGTACACACTAGTCACATTACTGGTAAACCACAGAGGCAAGGCTCGAAATATTTACACTCAGCAGGGAAGTCTGCTTGTCTCCATCCAGCTCTGAAACTGAAATGCATGCGAGCGCAAGGCTCTGTAGAGTTGGAGCAGGACAAGTCAGTCTTGAACCAGCATCCTGGCTCGCTCAGAACAGTGGGGGGGGGGGGGGGGGGGGGGGGGGGGGGGGCAAGGAGCTCTGTTCTGCTGTTGGACCTGAACATAACCGGTTGGTCTGGATCAGAACCCTTTAGTTTGGAACAATGTGTTCCATTATGGGTCAGATATGGAAATAACAGCTGAGCTCAAGGGAGGATGAGCTGTGCTAGTTTCAGGTTTCAGCAGTGCTGCTATTCTCACACATCTCTGTGTTGTTGTTTAACACAGTCAGGTACTCCTAAATGAATAGGCTTTGAATGCACATTCACATTTCCTTTGTCCCGGCTCCCTGCTCCTATTCTGACCTGATGCTAGGACTTGGACTCCAACCCTACTCCGGTTCTGTTCTACTGCCTGGCTAGGATACTGTGTGTAATGAGGGTTTGGGATCGCGCACAGCATCAGCATGCATGTGATCTTGTATGTGTGTGTATGCATCATGTTGATGAACGGAAGCACTATAGAAGCGGATTCCAAATGCTTTGAGGGATCTCTGTATGTGTGTGCAATATTAGTTGTGTTTGTGTGTGTGTGTGTGTGTGTGTGTGTGTGTGTGTACACAAATTGGTGGTGAGGGTGCAAGCAGTGACTGTGACAATACAAACTGCATGCTTGTTCCTCTGATGTTCCTGTGGTCTTTCTATGCATCAATAACAGCAGACTGTCACAGGACAGAGAGCTGGGAGGCCACAATAGAGGAGGGGGATGGTGCCAATGAAAGAGATGAGAAATGTATAAAAAATATGATATCATCTATAGGGGTGAACAGAGGGGGACAACGCACTTCTGATTGCTTTCAGCCTCTATTTAGACGCTGCATTGAAGCCTTCCATATTTTATTAACACCGACCTGTATTCAGAGCTTTGACGTCAGAAAAATACATGGTTGCCTAGTGAGAGAACACTCTTTGCAAACATTCAACAAAGTTTCAGACAGGATGACATTTTCTTAAAAATACTGACAAGAGCTAGCCAATGTGTCTCCTGAAAAACAACACGGGTATTTGGACATCCAGAGACCTCCCGAAGCACTGACATAAGAGCGCCAATCCCCCCTGAGACTGGACACGAACTGAAGTACTCATGTAACATACAGTTACAGTACATGGTAAAAGCAGACCACATACAGAGGCAGAGTGAGCTGTACGGAAACAACCCAGGAGGTTAAGTTTCAAGTCACATGCACAAGTACAGTGAAATGCCTTTCTTGCTAACTCAAAGCCCAACAATGCAATAATCAATCATTTATTACTAGAAGAAGAATAAATATGAAATACACAATAAAGTAAGTAAGTAAGCATACTATATACAGCAAATATTTAAAAAGTCTGTTTATATGTGCAGGGATACTGGCGTGATGGAGGGAGATATGTATAGGAATAAGGTGACTAGTTAACAGGATATAAGATAAACAGCTTGTATGTGAGTGGGTGTGCAGGTGTGTAGAGTCAGTATAATGTATGTGCATATTATGTGTGAGTGAGCGAATGATAGAGTGAGTGTTCATGTGTGTGTTGGAGTGACAGTGGGTATGAGTGTGTAGGGCCCTGTGAGTGTGCATAGACAGTGCAAATACAGAAATAAAAGGTAAATAAAGATACAAGTTAAACTCGGTCCACGTAGCTATTTTGTTAGCTATTTATCAGTCGTATTGCTTTGGCATAGAAGCTGCGCGGCAGCTGAGAAAATTGTCTATGGCTTCGGTGGTTGGGGTCTTTGATGATTTTCCGGGCCTTCTTTTTACACTGCCTAATATAGAGGTCCTGGATGGCAGGGAGCTCGGCCCCAGTGATGTACTAGGTTGTCCGCACAACCCTCTGTAGCGCCATGCGATCGAGGATGGTGCTATTGCTATACCAAGCGGTGATGCAGCCATTCAATATGCTCTCACCGGTACACCTGTAGAACGTTTTGAGGATGAGAGCCCATGCCAAATTTTCAACCTCCTGAGGGGGCAAAGGCGATGTTGCGCCTTCTTCACGGCTGTGCGTTTGGACCATTTTAAGTCTTTAGTGATTTGGACAACGAGGAACTTAAAGCTGTCTACCTGCTCCACTGCCGGCCTGTCGATGTGGATGGGGGCATGGTCGACCCCGCCCCGTTTCCTGTAGTCCACGATGAGCTCCTTGGTCTTGCTGACATTGAGGGAGAGGTTGTTGCTCAAGCACCACACTGTCAAGTCACTGACCTCCTCCCTGTAGGCTGACTCATCATCACCGGTCATTGGACCTACCACCATCGTGTCATCAGCGAACTGATAATGGTGTTGGAGTCATGCGTGACCGCACAGTCGTGGTTGAACCGGGGGGGGGCTAAGCATACACCCCTGTGGGGCCCCTGCGTGAAGGGTCAGCGTGATGGAGGTGATGTTGCCTGCCCTCACCACCTGGGGTAGGCCCATCAGAAAGTCCAGGATCCAGTTGCAGAGGGAGGTGTTCAGACCCAGAGTCCTAAGCTTGGTGACGAGTTTGTAGAGGATGATAGTGTTGAACGCTGAGCTGTAGTCAATGAACCGCATTCTCACATAGGTATTCCTCTTATGTAGGTGGGTGAGGGCAGTGTGGAGAGCAATTGAGATTGAGTCATCTATGGATCTGTTGGGGCAGGATGCCAATTGGAGTGGGTCTAGGATGGCTGGGATGGTAGAGTTAGTGTGTGCCATAACCAGCCTCTCAAATGATTCCAGAAGTGAGCTCTACAGGGCGGTAATCATTGTGGTATGAAGCATTAGAGTTCTTAGGAACAGGGATGGTTGTGGTCATCTTAAAACATGTGGGGAATTACAGACTGGGACAAGGAGAGGTTGAAAATTACTGTGAATATGCCTGCCATCTCTTCTGCGCATGCTCTGAGAATGGACCCTGGAATACCGTCAGGGCCCGCGGACTTGAGGGTGTTGACCTGATTAAAAACCCTTCTCACGTCGGCCTCAGAGAGTGAGATCACCCAGTCCTCTGGGTCGGTGACAGCCCTCACATCCGGGTCAATGTTGTTGTTGTCAAAGCGTGCATAACATGCATTGAGTTCATCTGGTAGAGAGGCATCGTTGGGCAGATCACTGTTGGGTCTTCCTTTGTAATTTGTAATAGACTGTAGCCCCTGCCACATGCGGCGGGCGTCGGAGCCTGTGTAATATGATTCCACCTAATTCCTATATTGTCCTTTTGCTCGTTTGACTCTGCGGAAGTCATAGCGGGCCTTAACAATAACAGCTGAAATGATTTGGGAGTTTGGGGGATTTTGGGCCATGCTACAACTATTTCACTGCCTTGCAACCTCTCCAAAAGTCCCTTGATGGAACCGTTGTATGTGTATACATGTGTGTATGTATGGTATAATATTGTGAGCAGGTCTGAAAGTACTCTGTCATGCTGTGGGGGTATGGTTTCGAGGGCAGTGAGAGAACGGCTACTTGACTTTGACCGGGAGCAGAGAGATGATCTCACAAGAGTTACAACATTTGACCTGTTGTCACGTTTGGTTGAGACAAACATCGTCCATTTCCAATTGATCTGCCAACTCCTATAAAGCATCCTGAACTGTTGTATGACCTCACTCCAGTTTAGTTACTCGTGGTGTGCGTTTTAAATTTGTGCAGTTCACTTAAAATCCCATTTCAGTGTGTCAGTCAGGAAGTAGGCCAGCCAATACAGTCTGTCAGCCTGCCACATCCATCTTTACTCATAATCACACAGAGATGCATCTCCAATATGTTGTTAATGGAACAGACCTTCTTTCAGAGTTCTAAGTCTCAGTAAGCAGTAAGCTTCCAGAAAGCTTCTCTAAGTATATGGGTGGTCCACAGTGAAGTTAAAAATACTGTATGATATAGACATGCCTTTATCACAACTGTGCAGGATGATTTGAACCAAATCCCTTTAATGATATGTCAGGCATGCTGGTGTGTTGGTGAGGGTATTAGGGTGCGTAGCCATGGATACTTTTATGGTTAAGTGATTAGAGAAGACGGGAGATGTAACAGGACCTTTTAAAGCTGTTGGATTTGGATAAGGAGTTCAAACATCATTCTGACCTGAAATACACCAAACGTTTTCCCTCCTCCAAATATCTGCTCAACTAAATATTTATAAAAGTATTCCTGAGGGCACGTCTGTGTTAGACAGATGTTGTTTTGATATAGTTCCATGTGTCTGTGAAAGATGTTGGGAATGGGGGAAAAAAGCAGAGCAGGCCATATACTTCCTGATCGGAGACACTCCCAGTTCTTGGCTGTGTATCAGAAAGCTACATGTTGTCAGCTGTTTGTTGCAGCTTGTACCTCTGCAGCCTGTGAACAGAAGGCACTTATTTTGCTACAGCTGCCACACCCAGGAAAAGTGTTTTTCAGGCTAGCGGAGATTCTCATTTGGGCAAAAGACCGTCCTCTCATTGACTTCTCCTTCCTCTCTCCTCCGTGACCCGGTAAAACCGATACGTAGTCGAGCGTCAATTCGTTAGTAGGCGAACGAAGGAGGCTGCTCCCCTCCTCGATTACCAACTTCAACAGAGGATGCACAAGAGTATCCACACCACAGGAGGTTGGTGGCACCTTCATTGGGAAGGATGGAATTGTAGTAATGGCTGGAGGGGTATGGTCACAAATACATCGAACACATGGTTTCCATGTGTTTGATGCCATTCCATTCGCTCTGTTTCAGCCATTATTATGAGCCGTCCTCCAATCAGCAGCCTCCACTGATCCTCACGGCAGGTAGCGCAGAAGTGTTAAAATACCCGCCACACCCCCTTTGAGTCAGCTGATGTTTTCCCGAAGGAGAAGAGCATGCACACACTTAAAAACAATGCTACTTATCCTTTTATCTAGAAAATGTATTGCACTAACTACATTTGTTTTGATCACTTTATACATTTAATTTGGGGATCCACCCCTGTAAAGCCATTACACACACTGATTGTGATACAGATAAGAGCTGCAGCACTGACTAAAAATGTAAGTAGTGGATTGACTCGTGACGGTTTCCTTTTAACCCTGCCTGTTCAAGCCAGAACGTTGTTCCCTTCTCTGATCTTTCTGATGTTCGTACCCCTTTAGAAATGGCTGACTAAAGTAAAGTGGTTGTGTGTAGTAGACAACAAGAGCCTTCAGCGTCCCTAAGGATATAGTCTTCTCACTGCTTCGTATTAGCGGCCTCGCTCTCCCAGGACTGGAGCTGAAACATGAGCATCCTTTAGGGACGACCCCACCCACATCTCCCTCCGACTTCAACCCCCCATGTGACCCGGCTTCCGACCTGGCCAAGAAATAATCCCACACATCCAGTTCCCACCGCTGAATTATCATCCATTTATTTATCCATCTGTTTACTTTCTACATTGGTTTATTTATTTGTCCATTGATTTGACTTGCATTTCTCACGCGCTTCTGCTCCTCGCAGTCTTCCTCCACACTGTGTGGATGCTGCTGTCATGTCTGCCTGGTTACACTGTGTGGATGCTGCTGTCATGTCTGCCTGGTTACACTGTGTGGATGCTGCTGTCATGTCTGCCTGGTTACACTGTGTGGATGCTGCTGTCATGTCTGCCTGGTTACACTGTGTGGATGGTTGACTGCTGGTGTGTTGGAGCTGCTAACAGCAGCACTCCAGGACTCTGTCATTTGGGCCAGAGATGAGTGTGTGAAGTGAACATGTGTGAAGAGGGTTGGCAGAGGTCAGTGGCGGCGTGGCGGGTTTTGTTCTAGTGTAATGAGCCGTGAGGTCACATGATCCCAAAGCAGACGGCCAGTCGCCTGGATCAGGTTGTGTCTCTCTCCAGCCTGTCGGCCAGCCCCCCCTCCCCCCCGTAGCACAGGCGTCCCATCCACACCCCCACAACATGCCCATCTCACACCGGATATTGTTCTCCACCTACATACACAGAGTACACCAAACATTAAGAACACCTCCCCCCTTTACCCTCAGAACAGACTCAGTTCATCAGGGCATGGACTCTACAAGGTGTCCAAAGCATTCCACAGGGATGCTGGCCCATGTTGACTCCAATGCTTCCCACAGTTGTGTCAAGTTGGCTGGTTGTCCTTTGGGTGGTGGACCATTCTTGATACACACAGGAAACTGTTGAGCGTGAAAAACCCAGCAGTGTTGTAGTTCTCGACACAAACCAGTGTGCCTGGCCCCTACTACCATACCCTGTTCAAAAGCACTTCAATCTTGTGTCTTTCCCATTCACCCTCTGAATGGCACACATGCACAATCCATGTCTCAACTATCTCAAGGCTTAAAAATCCTTCTTTAACCTGTCTCCTCCCCTTCATCTACACTGATTTATGTGGATTTAACCAGTGACGTCAATAAGGGATCGTAGCTTTCACCTGGATTCACCTGGTCAGTCTATGTCATGGAAGGAGTAGGTGTTTTGTGTATGTCCCTCTCCCACCCATCACCCCTCTCAAATGATGTTATCATGGAGAAATGTTTGCTTGTCTTTATTTGGTGCTTCTTGTCTGTAGTGGCTCCCATGTGCATCTGAGCATTCAGTTAGTTTAGCACTCTGTTGCCATTGACATTAGCTCATGCTTAACCATCAGGAGCTTTTAACATTTTAGAGAGGCTTAATGACCAGCACACTGAAGAGAGTGATCTGAGAGAGAGAGAGAGAGAGAGAGAGAGCTGAGAGAGAGAGCTGAGAGAGAGTGAGCTGAGGAGAGCGCTGAGGAAAGAGAGAGAGCTGAGCTGAGGAGAGAGAGAGCGAGAGAGAGCGAGAGAGAGAGAGCTGAGAGAGAGCGAGCTGAGGAGAGAGAGAGAGAGAGCTGAGCTGAGGAGAGCGAGAGAGAGCGAGAGAGAGAGAGCGAGAGCGAGAGAGAGCGAGAGAGAGAGAGCTGAGAGAGAGCGAGAGAGAGAGCGAGAGAGAGCTGAGAGAGAGAGCTGAGAGAGAGAGAGAGAGCTGAGAGAGAGAGAGAGAGAGCTGAGAGAGAGAGAGAGAGAGAGAGAGAGAGAGCTGAGAGAGAGAGAGAGAGAGAGCTGAGAGAGAGAGAGAGCTGAGAGAGAGAGAGAGAGAGAGAGCGCTGAGAGAGAGAGAGAGAGCGCTGAGAGAGAGAGAGCGCTGAGAGAGAGAGAGAGAGAGCGCTGAGAGAGAGAGAGAGCGCTGAGAGAGAGAGAGAGAGCGCTGAGAGAGAGAGAGAGAGCGCTGAGAGAGAGAGAGAGAGCGCTGAGAGAGAGCGAGCTGAGAGCGCTGAGAGAGAGCGAGCTGAGAGCGCTGAGAGAGAGCGAGCTGAGAGCGCTGAGAGAGAGCGAGCTGAGAGCGCTGAGAGAGAGCGAGCTGAGAGCGCTGAGAGAGAGCGAGCTGAGAGCGCTGAGAGAGAGCGAGCTGAGAGCGCTGAGAGAGAGCGAGCTGAGAGCGCTGAGAGAGAGCGAGCTGAGAGCGCTGAGAGTGAGCGAGCTGAGAGCGCTGAGAGAAAGAGAGAGCTGAGAGAGAGCGAGAGCTAAGAGAGAGCTGAGAGATAGAGAGAGCTGAGAGAGAGCGAGCTGAGAGCGCGAGCTGAGAGAGCTGAGAGAGCGCGAGCTGAGAGAGCTGAGAGAGCGCGAGCTGAGAGAGCTGAGAGAGCGCGAGCTGAGAGAGCGCGAGCTGAGAGAGCTGAGAGAAAGAGAGAGAGCTGAGAGAGAGAGAGAGCTGAGAGAGAGCTGAGAGAGAGCTGAGAGAGAGCTGAGAGAGAGCTGAGAGAGAGAGAGCTGAGAGAGAGAGAGAGAGCTGAGAGAGAGAGAGCTGAGAGAGAGAGAGAGAGCTGAGAGAGAGAGAATGATGGATGGGTGTTTTTATCAGGGTAATAAAACACTAGTCCCTCCTCCTTATCAGCTTATCTCGGTGTTTCTCTTACCCATGAATAGATTACCGACACCCTCATTCTGTGTGGGTGTGCAAGGTGTTTTTGCATAATGCGATTCTTTCAAAGAGCATTAACGTGCAGGTTGCGTTATGCTTTTCATGGTCAGTGTGACCCAAAACTGTGCTCCTAACAAACACTATTTCATTCATCTTGTCCAAGGAGCAGAATGGGTCATAAACACACAACAGTCACCTAAATCCATACAACCCAGACAATTATGACATATCTTGTTCCACACATCTTAATCCACATATTCAACACGCTGAACTGTAATGTGAAGCCGTGTCAGAGGAAGAGTCCAGCCACCCAGGTCATAGACTGTTCTCTCTGCTACCGCCCGGCAAGCAGTACCGATGCACCAGGTCCGGAAACAAAACAGCTTTCACGCCCAAGCCATAAGACTGCTAAATATTTAACCAAATATCTACATTGAACCTTTTGCACGCTCTTTTGACTCATCACATACGCTGCTGCTACTGTTTATTATCTATCCTGTTGCCTAGTAACTTTATCCATACCTATAATACATATCCAGCTCAATGACCTCGTACCCCTGCACCTCGACTCAGTACTGGTACCCAGTGTATATAGCCAAGTTATTGTTACTCATTGTCTATTTTTTCCTTGTTATCATTTTTTTTCTATAATTTGTAAATGTTTCTCTCTTCATTGTTGGAAAGGGCCCGTAGACTACACCTGTAGTTTACAAAGCATGGGACAAATAAACTTTGATTTGATTTTGTAGTCAGTTAAGACCTCAGCATATAATACACGTACAGATAGGTTAGCCTAATGTAATGGTTTGTGAAAGTGTGCAGCAAGTAGGTCAGGGCTTTTACAATCTATTTATGAACAGTTTATCTTTCTTTTAAGATAAAACTGAACAGTGTTGCTAAAAATATATATATTTGCCTTTATTGATTTTGGAACACTTGAAAACATGTTAGAATGGAAATCAGGTTTAATCCACCAGGCGCTGGGGACCCGGATCCCGCGAATGCCCACCACGCAGCTCCACTCCGGTGAGATGGTTTAATGGAACCTTTTGTTTTATTAAAACATCCTTTCAGGACAATGCGCCCTTTACAGTGACGGATGAGCGGACCTCGACAACACCCGAGGGGGGAACAGCGGGTCTTCGAACCACTACAAGACGTATAGGAGCCCCCTGCGAAGCTAAAGCCAGGGGACCACAGCACACCCCCCTCGACAAAGTACAATACACATAGAGCAGCAGTGAATCCGCCAGCAGCGGGCACCGTGGCTTGTTAATATTTAATGGATCATGTTCCTCATTAAACACAACGTTCCAAAACATCTGTTATTCTCGGAGAATAAAAACAATACATTTATTGAGGGATCATTTTCTGGTTGTTTGATTAACCATATAGTTTACAACCTTGAGGAACACTGAACAAGGCATCACCCAAGACACCCATAAGCTTCTCTTAGAATTTGTGTGTGGTTTCCTTTTACGTTATATACTTTGTATATATTAGATAACCTCTCTACACGTTTGACTGCATCCTGGTAATCATTCATGCTGCCCAATTCTAATATCACTAAGGTTAGTTAAACAATCCCGTGTGATTAGACGTCAGTGGTTGCCACTAAATACCGTGCAATTGGTCTTTGGGTAGGTTAATATAAAATAATAAACTATATCTTCCCAAAGTGGGCGAAGTTCATAACCGCCCTCCCTCGTGTGTTGCAGACTCGCTGCACATTGTTCATTGATTGATAGTTTCTTTGTTTTTCAACGACGGCACGTGTAGAGTGTACACTCGCCACAATTGTACAATTTGGCTGGTAGATCTACACATGAAACCACTTACCCCATGTGCGAAGTCGGCGGGTGCAGCAAAACCAAAGTAGGCCGATGTAGTTGTGGTTGTTGTCGACAAAGTTGTATCATGTGGCTACCTATCTCCAAATCAAATGCATTTTCAAAAGTTCACTTGATTTGTGAGCGCTGTCTTCTTCTGGGTCGAGGGTAAAATTATGACAATCAAAAGTTCCGATGACGACTGGACAGTGTTGCTCGTCTGGTCATAGGTAAATCCATAGCTGGAACTACTCTGCCTCCAAAAAAATGAAATACTGCGAAGACTGAATTAATCCCAATACAAAATATTTTAAAGACAATGCCTGAGACTTTTCGTTAGGCTCATACTTTCTCCTTTGTTGCTCTATTCCCAGTGTCCGTGTGGTTGTTCCTTCTCTAACTCTGAGAACAACAGCTCCACAGGCTATGGAACAACAGGGAGGCGCGCGCACATTACGCGCCGGTCACACACATATTTCCTCAAACCAACTGTCGAAACGTCCTACTACAGAATAGTAGTAGGACCAGTCCCGTTTTTCGGCTAATGGTTTTCACTTATAATATTCAGATAAAACCCTCTACCTTTATTCATAGTCACTAATTAGACTTACAGGATAACAGATAGCATTTTCATTGTGAGTTTTTCTCTGTCCAGTGTACAAATGAAGTCCAGATGTTTTAGTCTTTAATCTTCCACCACCTCACTTCCGGAGCCCTCACGCTCCCTGGATGAACGTGAGTCCAGTGCTTCTCCAAATCTAAACGCCTGAGATCCGAGGAGTCTTCCGACTGACTACAGTACTAGAAATACTGTCTCTGGCATACAGGCTATAAATATACTGAAGAATGTCAGTGTTTCCCATTCATTATTTTTAATTAGATTTTACATTTTTTTGCATTTCCACTTTGATATGTCTCATAGCTAAACATGTAAATAAGCGTTGAGTCAGTTGTTCATGTTGACTCATTCTTGTTTTTGTTTTTAATCTATGCATCATGACATTTGGTCTGCTGTCAGTCATGAAGGTAGGGCAGAGGTAAGTATGGGGATGTTCTGTCAGTCATTATCAAGCCAGAAGTCTATGGTGATGAAGAGTGACATCAATGTAATGGTGTTGTATATGGCAGACCAGAGACCACATGACACATAACACACATCTTGGTGGCAAATGAAACTAGGAAATGAAACGCACACAGATGAAACATAAAGTCCATAAACTGTCTGCTTTCTCCCCCTGTGTTGGTGAGTGAGTTGAGAGTGAATAGAGCTGCATAGTAAGAGAGACAAGCAGTGATTGGGCAACCCCCCACCCACCAACTGTAGTCATCCTTCCTACCTCTTCCTTCCACCTCTCCTCCTCCACCAGCTGCGTGGGAGGAGTTCTCTCAGAAGCGGGGAAATTGTGAAATTATCTTGAATAGAAACACACTGTATATTTGGGAGAAATCAAAAAGAGACGCAAAGGAAACGTTCTGTTTCTCTGGAAACTGAGAGAGGCTATTCAACATGTTGGCGTACCTACCCTCTAAGATGCCAATACTTTTCGTACCTCCATGTCAATGACGTCATCCACTTAAGCGTTGGCAGTTTGAATGGACAGTGAGTAATCTGGATGTCTAGCAAGCACTCATTATGGACTGACTGCACATTGTCAGGGAGTTTATGATGGGACAAGACATTTGAGAGAGAGTGCACTGCAGAGCCTCACAGAGGAGAGAGGAACCCCCAACCTTGCAGCTCCCACTTTGCTCAAGGGAGTGGTCAAGAGCCCTGACCTTACTTCCTGTTGGGGCCACTCACAAGCATTCCATTGTCTGTGAGAATGTGACTGGGCTCTTGAGACTCCCCACATCTGGCAGCTGTTATTACGGCCCCTGCATGGTGAAACATCTGTTGATGTGCCCTTGAGCAAAGCTCAACCCTAATTTCTCCTGTAAGTCACTTTGGATAAGAATGTCTGCTAAATGACAAAACAAATGTAAATATAAAGTGTCTTTCTTGTAAGTGAACATGGATTGTTGTGACGCAGTCTGTGGTTACCTGACTTGTTTCTAGACCTATGTAGTTATGTGAGAGTGAGAGAGAGCGAAAAACAGACAGACATTCAGAGAAACAAAACCATTTCTTGTAATGTCTAGCAAGCAGACCTGTGGCAGAAAAAGTTGTATTTTGTAGTTACTAGAAAATACCAACTTTTCAAATACTCGAGGTAGTCCAACAGTAGTCAGATGTAGAAAATCAACTACAGGCAATTATTTCCTTTGATATTCAAATATAGGTCTCAGAAAAACAAATCACTTTTGAAAGTATTTTGAATACCTCTCAGAAAAACACATCATATTTTAAGGTATTTTATGTGCAAGTTATTAAAATACATACAGTTGAAGTGAGAAGTTTACATAAACTTAGGTTGGAGTCATTCAAACTCGTTTTTCAACCACTCCACAAATTTCTTGTTAACAAACTATAGTTTTGGCAAGTCGGTTAGGACATCTACTTTGTGCATGACGCAAGTCATTTTTCCAACAATTGTTAACAGACAGATTATTTCACTTATAATTCCCACTGTAATTGTATCACAATTACAGTGGTCAGAAGTTGACATACACACTAAGTTGACTGTGCCTTTAAACAGCTTGGAAAATTCCAGAAAATGATGTCATGGCTTTAGAAGCTTCTGATAGGCTAATTGACATAATTTGAGTCAATTGGAGGTGTACCTGTGGATGTATTTCAAGGCCTACCTTCAAACTCAGTGCCTCTTTGCTTGACCTCATGGGAAAATCAAAAGAAATCAGCCAAGACCTCAGAAAAGAAATTGTAGACCTCCACAAGTTTGGTTCATCCTTGGGAGCAATTTCCAAACACCTGAAGGTACCACATTCCTCTATACAAACAATAGTACACAAGTATAAACATCATGGGACCACGCAGCCATCATACCACTCAGGAAGGAGACGCGTTCTGTCTCCTAGAGACGAATGTACTTTGGTGCGAAAAGTGCAAATCAACCTTGTGAAGATGCTGGAGGAAACAGGTACAAAAGTATCTATATCCACAGTAAAACGAGTCCTATATCGACATAACCTGAAAGGTCGCTCAGCAAGGAAGAAGCCACTGCTCCAAAACCACCATAAAAAAACTGACTACGGTTTGCAACTGCACATGGGGACAAAGATCGTACTTTTTGGTGAAATGTCCTCTGGTCTGATGAAACAAAAATAGAACTGTTTGGCCATAATGACCATCATTATGTTTGGAGGAAAAATGGGGAGGCTTGCAAGCCGAGGAACACCATTCCAACCGTAAAGCACGATGGTGGCAGCAGTCATGTTGTGGGGGTGCTTTGCTGCAGTAGGGACTGGTGCACTTCACAAAATAGATGGCATCATGAGGAAGGAAAATTATGTGGATATATTGAAGCAACATCTCAAGACATCAGTCAGGAAGTTTAAAGCTTGGTCGCAAATGGGTCTTCCAAATGGACAATGACAACAAAGTCAAGGTATTGGTTGGAGTGGCCATCACAAAGCCCTGACCTCAATCCTATAGAACATTTGTGGGCAGAACTGAAAAAGCATGTGCGAGCAAGGAGGCCTACAAACCTGACTCAGTTACACCAGCTCTGTACGGAGGAATGGGCCAAAATTCACCCAACTTATTGTGGGAAGCTTGTGGAAGGCTATGCGAAACGTTTGACCCAAGTTAAACAATTTAAAGGCAACGCTACCAAATACTAATTGAGTGTATGTAAACTTCTGACCCACTGGGAATGTGATGAAATAAATAAAATCTGAAATAAATTGTTCTCTCTACTATTATTCTGACATTTCACATTCTTAAAATAAAGTGGTGATCCTAACTGACCTAAGACAGGGCATTTTTACTAGGATTAAATGTCAGGAATTGTGAAAACTGAGTTTAAATGTATTTGTCTAAGGTGTATGTAAACTTCCGACTTCAACTGTATACTGAACAAAAATATAAACGCAACATCCAACGATTTTACTGAGTTACAGTTTATATAAGGAAATCAGTCAATTGAAATAAATTCATTAGGCCTTAATTATTGGATTTAGCATATTTAAAACTAGCAAGCAAAATGTCCCATTGAGTAAGAGCAGATATTGTGACTCCTCAACTCATCTCCATACCTCCTCTCAGACCCAACAAGGCAGAGTGGTATTAGAGGATCTGAGGATCTGAATTTCCTTTGTTTCTACTTTTAGATGCTGGCCAGCCTTCACTAGGGAAGTCATCACAGCAGTCAAGCGTAACTGTTCTCATGCTCTATTTCAGTGAAAGGGGAATTTCCATGGCCAAATGGTATACATTTAACCTATTTTCTACGGTGTTTACAGATGCAAGGATGTTGTCAACATCGTGTATGGGAATGTCAATTAGGGTTAAACTGGTCTGCACAAAGAGCAGGCGAGACAATACTAAGAAAATATTCTGTTACTGTTCTATTCTGCATGAGGATTGCTGGGTGAAATCCACTGTATATTCCTGTTAATATTACCTTGTTTTGATTTGAAATAGAGATGTAAAGAGAAATGCAGGGGAAGGATCTCTTACATCACTTCCTCTTCTGAAGTCAGAGAGCAGCTCCACAAAGCCAGGACAAAAGCCTTCCTCTTTCCGCCACAGATGCTTCAAAGTACCCAAAGTTAGACTTTATATTTTTAGCACTGTGAATTTTTCTTAAGTCATGTGCATCTGTAACCCGTTCTTGTGATACAATGAGACCTGATGGTCACAATGACATGCATAATGATACTCTGAGTATTCACATTCAGGTCAAATGATGTGGAAATGATTTTGGTTCTGCAACACTTTTGTCACCGTAAGTCTCCAGAGTGACATATTTCTCAACTGATGATTGATACAGAAGGGGTGCAGGGTAATTTGTGCCTTAGCTCATGGCCTCATTTTAGTTTAGGTTCACCAGTAACTTTTCTAGCGCAAATATGCTTTACCACAAAGCAGTTATACTACATACAATACTCCTATTTTTGGTTCTATCTTGGTACTAGGGTAGTGCTGCAAACAGTCAGAACATGAGAGAACAGGACACAGCTGAAGGGGCTTTGCATGCTTGCATGTGACCGTGGTGGTTCAGCACCATATTCTGCACCCTATTTTATGAATACAGCATAGGGCATGTTCTGAGAATTGTCAATATGAGTTCTGGATGTTCAAATCAATAGTGTTACTGTAGATGAACAGGCATCCCAGCCAGAGGCCTCAGCTACAGCTGCTTCCAGCCACTCTGAAAAATCACTAAACCTGTGCCATTAACCATCAGTAAGTATCCTGAGGTGCTGTGTGATTCAATCAATGGAGCAATGGGACCGAGTGGCGCAGCAGTCTAAGGCACTAGTGCTAGAGGCGTCACTACAGACCCGGGTTTGATACCGGCTGTATCACAACCGGCCGTGATCGGGAATCCCATAGCGCGGCACACAATTGGCCCAGCGTCGTCCGTGTTAGGGGAGGGTTTGGCCAGGGTAGGCCGTCATTGTAAATAAGAATTTGTTGTTAACTGACTTGCCTAGTTAAATAAAGGTTAAATAAACAAATGAAGACAGCAGGCTGTGTGTGCTGCTGGTTGTAGAGGAGGTGTGTGTGTGTGTGTGTGTGTTTCATTGCCGGGTGTTTTTGTTCCCCCCATACCCCTTAACAGACAGAGTAAACATTGTAGCTTGGACGTCTGCTGGTCTTCTCCTCTCTCCAAATCACCCATTAGTGGCTTAAGTGTTGGTCATGCCACATGTCTCTCTCCCTCTCGCTCTGTCTCTGTCTGTCTGTCTGTTGTTCACAGGTTATGTGGTAAAACAGGTCCCCCTGCTCCCCCTCCTCTATAAATACCTCAAGTGTTACCTTCCCCTCTTATCTCTAACCTGATCTCCTAGTGTTCTCTTACCTACACAGTAGACTTGTAGTTGTTAGAAACATTTGATCTCTTCGTTGTGGGGTGAGGTTCACCTCATTGTCCACACCACATGGAGGGCGCTTTGTTTCCCCCCACACAAATGAAACCGTATGTGCTTTTGTTGGTTATGTACATGATGTGTACATGAAGCCATGTGAAGCCACTTATAACACCAGATTTCATTACAGGCACATTGTTATTATACATATTTTATAACTACCAGGCCTTCTTGTACCCATCTTCTGTTTGCTTCCTGTGTGTCCTTTGTTAGTGTTTTCTCCGTGTGTCTTTGTGTTTTCTCTGGCTGTGTGAGGGGAGTCTCTCTGAATCTATATGATCTGTCTATTTATTTTCCTAGCAGAGCTCTCTGTGGGTATGAGTGAGACGTCTCCGTGGTGCAGTGGATCTCAGTGTGTAGTCAATGTTAAAGGGCTCCACCCCTTCTGCCCAGGAATCTCTCACAGTATAGAGTTACCTCGATTATTATACCCTGGACTCAATAGACTGTTCCCATGTTCCACTTTATTCATATGTGTGAGTGTGTGGATGTGTTGTTGTGGGTCTGTGTGTTGGTTACTCTACTGGTTTATTGGGCCATATCTATTATGTTCCATTCAGTGTGTGTGACTCTGCCATCACCTCTCTCCCTCTGACAGGGTGGAGAAAGAAATGAGGAGGGCAGGGAGGTCCAGAGAGCTCCATGGTGAGGGACGGTATGGACATAGGGATTGGGAGATGAGGGACACGAGGTAGGGGTTGGGGGGCTTGGGTTTTGGGGCTTCCTGGAGCTTAGGACCTGTGTTTACAGAGCCTTGCTGAAGTACCAGTAGGAAAACACATTCTCTTCCGCACATTCATTATTAAACTAGGCTCGATGAACATGATAACTCAGAGATAATGTTTTCCAAAATAGGACCTGTCATTTGTGCTGTCATACAACTCTTGTCAGTCAGCTTAGATTCTCCTTCTCTGTGTGTGTCTGGCTGAAACACAAGTAAATGTACATAGCGGAGGAGGCTGGTCATTGGAAACATTTAACATTTTTAGATACATCTATGAGAAATATCTGTTTAAAAACACTGCTCTGAAATGGTCTAATCTCAATAGCATCCCCATCATGTGAGGACGGCTATTTTTAGTCCTCCTCTAGAAACACACGGTTTAAAAAATATATATATAAACAACGTCAATAGACAGCCTATACGTATGGCATACCACATAGGACAAATGAACAGATAACCAATCAGATGTCTTGCAGTAGCAATTGACATCTTTCCCATCCAATCAAAGGATTGAATAAACTCTCATACTGTAGGCATGTGCGATTCGGGTGATTTTGATGAAGAACTGATTAACATTTTCAAGGCCAGCTAAGGATGCTATAGCAAGCATGTTTCACATTGGAGTTATTAACTACCAAAAGGCAAGCCTTTGTGATTTTTTAATTGGGGTGCCGCTATGCACACATGAGCTTGTCAGCTATCTACTAGCCAGCTCTGGTCCAGGGCGTTACTTACGTGCGAGATGTAAACAAATAATTCCTAACAACTGGAATAATAATAGATGTATTTCCCCAGTCATTTTCACCCGTCCTCCTCAACTTCTCAAGTCTAAAACAGGCATGAGCAGCAAGCACAGATAAACAGGAACAACAGACTGAGTTTAGGAGTCAGTTAAGCGTGAGAGGTGACAGTCATGGATGGGCTCTATTATATTCCCGAAGCATCAATGACTTAAATGTAAATGTAAAATGCATCAGAGAGGACAAGGGCAAAATCTGAAACCACATGGCAGCCATCAGTGTCTCCCCTTGTCATTGGTGGAGAAACCCAACACTGACATTTCCAGATAATTCTTTGACCTGTGTGTGAGTTCAAATGCTTAATATACTCGCAGGTTTAGATCAATGGTTATGGCGGTGTGCCTTTCTCTCCCCCGTGTGTGTGTGTGTGTGTGTGTGTGTTTGTGCACGTATGGGTGTGTGTATGTGTGTGTGTTTGATGTGTAAAATTGTCACTGAATAGTGTTTTGCATGTTTTCCCGCTCCAGCTGTGCAACATCTGGACCCATAGGTTCACCTGCAGTATGTAGCCTACTAACTGGATGGGCAGTCTTAGAGACAGCTACAGTTGAAGTCGGAAGTTTACATACACCTTAGCCAAATACATTTAAACTCAGTTTTTCACAATTCCTGACATTTAATCCAAGTAAAAATGCCCTGTCTTAGGTCAGTTAGGATCACCACTTTATTTTAAGAATGTGAAATGTCAGAATAATGGTAGAGAGAATGATTTATTTCAGATTTTATTTCTTTCATCACATTCCCAGTGGGTCAGAAGTTTACATACACTGAATTAGTATTTGGTAGCATTGCCTTTAAATTGTTTAACTTGGGTCAAACATTTTGTGTAGCCTTCCACAAGCTTCCCACAATAAGTTGGGTGAATTTTGGCCCATTCCTCCTGACAGAGCTGGTGTAACTGAGTCAGGTTAGTATGCCTCCTTGTTCGCACACACTTTTTCTTTTTTTTTGAGGTTAGGGCTTTGTGATGGCCACTCCAATACCTTGACTTTGTTGTCCTTAAGCCATTTTGCCACAACTTTGGAAGTATGCTTGGGGTCATTGTCCATTTGGAAGACCCATTTGCGACCAAGCTTTAACTTCCTGACTGATGTCTTGAGATGTTGCTTCAATATATCCACATAATTTTCCTACCTCATGATGCCATCTATTTTGTGAAGTGCACCAGTCCCTCCTGCAGCAAAGCACCCCCCACAACATGATGCTGCCACCTCCGTGTTTCACGATTAGGATGGTGTTCTTCGGCTTGCAAGCCTCCCCATTTTTCCTCCAAACATAACGATGGTCATTATGGCCAAACAGTTCTATTTTTGTTTCATCAGACCAGAGGACATTTCACCAAAAAGTACGATCTTTGTCCCCATGTGCAGTTGCAAACCGTAGTCAGTTTTTGTTATGGCGGTTTTGGAGCAGTGGCTTCTTCCTTGCTGAGCGGCCTTTCAGGTTATGTCGATATAGGACTCGTTTTACTGTGGATATAGATACTTTTGTACCTGTTTCCTCCAGCATCTTCACAAGGTCCTTTGCTGTTGTTCTGGGATTGATTTGCACTTTTCACACCAAAGTACGTTCATCTCTAGGAGACAGAACGCGTCTCCTTCCTGAGCGGTATGACGGCCGCGTGGTCCCATGGTGTTTATACTTGCGTACTATTGTTTGTACAGAGGAACGTGGTACCTTCAGGCGTTTGGAAATTGCTCCCAAGGATGAGCCAGACTTGTGGAGGTCTACAATTTTTTTTCTGAGGTCTTGGCTGCTTTCTTTTGATTTTCCCATGATGTCAAGCAAAGAGGCACTGAGTTTGAAGGTAGGCCATGAAATACCTCCATAGGTACACCTCCAATTGACTCAAATTATGTCAATTAGCCTATCAGAAGATTCTAAAGCCATCATTTTCTGCAATTTTCCAAGCTGTTTAAAGGCACAATCAACTTAGTGTATGGAAACTTCTGACCCACTGGAATTGTGATACAATGAATTATAAGTAAAATAATCTGTCTGTAAACAATTGTTGGAAAAATGACTTGTGTCATGCACAAAGTAGATGTCCTGACCGACTTGCCAAAACTATAGTTTGTTAACAAGAAATGTGTGGAGTGGTTGAAAAACGAGTTTTAATTACTCCAACCTAAGTGTATGTGAACTTCCGACTTCAACTGTACATGCGTACTCAGATAAAAGAGAAAGAAATTGGAGCACAGATGTTTCACAGCGTTGGCACAGCTCAGCAGGACACCCTGAAGTAAGGAACGCTTGGGCTCCCAAATGCACTCATGCAGACTGTTGCTACCCTGAAGATTTTGGGAAGGAGAGGGTGGAGGGTGGTGTTTTGGAGGATAGTAAATGATGTGTGAGGATGGGGGACCTGAGGGAGTTGGGTGAAAAAGGTGAAAATAGGGTAAGGAAATAGAGGAAGGATGGATGGATGGATGGATGGATGCAGAGGAGTTGAAAGAAGTGGGTCAGTAGAGGGTAAAATAAGCTTTCGGTAAGATTGCACGCACACTGCCGGGTTGTTTACCTGAGAGATAGAGCAGAGGATCAGGGTGGTGTGTGTGTGTGTGTGTGTGTGTGTGTGTGTGTGTGTGTGTGTGTGTGTGTGTGTGTGTGTGGTGTGTGTGTGTGTGTGTGTGTGCGTGCATGTCTTTCTCACTTCGTGTATTTGTGACAGGGATGACTGCATGCAGGATTTGTTTATATAAGTGTGTTTACAAAAGAGTGTTTGCCCCGACACGTCTCCACTTCCTTATCTTCTATTCTCTCCGGGCAGGATTGGCTGGTTGACTGCAGGGGTCAATGTTGGGGTCATCAGATAACAAGGATCAGGGTCAGGCCATAACAAGAGCACAGCTTTAATCTCTCTCTCTCTCTCTCTCTCTCTCTCTCTCTCTCTCTCTCTCTCTGCTGCCCAGACCAGACAAACCCCCTCTATGGCCCCCATGCACTTCCCTTCACACCCTGGTCCTTTTCACACTATTGTGCCGTCCTGAATCGTACTGTGCTGGCTCGGATATTTTCTTTCCACTTTGTCCTCTCCAGCACAGTTCCAGCAACTATGATGGATGGTAACCAGGCCAGTGAAGTACAGCTCGGCTCAGCTCAGTAGGTTAAAAGGAGTACTTCAGTTAAGAGGGAAAACTAATGTGAAGATGACTAAGGGATATCTGTGAGTGTGTGTGTGAGTGTGTGTCTATGTTTGCTTGTGTGACAGACAGAGTGACAGGGTGGTGGAATGTGCGCATCGTAAAATAACAAAGGCTGTGAGAGGAGATGACAGGGAGACAGTGAGGGTCTAGATCTCACACCCTACCCACACAGCCTGGAGCAGTGCAGTCTACAGACAGCTCAGACACCCTACCAACACAGCCTGAAGCAGTGCAGTCTACAGACAGCTCAGACACCCTACCAACACAGCCTGGAGCAGTGCAGTCTACAGACAGCTCAGACACCCTACCAACACAGCCTGGAGCAGTGCAGTCTACAGACAGCTCAGACACCCTACCAACACAGCCTGGAGCAGTGCGGTCTACAGACAGCTCAGACACCCTACCCACACAGCCTGGAGCAGTGCAGTCTACAGACAGCTCAGACACCCTACCCACACAGCCTGGAGCAGTGCAGTCTACAGACAGCTCAGACACCCTACCCACACAGCCTGGAGCAGTGCAGTCTACAGACAGCTCAGACACCCTACCCACACAGCCTGGAGCAGTGCAGTCTACAGACAGCTCAGACACAGCACCAGACATTCACAATCACCTAGACAAGAAAATGGCCACAAAGGACACCAATTGTCCAGCTGAGACCGTCCATGACACAGCTATTTCAGTTGTACCATCCATGTTCATGATCAGTTGATATATAAAATACAATTTTGCCTTCTTTTCAGTGCAGATTGGTCTTTTGATGTGCAGGTCTCGGCACTCAGCAGTTTGCCATGAAAGGGACCATGGTGTTAGCTAGCCTCCACCAGGGATCTGGGAGTGGTGTTGTTATTGTAAATCACAGTTGAAACACACTTGAAATTGAGCAGAGATTTACTGACTGTGCAGCGGTAGGTCCCCTGCTGCTCACCACAACACACCACCCTGGGGTCTGGTGCTTTGATCTCCTACACACTCTACACATTCTTCCCTTCTCCATGTCACTTCCCTTCCCTCTCCCATGTTTATGAGGGGCTGGCAAACAGGAACTGAACACTGGTCCAGTCGCCCAGACCTCTGTCTTCACGGTCACCAGGGTCACCACAACGGTCACCCTGACAAACCACCGCTGCTGTTGGCCAAAAAAGTGATGATCTTTTCCGACTCTCATTTTCATTTCACTCCTTTACGCAATCACAGGAGGGAGGGAAGGAGGGAACGTATTGTGCAACATTGGAATCATCACACAGCATTGTAAATGTTTCATGGCCACCCATTTTCGCTCTCACATGAGATAGTGGCTATTTTCATAGTCAATAATGGCACTGTTTATTTTTTGCACGAAGGTCAGGGGTTTTTATAGCATGGGACGGTGGGAGATCATCTCTCTCTGTCTCCCTCTCTCTCTCTCTCTCTCCTGCAATCTCTCTCTCTCCCCCCTCTCTCTCTCCTGCACTCTCTCTCCAGTACTCTCTCTCTCTCTCTCTCTCTCTTTCTCTCTCTCTCTCTCCGGCACTCTCTCTCTCTTTCTCTTCTGCACTCTCTCTCTCCTGCACCCTCTCTCTCTCTCTCTCTCTCTCTCTCTCTCTCTCTCTCTCTCTCTCTCTCTCTCTCTCTCTCTCTCTCTCTCTCACTCCACCTTGTCTCCACAGTCGTCATCAGGTTGGGTCTGTTGTGTTGATTCTCCTTCTGGTTCCTGCAGCTGCTGCCTCCACTCCTCTTTCCTTCCCATGACCTGGTAACTGGGTGTTGAGACAGTGAGCAGGGAGCAGGAAGGCTGCAGACCAGAACAGGCCAGGCCAGGGTAGGGGAGACCAGAGTGGAGGATGGATGAGGGGGATGGATGGAGGAGGGGAAGGAGGGTTTTGTCAGAGTTTGGTGATGTTGATACAGCTGTGTCGTAATTACATTATGACCTCACCGGTCACATCCAATCAAAACTGAAATAACACGTCGGCCACAGCCAATCAAAACGGCAAACACATTTGGCAATTCAAAGAAAAGGATTGGAAGACTAGGAGCCCAAAAAGAATAGGAAATTGAACGCCAGCACCCTTATTACATACACTATAGACACTAATGTATAAACACAATGTTAACTGTAAACACTCACCTATTACACAGTGTGCTCTAAATACTCAAAGCTAAGATTCCACCCACACATGGTCTACTTAATCAATAAGGCCCGAGGAGGTGTGGTATATGGTCAATATACCATGGCTAAGGGCTGTTCTTACGCACGACTGTAACGCCCTGGCCATAGAGAGGGGTTTTTTGTTCTTTATTTTGGTTTGGCCAGGGTGTTACATTGGGTGGGCGTTCTATGTTCATTTTCTATGTTATCTGTTTCATTGATTTTGGCCGTGTGGCTTCCAATCAGGCACAGCTGTTGTTGGTTGTTGCTGATTGGGAGTCACACATAAGTGCCTGTTTTTCCATTGGGGTTTTATGGGTAATTGTTTCTGTTTAGTGTTTTGCACCTGACAGGACTGTTTGGCTGTCGGTTTTCTTGTTTTGCTTTGTGTAGTGTTCTTTAGTAAATTAAACTTCAATGATGAACACTAACTCCGCTGCATATTGGTCCACTTTCTCAGACGATGACTTCTCTGTTTCGTCTGACGACGAAGACAGCCGTTACAACGACGCAACGTGTAGTGCCTGGACACAGCCCTTAGCCATGGTAAATTTACCATATATCACAAACCCCAGAGGTGCCTTATTGTTTTTATAAACTGGTTACCAACGTAATTATATACACTACCGTTCAAAAGTTTGGGGTCACTTAGATCCTTGTTTTCCATGAAAACACACATGAAATGAGTTGCAAAATTAATAGGAAATATAGTCAAGACATTTTTTGTATTTATTTAACCTTTATTTAAATATGACGGTCTACCAAAAGGCCTCCTGTGGGGACAGGGGCCTGGGATTCAAATAAATATAATATAAATATAGGACAAAACACACATCATGACAAGATAGACAACACAACACTACATAAAGAGAGACCTAAGACAACAACATAGCACGGCAGCAACACATGACAACACAGCATGGTAGAAGCACAACATAACAACAACATGGTAGCAACACATGGTAGCAGCACAAAACATGGTACAAACATTATTGGGCACAGACAACAGCACAAAGGGCAAGAAGCTAGAGACAACAATACATCACGCAAAGCAGCCACAACTGTCAGTAAGAGTGTCCATATTGAGTCTTTGAATGAAGAGATAGAGATAAAACTGTCCAGTTTGAGTGTTTGTTGCAGTTCGTTCCAGTCGCTAGCTGCAGCGAACTGAAAAGACGAGCGACCCAGGGATGTGTGTACTTTGGGGACCTTTAACAGAATGTGACTGGCAGAACGGGTGTTGTATGTGGAGGATGAGGGCTGCAGTAGATATCTCAGATAGGGGGGAGTGAGGCCTAGGAGGGTTTTATGAATAAGCATCAACCAGCAGTAAAAATAAATGTTTTGCCGTACCTGTGATATACGGTCTGATATACCACTGCTGTCAGACAATCAGCATTCAGGGCTCGAACCACCCAGTTTATAATCAAAACTAACACCCTCGCCGTCTCACCATCATACTGAACATTGATGAGGAAACCTGACTCTGGACATATTGCATTAATACGTCGATTTTTTTCCCCGGCTGAAGCCCAGACCGAGCCGACACTTTTCCAGCTTAAGTAGATGATGACAGATGAGCGGAGTGTGCCGCCATATATTGGATTTCTTATTAAATAATATGATGGGAGTCACGGTGTCAAACAGAGCTGTCTGCCTGGCGTACACTGAGACTGTGACTGAGGTTTCCACATGATGAAGATTGGAAGTAGTTTCATTTGTGAACCCACTTTCAGCCTCCGGGCCTGCCAGCTGGACCCTCTGGGTAGTATGATGTGAGTCATGCCATTAAATCCACGGCAAACAAAAGTCAAAGCTAATCTAGGGCAGCAGATAGAATAGTCACTGCAACACACACACACCAGGAAGACTGGTTTGTTCATGAAAAGAGTAGTTGACACATGGGACAGAGTTCATTGTGAGGAGGGCAGGCTGAGCAGAGCAGTCGTCCCTCCAAGGAATTATGGAAACTTCCCTCGCTAGGAATTTGGTGTGGCCTATGGGAAATGTGAGAGACAGGGGCCACATTAGATCCCTGTTAGAACCAAGCCTGTTCAGCCTCAGATTCCTGCTACACTACCCCATGAGCGGGAGGTGTGTGCGTGTGCGTGTGTGAGACTAACAAACTGTGGTGGTATGGAAGTGTTTTGTGACCATGGACCGAGCTGTAATGCTGGAAAACATCCAGTGTTTATCTGGAAAGTCAGAGTTTGGCAACTGTGCAAGTCCTGAAGAATGCTCCATAAAGTGACGAACATCGCTGCTAGCTAACACAAAAGAAAGCTGGCTTAAATAAAGGCTCACACGAACCCCTCTTCCAGGGCTATCAGTGATCATGTTAAATTGAAGCAGATTGGTTGAGATGGTTGTGATAGTTTTACGACTCCATGGTGAAACTATAACAGCAACAGGCTTATAATGCTAATACGCTGTGGGTCTGCGTGGGTGTTGGTAACTTACTGGAGGGTTTGTCTTCTTTCTGTTGCGTAAGAGGCATTGGTGCTGACAATAACTTACTAGGCCACTGGTGTGACTCATTGAGAAACTGGTTCAAAGGGCAGAACAGTACACTAATAGAGATACACTCTGGTCCTTTTTATTAGTACACTAACACACTCTGGTCCTTTTTATTAGTACACTCCCCACACACACACACACACACACACAGGTGCATGCACAAACACGCACACACACAAACAAACTCATATGCAGTTACTCAAGAGACTCTGTATACGTATAAGGTTACACATGTTTGCCTCTACGTACATGTGCATCCACAGCCAACAGAACAACGGTGTGGCTGATTCATTGTCTCAATGTGCATACTGTTCAGTCTGAACTATTGTAATCAGTTGGCCTGTTACAAACCAGTCCACTTATCCTCTACAGTCTTCAGCTGACTACTTGAGCCAGGGAAATGCTAGTTACCTAATCATGTGCACTGTTGACCCCTTAGCTCAAATAACACAGTTGAACTGTAGGGTTCCATCTTTGAGAAAGAGATCTACCCTATAGGGATAGACTGGGGGAAGTGGAAAAAAATGGTCAGTACTGGTCTACTTTTTTTTAGTTAACCTTTATTTAACTAGGCAAGTCAGTAAAGAACAAATTCGTATTTACGATGACAACCTACCCCGGCCAAACCCAGACGACGCTGGGCCAATTATGCACCACCCTATGGGACTCCCAATCACAGCCTGTAACGGCTGTCGTCGGGAATAGAGGACCAAAACGCAGCAGGAATGTGGATGCTCATCTTGTTATTTATTTTTAAATAAAGAGAACACCAAAATAACAAACAAAGAACGCACGAACAACAAAACAATCTCCCACAACACCTAACCATTACCCATATATAGGACTCTACAATCAGAGGCAACGAGAAAGCACCTGCCTCCAATTGAGAGTCCAACCCCCCATCAACCTAAACATAGAAATACAACAAACCAGAAAGAACATAGACCAAAACCCGGAAATAATAAATCAAACACCCTACTACATACACCACCACCCCGAAACACATAAACAAAATACCCTCTGCCACGCCCTGACCAAACTACAATAGCAAATAATCCCTAAACTGGTCAGGACGTGACACAGCCGGATGTGATAAAGCCTGGATTCGAACAAGGGACTCTAGTGACGCCTCTTGCACTGAGATGCAGTGCCTTAGACTGCTGCGCCACTCAGGATCTTAAGGGTTGGCTTTCCCATAGACACCAATGCGATAGCAGCTGGGTCTGGTCTGCCTAGTTCACTGATTCACATTGAAACGGAAAAATTGAGGGAGTGGGATGTCTTGCTTCCTCTTCTGTCTCTGCTCTAACCTCAACTGTTTCTAGTCCTGTCTGTCTGTTGCACCATAGTTGAGTCAGAGTCATGCTCCAATCAGACCCTACAGGCCTTATTAACCTATTAATGCTGCAGCGTGTTAGTCATAGTTTCCTTGTTACACCTTTATAGGCCGCAATCAACGGCGGTGCCTTCAATTCATCCTTCTGTGCCTGAGGCTGTTGCTATCTCTAACAGCCATCTACCAGGAGGGAAAAGTGAGAAACAGTTAGGTCACAAACACCAAGGAAACCATTGTTGTCATGGTTAAAATAACACAAACTATGGAGATGGTGGTCAACGGAGATAATGAATGAGCTGGGGATAGCATGCAATATAACAGCTGTCAATAATAGCACCCACACATGTAATGGGTGGCATAAGAGGCATTTGTTATGATTCATGAAATGATAGAAAGTCACATCAGTAATTAATTGCCTGTAATTATAATGTGTAAAGGGAGTCTGTGTGTGTGTGTGTGTGTGTGTGTGTGTGTGTGTGTGTGTGTAACTGGCTCTGATACAACCCAGCCCATTGGCCATGTGAGTGATAGACCTGTCTGCACATGCCCATTAGGCCGCAGTGAGGCAGTAGGCTGATTCGTCTGCAGTGCTAGATTGGTTCGTTTACAGGTGAATGACACATCTGTCAAAGGGCAGCAGCAGATGATCCTCCGTTCTGGGCCGGGCCAAGGAGAAGAGGAGTCATGACAGGACCTCTCAGCTCAGCTCTCGTGAATAACACACAAACAGAGAACATCCATAAACAGTTTAGAAGTCAGCCGTTTGTTTCAATTCTTTCCAAACGGGTGGGATGGAGGGATGAGGGGATTGGAGGGGTGAGAGGGTGAAAAAGTGAACCAGAGCAGTTGATATTCCCTCTGTAGGGGCCCAATAGGGCGGAGTGACATCATCAGCCTTCCTCTGCCTCCCCTGCTCCTATGGGACATTCTGCCTGTACAAACAAACCCACCCTCTGGGCCTCTTGTCTAATGGGAACCAGACCTGCCCAGGCACTGAACCCCTCCCTCCCTCCCTCTCTTTCTCTCTTTTTCTCTCCCTTTCTCCTTCCTTTCTCTCTCTCCCTCTCTCTCTCTCTCTCTTTCTCCCTCTCTCCCTACACTCCCACACTTCACAAGTAACTACAGCTGAGGGATGCACTTCAATTATCCCAAACAGACCTGAAACTATTTCCTCTCTCTCTCCCTCCTTCTTTCCCACATAGCAATGAGTCATGACGTTTCACCTTTCCTCCGCTCTGGCTGACCTCTGTGACCTTGGAGCCACCAGACGCCCACCAACCTTTGCTTATCTCCCGCTCCCAATCTCCCCCTTGACCCTGCTCCTCTCCTCACAGTTATATGCTCCCTCCCTCCCTCCCTCACCCCCTTTTCTCTTGATGATTATTTAATCCCTGTAACACTTTAGTGTCACTCTGGCCCTTGGCAAGCACTTCATCTTATGTGCTATTTTTCCTTGACCTAGTTTTGAGGTAAAGCTTTCAGCTTGTGAGATAATGCGCACAGCGGTCTAAGGCACTGCATCTCAGTGCTAGAGGCGTCACTACAGAAACCCTGGTTCGAATCCAGGCTGTATCACAACTGGCCGTGATTGAGAGTCCCATAGGGTGGCGCACAATTGGCCCAGCATTGTCCGGGTTTGGCCGGGGTAGGCCATCATTATAAATAAGAATTTGTTCTTTACTGACTTGCCTAGTTAAATAAAGGTTTGATATATAATTAGACAGTGAGGGGCTATGCTAATTGGACAATCTTATGGCAGTAACTGCATCATTAGATTTCTAACCAATGAGGTAAACACGTACTAATCACAGACTCTCCACTTGGCCAACAGTGGACGAGGCACCATCTTGGACTGAGTGTCAGTGAGTGAGTGCACGTCATCTCTGAATGCAGGTCTGAATGTTCTTATTGTTTAAGGAGTACGTTCATAGTTTATCTGTGAATGTCCTACCAGTCTCCTAGCTGTTATTTTATCTGAGTGTTCTGTTTCACCACAGCATAGAGAGAGAGAGAGAGAGAGAGAGAGAGAGAGAGAGAGAGAGAGAGAGAGAGAGAGAGAGAGAGAGAGAGAGAGAGAGAGAGAGAGAGAGAGAGAGAGAGAGAGAGAGAGAGAGAGAGAGAGACTCCACATTGAGTACAATGCAGAAAGGGCTGGTTGAGAGCGTAACGGATGACATTCACTTCCTAAGACATGAGGCACTGTTTTTATAGTACTTCCTTATCACTGGACGACTGTGTCACTGCTAATTAGCATATCTCTGGAAGATAGAGGATGACAGAGTATGTGTTGCTGCTGCCTTCTGTTCCACTGACTCGCTGTGTGTGTGCGTGCATGTGCTTGCGTGTGTGTGTGTATGTGCATGTGCGGTGTCTACTAAGAGTGTGTGTCCAACACTATAATATGTGAGAAGGTGGTGTGTGCCAGAATCAGCAGCGGGTGGGGAATGAAATGTCCTGGAAACGTAACAGATTTGTTGTAGAGGCAGCAGAGCAGCACCATGAGAATGACTGGAGTGATTGGCAGGGATTCAGACACACTGGATCTTACTGTCACTTCTGTGTCCATCCATCCCTCCATCCCTCCATCCCTCCATCCCCTCCATCCCTCCATCCCTCCATCCCTCCATTCCCTCCATCCCTCCATCCCTCCATCCCTCCATCCCCTCCATCCCTCCATCCCTCCATCCCCTCCCTCACATCTGGGCACAGACCCACCAATGTCCCTGCAGGCAGAGTGCTCAGACTCCACAGCCTCCTCCGTAAATTCACCCCCACCCCTCTCCTCTCTGTCCCCCTCTTTCCCTGGCCTGCTCTGTCTGTTTTTCTCCTTTTCTGTGGAGCTGCTGTGTGTTGCTTTCTGGCAGCGCTGCTGTCTTTGTGTCGTGCGGGCCGGGAGTGGCCAGGCCCCAACACACCCCTCTGGAGCAACAGTGTGTATTTCTGCGCTGTCAGCGGAAAGCCAGACCTGGCGGTAACAGACATGTACAGACTTACTGGGGATGACTGTCCTGGAGACTGAGGGAAGGAGGGAATGCAGGTGTGTCTGTGAAAGTGGTATAAATGATAGGTGAGTGTATGAGTCAGTTTGACTTTGTTCTTGTGAGTGACTGTGCGTGCAAAGTTTAGCCTCAAAATCCTGATGCTTTTGCCCCCCAGTGCTGAATCGATCTGCTGTGGGCAGTAGGCATTGATCAAAAATGGGCTTTCTCGCTGCTCTCTCTCTCTCCCGCTCCATTTCTCTCTCTCTTTCTTTTTCACTCTCTTATCTTCCTTCTTAGATAAAACTTCTTGTGAGAAATTGAAAAGGGAAGGTCGTCTTGTAGGGCTTGACCTGATGATAAGGTAACATGCACTGACTGTACAAAACATTAAGAACACTCCTTCCATGACATAGACTGACCAGGTGAATCCAGGTGAAAGCTATGATCCCTTATTGATGGGGGATGGGGGGGGTGCAACTCAATATTAGGAGGGTGTTCCTAATGTTTGGCGTGCTCCGTGTATTTAAATAGGCCTAACCATTGCAATGAATATATTGATACTTTACATAAAAAATGAACACTCTCACTAATGTAAATCACAGCCAAAATCATAATAACCAATTACTTTCATAGCCTTTACAGACAGTGTTTATTCAAATCTAAGAGTTTGGTAGTGTAAATGTAATGTGACGAATGATCTATTCTACTCTGATCTAATGTGCACACTGGTGCGGACCCACTGCTGCCACTTCAACGACAACAATGAAGTCAAAAAAGGGAGTCAGGTACTTTCCATTCCTTCTTTAGAATCACTTAGAAATTGGAATGGATTGGAAGGATCTTTCTTTTCACAGGCGTTTCTGTAAATGGGGAATGGTTTTCTTGGCCAGAAGACCGAGGATCTTTCCAGAATGCTGTAAAAATACTCACATTGTTAAAGGTGTGTGTGTGTGTGTGTGTGTGTGTGTGTGTGTGTGTGTGTGTGTGTGTGTGTGTGTGTGTGTGTGTGTGTGTGTGTGTGTGTGTGTGTGTGTGTGTGTCTGTGTGTGTGTGTGTGTGTGTGTGTTTGTGTGTGTGCATTCATGTATATATGTGCCCATGTGCACGTGCATATATGTCCATGTGCGTGTGCACGTATGTGTGTGATCTTCCTAGTCCACAGTAGGGCCCCCTGAGAGAAAGAGCTGATGCCTGCCCCCACACCTCCTCTGTGTAGAAGGCAGCAGGTCAGGTCTCTTCCTGTTGCTGCTGCCTGAGGAGAAGCAGCTGTAGAGTTGAATCAGCTCTGCTACAGCCTCTTGCCTAGGCGTTTCCTTGATGTCATCAGAATACAGCAATAGCACCCTGGCAGCAATAAACCGTCAGTCAAATTCATTGACTCACATCAGGGACAAAAGTTTCCAGTCAGTTTGTCTCTCTGTCTCCATGATTTTACGACATATTGACTTGGGTTTTCACAGAAAGATACAGTAGCCTACAGCAGCATGTGTCTAACCAATCAGACGGATCTGTTCTCCATTCCTTTTGATATTTTGTGCTTTATTTACAACTTCTCTATGTCGAATTGTTCTTCTCTTTTCTTTTCTGTTGCTTTTCTGTTTCAGTCCTTCCTCTTCCACATTGTTCCACTGCCACATTGCAGTCCAGTCTAGACCAGTTGTGAAAGTTCAGCCACTTGGACCTGGATCTAGAAATGCTTTTCACAGAGGGCCTTTTGGTTCCTTTTGGTTCCTGGTGGCACCTTCATTGGGGAGGACAGGCTCTTAGTAATGGATGGAATGGAACACAAGTGTTTGATACCATTCCATTCACTCCATTCCAGACACTATGATCAGCCGTCCTCCCCTCACCAGCCTCCCATGGTTCTAATGCAGTTAAAGCTCTAGTCTATACGTATAGTCAAGTGATCATGATGATGTGGCATGAGCAGTGAGCACTACTGAGAATCAACTGAGTTAGGGGCCTCCACACCCCCTCCTTCCCTCCGCCAGACCTCTCTCCACTCCTCCACTCCACTCCTGAATAAAATATTGAGTGTGGGATTACTTTCACAAAAGGAGGAACACGAATCCCTGACTTCCTGCCCATTGATGAGGTCACCGGTCTCTAAGGGAGTGTCTGTGAAATGTATGCTCAATAACAGCCCAAGCGATGGATGGCAGGGAGGAGAGGAGAGAGGGAGGGGGTGGAGGAGAGAGAGGGGGGTTGAGAAAATAAGTATGTGGAAGAGAGGGAGGGGGTGGAGAGTGAGGCCAGGGGGGGGCAGAGAGTGAGGGAGTGGAGGAGAGAGATGGACAGAGAGAGGTAGAGGACTAGAGTACTATAGGGGTTGTGAGGTGGTAGTGGAGGGTGGCTGGGGAATGAGCTGGGGTGCTGGGGTAGGGGGGAGGTAGCTTAAACGTCCAGCGATTGTCTCTAGCGTGCCGCGGGCACTTGGCCATGAGTACATGAGTACATGAGTACAGCATGTACTCATGTTATGGAGAAGGCTCGACTAGCTCTTAAAAAATTACTCCAAGGGGGTGGGGGTGTGAACGCTCCACAGCCAGGAAAATCTCACTAAATGGGGGAGCGAGTTCCAGAGTTGGCCGAGAAACCCTCTTCTTTTCATTTATCCCAGATGGCCCTAGAACAGTAAATTGCTCTGTGAGTGGAGACAAGGGGAGTATTTGCTTTGTGATCAGTCTTATGACCTATGGGGAGAGATATGGATCAGTATACTCCAATACCCAGCATGCTCTACTTCTCCCTGGGGCCTGCTTCATTCGTATCTGACAATGTTGAACCTTTCACCAACCTAGAATATCTTCCTGACAACCCCCAAATCCCCACAATAGCTCCTTTGGATAAAAGGAACTATGAGTATTACGTCACATGTCCCTCCCTGTCCCGTGTAACCCCTACGTAACCTGTTGTATCACAATCTGTTCTGAATCAGCTGGCTTCCCCGACTCCCTGAAATTCTAGATGATATAAGTGTGTGCTGATGATTGGAGTGGGACCTGCATGTGTCTCAGTGAAGGTCATGTGCTGTGTGTGAGCCATTAGCTACTCTGTTCCCTCTCCACAGGCCCAGGGCAGCTGGCTGGGCCTGGGCTGCTGGGACGACTGATGAGGGGGGAACACCTCGTGTACCCTGTCTGAGGCTGAGCCGGGCCGGCTGGGGGTGAGGATGGGATAAGGGTGTCTCTCTCTAACACACTCACACAAAGCCATTTTGTTTCTAGCCCAGGCCCAGATGGAACTGTTCTGTTGCCAAGGTTCCTGATCTCTACATCCTGCCTCCCAGTGAAAAGGTCCAGTCTTCAAACGACTAGCAGGAACAAAGACTCATACAGCAAACTGCATGGCGTTAGGTCACACACTCACACATTCCCACTGCCTATGTACACACTATCGCTCTGTCCCTTGATCCTTATCTCCCCTCCCTTTCTCCTTCTCAGCCTTCTCCATCACCCTCTCTCTCTCTGTCTTTTGAAAATTGCTCATACATTCTCTGACCCACAAATGCAATTGGCTACACACACACACACACACGCATGCACACGCACACACGTTTTACTATCCTTATGGGGACAAAACAATTGATTCCCATTCAAAATCCTATTTTCCCTCACCCTAACTCTTAACTTTAACCCAACCCCAAAATCCTAACCCTAACCCTAACCCTAACCCTAAAACTAAACCTAACTCTAAACCTAACCCTAAGCCTAAAAAAGCAGTCCCCACAAGGATAGCAAAAACCAAACCACACACACACACACACACACACACACACACACACACACACACACACACACACACACACACACACACACACACACCACACACACACACACACACACACACACACACACACACACACACACACACACACACACACATTCTCCCTGCTCTTATTCTTCCTATGCCTCACCCCTGGGCAGTAACAGCATAATGCTTTCCAGATGCTGTATATTATCCACCCTTACCCAACTTTGGAAATGCCCCCCTCTCAAGGCGTTAATGGTGCCCAGGAGGTCTCTGAGAGGGGGAAGGGGTCAGCAGCCCTTTCATGCTCCCACTGAGCCGCTAAAACAGTTCTCTTCCCTCCTTTCCCTTTCACAAAGTAATTGTTGACCTGTCGTCTCTTCGCCCTGATCTGCAGGGTTACATACAATACATGGCTGGGACGGAGTTGAAAGACATTCTGACAGTATTTCAGTACACAGATAATCTCTAAAGCAGATGTGAAAGGTCCACTGCTGTCCTTCCTCCAGATGGTTAGTGATGTTCATGTTGGGTTACCAACTGTCTGCAGCCACTGGATGATGGGCTTAGGTTGTTGGCTGTAACCATGGTGGGGTATCTGGTGTCGGTGGTCTGCTGTTCAGCGAGGTGCCTCGCTCCCTCTGTATTCGTTCATCATACTGTATCGCCCAGTCTGAATGATGAACATCTATCCACTGTAGAAAATCAATGGCCAGTGAGTGTAATCTCAAACGCTGGCTTGGTTTACCTCCCTCCCTCCCCACACCCTGCTAATGGGAGAGGATCATTAAAGCAGTATGATTAAACCTCCATCTTAGATCTCTGTGTGTCATACAGGGATACATGCTGTAATCGTTAGTGTGAATAGCTCCATCATTAGGCTCTTTCTGCTCCTCAGTATGAAACCTCATATGGGCCACAAGGGATCCAGTCCCAGAGCCCCAGTCTCTCCAGTCCCAGTCCCTCCTGCCCCAAAGCCCCAGTCCCTCCAGTCCCAGAGCCCCAGACCCTCCTGCCCCAGAGCCCCAGACACTCCGGTCCCAGAGCCCCAGTCCCTCCAGTCCCAGAGCCCCAGTCCCTCCAGTCCCAGAGCCCCAGTCCCCCCAGCCCCAGTTCCCCCCACCCCAGTCCCTCCAGTCCCCCAGCCCCAGTCCCTCCTGCCCCAGAGCCCCAGACCCTCCAGTCCCAGAGCCCCAGTCCCCCCAGCCCCAGTTCCCCCCACCCCAGTCCCTCCTGCCCAAGAGCCCCAGACCCTCCAGTCCCAGAGCCCCAGTCCCTCCAGTCCCAGAGCCCCAGTCCCCCCAGCCCCAGTTCCCCCAGTCCCAGAGCCCCAGTCCCCCCAGCCCCAGTTCCCCCAGTCCCAGAGCCCCAGTCCCTCCAGCCCCAGAGCCCCAGTCCCTCCTGCCAGCCCATGTTTATAATTGTAATCCCCTTCTTTAAAACAAGGATGAGACATCTCATTCGGCTGCCAGACTCCACTATAATGAGTGTTTTATTCATGTTGTTGTGCTAGACAACCTTAGGGTGGTTGGAAGAGGAAATATGAATATGAATGGTACATAACTGAAATCAAGGATGGCTGTGGCACACACGCACACACACACACACACACACACACACACACACACACACACACACACACACACACACACACACACACACACACACACACACACACACACACACACACGCACACATGCATGCATATACACACATGGGAAAAATGACAAATGTCTCTGTATGTCTCAGGCACACTGAGGTGGAGAAAAAGTGACGACACAGAAATAAGACGGTATACAACTGGGGCACGGAGACATTATACTAGATAACACAACATCTTGGTAGTCCAGCGGGTCCAGCGGCTCCAGGGGGCATGAGCATGGCTGGGGCCACAAACCAGACGAGACCGGCCGGAGGGTGGAGAGCTGAGAGCAGAGAGCGGGAACAAACTCCAGCCTCCAGACCGAGGAGCTGTTCTGTGAGAATGTGTCCATCTGCAGCATACGCTGGAGCCCGCCCAAAAGAAACAGACTAAAATTAAACCACAGCAAGACAGCCAAGCTCCGTGTTTAAAGTACTCACAAACAGAGGATTACTGTGTTATACCATCTGTAAAGCTCTGAGAAAGGACCAATAATGCTGTCTAAATCCTACCACAATACAGCCAATGGTCTTGCTAAACAGTCTGTTGTCATGTACTGTAATAATACACTATTGTTGAGTATCTATCATAGAGCAAAAATGTGATTATGTAGGTTGTTTCTGGTCTGGACATAATGTAGATTGCATTTCAGCTCAGACTATTGATCTTGATCTCTAGGACTTGGGGGGGGGGGGGGGGGGGGGGGGGGGGTTACATTTACTCTGACAGGGGGTGGTTTCATTTGCAAGATAATGCTGTTTCTCTTCAACCACCCAGCAGCACCATATGTACAAACCACCCAGCGGCACCATATGTACAAACCACCCAGCAGCACCATATGTACAAACCACCCAGCAGCACCATATGTACAAACCACCCAGCGGCACCATATGTACAAACCACCCAGCAGCACCATATGTACAAACCACCCAGCAGCACCATATGTACAAACCACCCAGCAGCACCATATGTTCAAACCACCCAGCAGCACCATATGTACAAACCACCCAGCGGCACCATATGTACAAACCACCCAGCAGCACCATATGTACAAACCACCCAGCAGCACCATATGTACAAACCACCCAGCAGCACCATATGTACAAACCGTCCATCAGCTTTCTAACAACTGTTTACATCTCTATCTCTCTTTCAGGTGAAATATGTCACAGGAAATGTGCCTATCAATCATGTTTCCTGTCCTGTGTCCTGTTGAACCATTATTCAGATATTTGTTTATATCAGTGCAGTGTTTGATGACAAGGAGAAGAATTGTGTATTGCCTAATGGTTTCAGTTAGAGGGAGAACTTAATGACCACAACAGAGACTCCTTCTCATTCTCCTATTCCTCTGCTAATAGTGATGAATGCAAGGTGAATGTGAGAAACAGAAACATCATGTTAGTGTGTGTGTGTGTGTGTGTGTGTGTGTGTGTGTGTGTGTGTGTGTGTGTGTGTGTGTGTGTGTGTGTGTGTGTGTGTGTGTGTGTGTGTGTGTGTGTGTGTGTGTGTGTGTGTGTGTGTGTGCTGTCTGTCTGCGTGCGCTCTGACCTAATTGTATCCCCATGTGGTCACCACTGTTGAGTTTTTCCAAATCCATGAGATACATGAGACTGTTAGCTGTGAGAACCACCTTCCCTCTTCCCCATACCCACCACCACACCCCTTTCTCAAGTAGTAGAACAGCTTGCTGACAGAAAATAAGAAACAACATGAATCATTCTCCAGGGTAAATAAACACCCTAATGGCAAAGGTTTTTAGCTTCTAGTTAGCTGTGGTCTTTGATATGATAAGAGACTGCCATCTAGTGGTTATAGACACACTACTACAATGACTGAGGACATGACTCTGAACCAGGAGAACTATTGATTTGTTCGTCTACAGCAGTATACTGTACAATATGTACATTGCGTGTACAAGTGTGTGTGCCAGGGTTGGAGTTGTGGGCTGCCACTAGGGGGCCTGGCCCACCCTACCATACCCCCTTGCCCGTCCAAATAAAATATTGAAATAATTATCATTTATTTGACCGTGATGCATGCCGACAGAAAGACGCATCAATCTCAGATAACATTTCAGAGCTAGCGAAACAGCGCCCCTCTGTCTCCGTATGTGTAGACCATGTATCTGATGCTGTCTGGACAAAATGAGCATGGCATGTCATACATTTTCTGGCCAGACAGCCTCAGATACATGGGCTAGATATAGTAATACAGAGGGGCGCTGTTTTGCTCGCAAGTTTCAGCAGAGAGGACGAGGCGAAGCCCTTCACCAAAATCTGTCCTGAATAAACCCAATGAGTTGCTATGGGTATATTACACAGAAAAACGGGACGCCTATAAAAATCTAATGCCCATCCAACTGATTCATTCGGGCACTGGCTCTGGTGTGTGCGTGCTTGTTTGTGCACCTGGGTGCTTGTGTGCCTGTGAGTGAAGTGTAGTGAATGTAAGCATATATTATTTCATGCAACAGGGCTGGAATTTCTCCTAGGAGCAGCATCATCAGATGATATTGAAAGGTCTCTTGACTGAAAATATTTACACTTTATTATCCCCTAACGCATTACACAATCTGTTATAATTCCTCCACAATCTCCACAATCTCTCCCCACCCCCCCCACCCTAAAAAAACTAAACATAAACCACCCAGCACAGCCAGGTCCATACTTTCATAAAACATAACACATCAGACTTCTGTGTTTAATTAATCAGTTCCAAGCAACAGTTGCATGCTGGAGCTGCCATCATTCAGAACCCTCCCATTCAACCTTTCTACAGAACCATTCCCAGATGACTACAGTATGATGTCAGGCAGTTTGACTCCTGTTAGAAGTTGCCTTGGCTTGATGGGGGCGATAAAGCCCAGGCTATTTTTGTTCTGGGCACAGCCGTACATATCACCCCCACACACATAGTTACAGGGTCTATCTTTATTCAGTCACATGATAACATGATAAGAGCCAGTCAGCCTGTCAGGCAGCAGCTGCAGTTTATGATGGAGCGCTTCCTCTACCACACAGGAGGTGCTGGCTGGATCTGCTTGTTGTCAGTGAGGAGGAGAGGAGGGAGGAGGAAAGGATGAGGGCTAACTCCTACATGGGAAAGAGAGAGCAGATTCTTCATGCAGGAGTGTTCATTTTCCCATGACTCAGCAGAGAGAGAGAGGTCCCTTTCCTGAAACCATGTGATTAATCTGAAGGGGAATGGGGGGGGGGGACTGTAATATCCTGTCCCTCAACAGCCATCACTACCCCCCTCCCCAACCCTTCCTCATGTAAAGCTGGAGATCCAGTCCAGGATTCAATATAACTGGTAGGAAAGAACAGATAGATAATAGAGAGTAAAGGACAAAGGAGGGGGGGAGAGGACATAATAAGATAATAGAGGGGAAGACTAGAAGCAAAGAGAAAAGGGGAAAGTGTGAATGAGCCTCTGATTCATCAAGCCAATGTTTACCTCATGCTGATGTGCCAGACATGTATTCACATTCAGGGCTGGCTCCAGAACGAATCAGTTGGAAGGGAATTTGATTTCTATAGGCCGGCCTGTTTTTTTCACGGGACTTCCTGTGTGCATGCGCTTGCTAATGGGTGTTATGAGAGGCGATTTTAGCATGTAAATCTTGGTGGGGAAAACACTAAACAATACATTAATTGCACTCTAACGGTGACAAACGGTGTCCACAAACTGTTAAGGCCTACATAAAGCTATCCCAACAGCAGTCCCAACACCTTAACACTGCTACACCTGGCTATCAGCAGAGCCTTGTCTGGCAGCGAAACAGTTCATTCAACCTCATTTACTGCCTTTTAAAAAAACATAGCTGATATGGCTGACTTGCTTAAACAAATGTGGTTTCTAATGACAATTGAGATGTACAAACTATGGGGACGACAAGCGGATAAGCAGCAATCCGTAATTTCGATTAAGACAATGAGCGAGCTAGGACGGACGTAATGTTAGTCAATATAACTATTTCTTTAGCACCTTTGAAATGTACAGCGACAGAATTCAGAACATGGGTCATTCTTACAGTGCTCTCCCTGTACACCAAGTTAGAACCGTAAGATAAATAAAGGGGGCATATAAGCAGACAATGAAAGCTCTTACAATATTCAATGATTACATTTCTCTAAAACAGGTTATAGGCTACAGTAGAACAGTCAGAACAGTAGGCAAAATTAAGAGGGGTAAATAGACCAAATTATTAGGGTGAGGCACATGGGCTACAAACATCTTACTACACAACATACACTTAGTATTACTTTCTTAGCTACAGTATACATATCTCCCTGGCATGTTACATCATTTATGAAGCAGCATACAATACATTTTTGGACTCACATTGTTGTGCTCGGCTCACTTGAACAGGAAGGTGGCACAGCAGTCCTCCAAGTTAACAGTTGTTTAGATCGCAGCACAAATCACGCTTCTTTGACAGCATGGCCAATGTTGAATGTTTTTCATTTTAAATTTGGAAAAGAGTCCCTTAATCCTAGATTTGGGACCACACAGCCACTGTCACTGATTCCTTCCAAACTTGATTGTGTAATGTTTATGTCCAACGGCCGATGAGCACCGATATGTTTTGTCTATAATTTCTCTTCATTATTTCTCTTCATATGACAAGGATTAAAAAAAGGATTTGCCAGTAGATTGTCGACTTGATTCATGATGATGACTGCTAGCTAAGATTGTGGAAGTATGATGTTGACATGATCAGTCCAATCAAAGCTACTGTACATATAACATGATTTGACATCATTTTATCTGTGGCCAATGACCTTGAGCCTTCTTGAATGGGCGCTTCTATGGCAGCAGCCGAAGGGCTAGAATTTTCAATGTCTCCTCTGTCTCCTCAATGTATCCCTGGTGTTTTTATATCTGTGTTCTCTGTTTGTCTGTTGCCAGTTCATCTTGTCTTGTCAGGTCTACCAGCGTGTTTTCCAGTCTTCCTTTTTCTTGTTTCCTAGTTTTCCCGGTTCTGACCATTCTGCCTGCCCTGACCCCAAGCCTGCCTGCCATCCTGTACCTCCCTGACTCTGACCTGATTACGAACCTCTGCCTGCTCTGACCCCGAGCCTGCCTGCCGTCCTGTACCTGCCTGACTCTGACCTGATCATGAACCCCTGCCTGTCCTCAACCTGCCCTTTGCCTGCCCTTTGCCTGCCCTGTTTTTACAATAAATAATCTGAGAACTGGGCTATCCGCCTCCTGTGTCTGCATCTGGGTCATATCCTGAGTTGTGATAGTACGAACTAGCCATGACTGAACCAGCAGACTCAGACCAGCTCCACAATGATGTCTCCCAGCAAGGAGCCACCATTGGATGACACGAGGAGTTATGGAGGGACTCCATACCCTGGCAGAATGCGATGACCAGGCATTCAAGACATTGCTGGAGCAATACCTCAGATTCCCTACTAGGCAGTGGGCCACACCTGTAATCCCCCAGACTCTCAGAAACCCTGCCACCAGTGGCGTTTCTTCCCAGCCTACCCCAGTTTCCCGAGAACCCCGCTTACCTCCTCCGGAGCGCTACGCTGGAGACTCTGGAACCTGCCGGGCCTTTCTCTCCCAGTGCTCCCTCATCTTTGAGCTGCATCCGTCTTCGTTCCCCTTGGACCACTCAAAGATAGCGGACCTCATAATGCTGATGTCCGGGAGGGCACTCGCCTGGGCTAAGGCGATGTGGGAGCAGCAGTCCGCCGTCTGCCTCAGTCTGGAGGAGTTTGTGGCTCGCAGCCCGGGAGCTGCCCATGGACCTTGTCTCCCTCATAGCCTTGACCATCCGGATTGATGGGAGGCTACGAGAACGTAGGAGGGAGAGGGAATCTGAGCCCTGTCACCCTTGCTCGCCCTCGATTCCCACCTCGCCTCCGAGGAATCCCGGAGACCCCCGAAGTCTACATGTTCAAGTGAACCCGATGTCACCCGAGTTCTCTCTGGAATCACAGAGGGCTGCCAACTCACCTCCTTCGGAGCCCATGCAACTGGGCAGGGATAGATTGTCTCCGGCTGAGCGCGAACGCAGACTTAACACCCAGAGCTGTCTATATTGTGGACCTATGGGACATTTCTTAGTTACCTGCCCATTAAAAACCCAGGCTCATCAAGTAGGTATGAGTACGCTGGTGAGCCGTACGGGGAGTTTCCCGTCCTCCATTGCTCGTACCCCTCTCCATGCTACCCTGTTGTGGGGTGACCGACAAGAGTTTTATGGACGCTACCCTTGTGTCGGAGCTGGGAATTCCCACACAACACCTCTCCATTCCCATGGATGTCAGAGTGTTGGATGGGCGCTCTATTGGCAGAGTCACCCACACTACGTTTTCCAATTACCTGAGAGTGTCGGGCAATCACAGTGAGAGTATGCAGTTCCTTCCCATCGAATCCCCTCATGCACCTGTGGTTTTGGGGTTCTCCTGCCTCCAGAGGAACAATCCTCTGATCGACTGGGCTACTGGTTCTATCCTGGGTTCGAGCCCATTTTTCCATGTGCAATGCCTGAAGTCGGCGCTGCCTGTCCCGGGACATCTTCCTGTGGGCTTGGGAGAAAAGCCCCGAACCTCTCCACCGTTCCTGCGGAATATCAGGACTTCCGGGAGGCTTTCAGCAAGACTCGCTTCCTCCGCATCGGCCCTATGACTGTGCCATCGACCTTTTCCCAGGCACTAAACCTTCTCAGGCGCGGCTTTATTCCCTGTCGGGTCCGAAGACCAAAGCGATGGAAGGGTATATTGAGGACTCTCTTACTGCTGGGTTTACGTGTCCTTCTTCCTCCCCCACCGGCACAGGCTCATTCACGTCCTCCATGTCCAACATGTCCTCCAGCGTCTCCTGGAGAACCACCTGTTCGTGAAGGAAGTGTGAGTTCCATCGCACCACCATCTCCTACCTAGGATACGTCATTGCTGCAGGGAGTCTTCAGATGGACCCTGACAAGGTGAGAGCGGTGATGAATTGGCCTCAACCTACACCCAGAGTGCAGCTGCAGCATTTCCTGGGGTTTTCCAATTTCTATCGTCATTTCATCCGGGGTTACAGCACCCTTGCATCCCCCCTCTCTGCACTCACCTCTCCCAAGGTGCCGCTTATATGGTCTCCAGCAGCTGACTGGGTGTTCCCTGACCTCAAGCAGTGATTCACTACCGCCCCCATCTTAATCCATCCGTACCTGTCCCGTCAGTTCGTGGTGGAGGTCGACGCCTCAGACTTCGGAGTGGGGACTGTCCTGTCCCAACGCTCTGCCCAGGACCAGAAGCTGCATCCCTGCGCCTTCCTTTCCCATCGCCTTAACCCCGCCGAGAGGAACTACAACGTGGGAAATCGAGAATTACTCATTGTCAAGATGGCTTTGGAGGAATGGAGGCACTTGTTAGAATGGGCGGAACAGCCATTTCTGGTGTGGACGGACCAAAAGAACCTGGAATATCTCCGCACCGCGAAGCGCCTCAACTCCAGGCAGGCGAGATGGGACCTGCTATTCTCTCGCTTCCATTTCACTATTTCCTACCGCACGGGGTCCAAGAATGTGAAGCTTGACGCACTATCACACCTGTAGAGCCCCACTACTACACCCTCGTACCCCGAGAGCATCCTCCCTACTTCCTGTCTAGTGGCTGCTATTGTCTGGAAAATTGAGAGTCTGGTCCGCAAGGCACAGTCTTCCCAGCCGGACCTCGGGGGGGGGGGGGGCAGCTAACCAGATGTTTGTCCCGGACTCTGCCCGTGCTCCTGTTCTAGAATTGGCATATTCCCGAGACTCAAATATCATCCTGGATCCCGTCGAACCTCAGATTTTGTCCGACAACGTTTTTGGTGGCACACCATAGTTCCTGATGTCTCTGCATTTGTTGCCGCCTGTACTATGTGTGCGCAGAACAAGACTCAGCGTCAAGCTCCGGCTGGCCTCCTTCAACCACTTCCTGTCCCTCACCGCCCCTGGTCCCATATATCCTTGGACTTCGTCGCGGGCCTTCCGCCGTCTGATGGCAACACCACCATCCTTATGGTGGTGGACCGGTTTTCCAAAGCCGGCCATTTATTGCCCTTCCTAAGTTGCCCTCAGCTAAGGAGACGACCCAGCTCATGGTGCAGCACGTCTTCCGCTGTCCCCAGTTCTCGTCCTCGTTCTGGAAGTTGTTCTGCACCCTTATTGGGTTGTCGCCCAGCCTGTCCTCTGGTTTTCATCACCAGTCCAATGGCCAGTCAGAGAGAGCCAATCAGGACCTGGAGAAGACTCCTCGCTGCCTCGTCTCCACTAATCCCACCACCTGGAGCCAGCAACTCGTATGGTTGGAATATGCTCGCGACACCCTTCCCTGTTCTGCTATGGGCCTCACGCCTTTTGAATGTTCCCTAGGTTATCAGGCCCACTCTTCCTGGAGCAAGAAGCAGAGGTCAGCACACCTTCCACTGTCACCGTACCTGGAAGAGAACCTGGGCCACTCTTCTCAAGACCACCTCCAGGTACCGACAACAGACGGACCGCCACCGGACCCCTGCTCCCCGCTACCGTCTTGGGCAGGGGGTATGGCTATCCACTTGGGATCTGCCCCTCCGGGTGGAGTCCCGCAAACTTTCCCCCCATTTTATTGGTCCTTTACCCATCTCTAAAGTCCTTAGCCCCTCTGCTGTTTGTCTTCTGTTGCCCCTTTCCCTCAATATAAATCCCACTTTTCATGTGTCCAGAATTAAACCTATGTATCACAGCCCTTTGTCTCCTGTTTCCCCAGTGTATTTATACCTGTGTTCTCTGTTTGTCTGTTGCCAGTTCGTCTTGTCTTGTCAGGTTTTACCAGCGTGTTACACATGTGTATGATTATTTTGATATGCACATTTTCGTGGAAGAGTTTCACTTCAATAATAATGTGTTTAATTATAAAAAACGTAATTTAAATGATAAAAATTGAAAAGTTAATATTCAACTAAACAAGAGCACTAGCCTTTGCTTTTTTTTCAAATAATCTTTATTGAAGTTTGATCTCACATTTTACAAACATAACAGATTAATTAATATAAATACAAATCTTTTTTCACATCAATACGTTCATTATTAGGCTACTTTGTAACGACCGTCGTCGCAATGAGACCAAGGTGCAGCGGAGGATGTGTTCATCATAAAAGGTTTTAATGACCGAATGAACACTACAAACAAAACACGAAAAGAAACGACAGCCAAACAGTCCTGTCAGGATTAACACAAACCTAGACAGAAAATAATCACCCACAAACCCCAAAGGAAAAACAGGCTGCCTCTGTACGACTCTCAATCAGCAACAATGATCTACAGCTGTTCCTGATTGAGAGCCACACACGGCCAAACCAAAGAAACAAACCAACACAGAACGCCCACCCATGTAACACCCTGGCCGAACCAAAATAGAGAACAAAAAAACCCTCTCTATGGCCAGGGCGTTACATACTTAACATGATCTACATATTTAATAGGAGGTTTTTGTACGTCAACTTGTTTTTTGGAGTCCAGCTTTTTTCTTCTTTTTAATTCCATTTTGATTTATTTAAAATAATGTTTGAGGTGACAAAAAGTAGTTTTATAGTCATAATACATCTTCTCTTCCCAATCTTATTGCTCACAATGCATATTATTGTCCACCATAGATCTTCAGGATTTTCATCCATGTGAGTATCAAAAACACTGTGAAAGGATTTAAACATACATCAAAATCAATACTTCTCATCGGGTTCCATATTTCTTTAGTTCTGTAGCAGTTAAATTAAAGGTGTTCTAAACTACAATTCGGCATAGGACAAAATGTAGTTTTAACAATTGTTTTTTTTTATTTTACTCAGTAAATTGACTAAGAACACATTCTCATTTACAGCAACGACCTGGGGAATAGTTACAGGGGAGATGAATGAGCCAATAGGAAACTGGGGATGATTAGGTGGCAGTGATTGTATGAGGGCCATATTGGGAATTTAGCCAGGACACCGGTGTTAACTCACCTACTCTTACAATAAGTGCCATGGGATCTTTAGTGACCACAGAGAGTCAGGACACCCCTTTAAAATCCCATCTGAAAAGGTAAAGTAATTTGAGTTATTTTATTTAGACAGGAGTCATTATATAATGTTGGCAAAACATCAATTTACTTTAGGGGAAGCCAGTATCCAAACAGTGCAACGTGAACCCGCCAATTTTCCTTTCTAATTTGCAAGTGGCTGAAACCAGAGATCTGTATATAATGACGAGATGCTCATGTCTCCGCCCTAACAATGCTAGTCGTTTTCCCAAAGGCGGGAATGCAGGCAACAAGCTTAGGTCTGCATATTATGCCCATAGAAATGTATTGTGCTTATTGAGCAAAGATTTTGGCGAGAGTGAGCCCTCTCGCTTCGACTCTATCTGATGCTGTCTGGACAGAAAAATGATGTCGTGCCATACTAATTTTGTCCAGACAGCATCAGATACATGGTCTACACATACCGCGACAGAGGGGAGCTGTTTTGCTCATTCGGATGCTTTATCTGAGATTGATGCGTCTTTCTGTCTGCGCGTGTCTCGGTCAAATTTCAATATTTTATTTGGACGACAAGGACGTACGGTAGGGCGGGCCAGCCCCTCTAGTTCTCACCCATAATTCCGGCCCTGTTCATATTCAGGGCAGCCTAATCTGAATTGGGGAACAGGGGCTGAAGTGTAACATTAAGAAATATTTTCTCCCTGTGAAACTCAGGTCCTTAATGGTTTACCACATACATGGTGAAGGTGAAGGAGAAAGAGGGAAACAGGCTCAGACAATATAGAAACTAACTGAACATACCAAAAGACAAACACAAAAAGGAAGGGGAAAGGGGCACATTCAGGATGGATCCAGAAAGATGGACATACAGGAGGATATGTAGGATTCAGGGTGGGGCTCAATTCAGAATTTTGGAATTGACTCCCATTCAACATATAAATTGAAATTCGAATTAAATTAGCCACAACCCACAGGATGTAGAATTAGAGTTTGAGTGACAGGGAGTAGTATTTAATTCAGTGCAATTCAAAGAAATTCCACTGTCATAGAACATGAGTGTCACGACGGTTGGAAGGAGAGGACCAAGGTGCAGCGTGGTGAGCGTACATATTATTTTTATTTGAAAAGACGCCGAACAAAACAATAAACACTATCCAACATACCGTGAAGCTAAAGGCTATGTGCCCTAAACAAAGTCAACCTCCCACAACACAAGGTGGGAAAAAGGGCTACCTAAGTATGGTTCCCAATCAGAGACAACGATAGACAGCTGTCTCTGATTTGAGAACCATACCCGGCCAAAACATAGAAAACAAAGAACATAGAAAAAGGAACATAGAATGCCCACCCTAGTCACACCCTGGCCTAACCAAAATAGAGAATAAAACCCTCTCTATGGCCAGGGCGTGACAATGAGAGAGTTCTGTTGAATCTAACAGGTCACACTTCCTCATACGAAAGAATATATCACTCACTTCCTCTGAAAACAATGTTAATTTACTCCTTAGTGCTTAGAATAGCCAATTCTATTTTCTCGACAACAAATGCAGTTACTCTATATTAGACCATACCTTATACAGTGCTTTTAGAAAGTATTCACACCCCTTGACTTTTTCCACGTTTGTTGTGTTACAGCATGAATTTACACATATGGTTATCTGTAAGTTCCCTCAGTCGAGTAGTTTTCCAATGCCTTGCAAAGAACGACACCTAGTGATAGATGTGTAAAAAAAAAGAAGCAGACACTGAATATTCCTTTGAGCATGGCGAAGTTATCAATTACGTTTAGGATGGTTTTTCAATACACCCAGTCAAATGTTATTTGTCACATGCGCCGAATACAACAGGTGTAGACCTTACCGTAAAATGCTTACTTACAAGCCCTTAACCAACAATGCAGTTCAAATCAAATCAAATCAAATCAAATTTATTTTTATATAGCCCTTCGTACATCAGCTGATATCTCAAAGTGCTGTACAGAAACCCAGCCTAAAACCCCAAACAGCAAGCAATGCATCTGAAAGAAGCACGGTGGCTAGGAAAAACTCCCTAGGAAAAACTCCCTAGAAAGGCCAAAAACCTAGGAAGAAACCTAGAGAGGAACCAGGCTATGAGGGGTGGCCAGTCCTCTTCTGGCTGTGCAGGGTGGATATTATAACAGAACATGGTCAAGATGTTAAAATTTTCATAAATGACCAGCATGGTCAAATAATAATAATCATAGTAGTTGTCGAGGGTGCAACAAGCACGTCCGGTGAACAGGTCAGGGTTCCATAGCCGCAGGCAGAACAGTTGAAACTGGAGCAGCAGCACGGCCAGGTGGACTGGGGACAGCAAGGAGTCATCATACCAGGTAGTCCTGAGGCATGGTCCTAGGGCTCAGGTCCTCCGAGAGAAAGACAGAAAGAGAGAAAGAGAGAATTAGAGAGAGCATATTTAAATTCACACAGGACACCGGATAAGACAAGAGAAATACTCCAGATGTAACAGACTGACCCTAGCCCCCCGACACATAAACTACTGCAGCATAAATACTGGAGGCTGAGACAGGAGGGATCAGAAGACACTGTGGCCCCATCCGATGATACCCCCGGACAGGGCCAAACAGGCAGGATATAACCCCACCCACTTTGCCAAAGCACAGCCCCCACACCACTAGAGGGATGTCTCCAACCACCAACTTACCGTCCTAAGACAAGGCCGAGTATAGCCCACAACGATCTCCACCATGGCACAACCCAAGGGGGGGCGCCAACCCAGACAGGAAGACCACGTCAGTGACTCAACCCACTCAAGTGACGCACCCCTCCCATGGACGGCATGGAAGAACACCAGTAAGCCAGTGACTCAGCCCCTGTAAAAGGGTTAGAGGCAGAGAATCCCAGTGGAAAGAGGGGAACCGGCAAGGCAGAGACAGCAAGGGCGGTTCGTTGCTCCAGCCTTTCCGTTCACCTTCACACTCCTGGGCCAGACTATACTTAATCATAGGACCTACTGAAGAGATAAGTCTTCAGTAAAGACTTAAAGGTTGAGACTGAGTCTGCGTCTCTCACATTGGTAGGCAGACCATTCCATAAAAATGGAGCTCTATAGGAGAAAGCCCTACCTCCAGCCGTTTGCTTAGAAATTCTAGGGACAATTAGGAGGCCTGCGTCTTGTGACCGTAGCGTACGTGTAGGTATGTACGGCAGGACCAAATCGGAAAGATAGGTAGGAGCAAGCCCATGTAATGCTTTGTAGGTTAGCAGTAAAACCTTGAAATCAGCCCTTGCCTTAACAGGAAGCCAGTGTAGGGAGGCTAGCACTGGAGTAATATGATCAAATTTTTTGGTTCTAGTCAGGATTCTAGCAGCCGTATTTAGCACTAACTGAAGTTTATTTAGTGCTTTATCCGGGTAGCCGGAAAGTAGAGCATTGCAGTAGTCCAGCCTAGAAGTAACAAAAGCATGGATTAATTTTTCTGCGTCATTTTTGGACAGAAAGTTTCTGATTTTTGCAATGTTACGTAGATGGAAAAAAGCTGTCCTTGAAACAGTCTTGATATGTTCTTCAAAAGAGAGATCAGGGTCCAGAGTAACGCCGAGGTCCTTCACAGTTTTATTTGAGACGACTGTACAACCATCCAGATTAATTGTCAGATTAAACAGAAGATCTCTTTGTTTCTTGGGACCTAGAACAAGCATCTCTGTTTTGTCCGAGTTTAAAAGTAGAAAGTTTGCAGCCATCCACCTCTTTATGTCTGAAACACAGGCCTCCAGGGAGGGCAATTTTGGGGCTTCACCATGTTTCAAGAAATAGAGTTAATAAAATATTTACTAAATAAAAATCGAATCAATCAATAGGTAACACAATAAATGTACATAACAATAACGAGGCTATATACAGGGGGTACCGGTACTGAGGGGTACAGGTTAATCGTCACTACAAAGATACAGGCGTTCTTCCTAACTCAGTTGCCGGAGAGGAGCGAAACCGCACAAGGATTTCACCATCAGGTCAATGGTGATTTTAAAACAGTTACGGAGTTTAATGGCTGTGATAGGAGAAAACTGAGGATGGATCAACAACATAGTTAATCCACAATACTAACCTGCATGACAGAGTGAAATAAGGAAGGGGGAGATCACAAACTTCAATTTTTTCCCAGTCTGATATTGACATGCAAGCGGTTGGTCACATTCTGAAATAAAGCATTTTGTGTGTACGGTACCTGTTAAATGTTGGGGGCTTCCTTGGATGTGCTTTTGTATGTTGTTGCTGTAAGAGCAAGTTAGCTAGCATGCTCTAATTGTAATGGTCGCATTAGCTCCCTGCTAATTCACAGTTATTTCCATGCTAACAGACAAATCACAAATCTACAGCCATCAACATACTGTTGTCCTGCACATCTAATGTGCTTCCTTGTGTCTATCGTGAGGTACTTACATTTATTGTATTTTGTACTATTTTTGTTATTGTTATGACGTTTGATTACAAAATACCCAGTCTGATATTGACATGCAAGTGGCAAATCACGAATCTACAGCCATCAACATACTGTTGTTGCTGCACACCTGAGTTGCCTCAATCAACTGGGATTGCTGGCTGGACAGGCCTTTTTTAAACACAATGCAAGAGAGTTATGAAGTGTGATGACATCTGTTACATATGTATATAACAACATGTTTGATGTTGATGTCGAAGATCTAACCCTAACCTTAATAGAAGAGGTATTTGGATTTCATTCAAATTCTGTATCCTGTTGACTACTTTAAAAAAAGATTTTTTAGACGCTCTTATCCAGAGCAATTTGGCTTAAGTGACCCTGATACAAATAAGAGCAGGAAGAGAGCTGTATCCTCCGTCAGTGTCATCAATATCACTAGACTATTTCTGCTGCTCTTGCCCCTACTCCTGATTTGACTCTGGTTGGAGGAGACTCTTCGTGCTCCATGGCTCCTATCTTCCCTGTCCTTACAATATCCTTGTAAAGTAGACATTTCCTGTCTGTTATCTGGTTCCTGACAGTTCTTTTGCTTGTATTTCCTTAAGTACCTCAACTATTGTCCATTAGAGTGTAGAAAGTTCCCCACCCATCTATTTGCTGTACACTGTTTCTTAATATGTTGAATGGTTTTTCTTTTGAGATGACTGGAAAAGTGGAAGTAACGTTGATAACGACTTCTAAGTATCCTGACTGGGAAGTCTATGATTGAGCAATTAACAACCACGGCCCCCCACATTTACAGTGGATATGGGGAGTAATGGCTAAACCCTTCTGGAGTATGACTCTAGTATACTGTATGATAAAAAACACATCTAGTTATCAGCATGTGATACGAGTATTCTTAAAAGTTCAGACAGAACCAAGTTTATGCTCTATGGCTGCATTTACACAGGCAGCCCAATTCTGATTACTGTCAAAAGAGCTGATCTGATTGCTCAAAAGACCCACTAGTGGGAAAAAAAACAGAATTGGTCTGCCTGTGTTAACGCAGCCAAACAATCTTTAATTTATAATACTCAAACATTGTGCTGGCTAACATTGTGCTCTCTGTGAGTGATTTTTCCCTGAATTACTCCTCATGATGATTGGCAAACAAAGAACGGCAACATCTGGATAGTTGAATCCTTCCCAGAACAGTTCGTATGGAATTAGAGTATACCTTCCCTCAGAGCACATACACTACGTAGTCCAGATTGGACCCAATCAGGGAAAACAAGTGACTGGTTTTGGCCAGGAAAGTTTGTTAACTTACATGAGCACTGAGGGGCGTGTGATAGAGAAAGATTGACCAGGAGAAAACGTTTACATCAATTGTAAAATAGGGACCTTGTAGCGTAAGAGCAGAAGAGTTTCAGGAGTCAGACAGAATTCGGTGCAGAAGTTGACTTTTATTTACAGAAGAGGATGGTGGTTCGGATGTGCAATTGTATTTTGTAAATAACAATATTTACAAATCAATAAAAAAAAAAGTTTATTTCCAAACTTCACAATTTAACTGGTCAATGAAAATAAAATGCCTTATTGGAGCAGACAAACCTGTCTAGTCCATAAGACTCAGGTTGGGGGTATGTCAGGTTCATGTCAGCCTCCCCTCACTATTACCAAGACGAATCTGTCAGAGAAGCCCAAAACAGCCGTTTGTGCTCTCCCTAGGACATACCAATGTCAAATGACATTTACAGGTTAACTTTTTTTTGAACAAAATCATTTTTTTAAATGTTCATGGCAATCATGTTAACTTTGATTAAGAATATGGCCATGTGAATCATGTAGGCCTACAGGACGTTCATGTATGTGACTGATTTGAGCTAGGAATAGCTGATATCGATCACACCATTGCAGATGATCAAGACTGCAGTTCTGTTGTCAGCATTAATCATTATTGCCTGGCTACCCAAACTCCTTGCTCCAGTCAAATGATACGCCCACAGACGTTAGTTTCTTCTCTGTTATTAGTCTGGATCTGAGTTCCTCCCCAATCATTTCTAGAATGCTATCACATTCTAACCGTTCTGATTGGTTCCAGAAACCAATGGGTTGAGCCAGAGTCGTAACACAGGTGGGCAATGCGGCGTTTTTAAAATTCTGTATGTAGTACTATATGTAGCAAACATAGAGCAGCGGAATAATTCAGTTTGAGTCTTCAGGCAAGAATCATTATGGAAGTAGTTATAGTCCTCTGGGCAGCCATCGTTCAGCAACCTGGTCTCAGAGCATTTCCTATTATTCTCTATGTAAATCCGAGACACTCCATTTAGTAAGCTATGTTATGTTTCATATGGTAAGTATTCATTTGTGGACCTTCCATCATGACTAAAATGTAAATGTAATCCATTTCGTATGATAGGTTACACGTTACAATTCGTTTGATATGTTACGAATTGCAATTCATAGAATATGCACGAAATGCAATTTGTACAATATGTTACACATTTGCAAAATGTATGATATGTTACGAATTCCAATTCCAATCCAATGTTAGCTAGATGGCTAGACAGCTAACACTAACATTGGCTAGCTCGACGGGTTAGGGCTTAAGGTTAGGGTCAAGGTTAGGAGTTAGGTTAAAGGGTTAAGGTTAGGGTTAGGGGAAGGGTTAGGTAACGTGCTAAAAAGTAGTAAGTTGATGCGAAGTTGCTAATTAGCTAAAGTTTTCCGTGATGAGATTCGAACGCACAACCTTTGAGTTGCTAGACGTTCGCGTTATACGCCCACCTACCATCCTTTCGTTTTTGTCATAAGTAACCTACAATCTTATGTAACCGTACCAAACGTTACATATCATACTCATTTCAGTGTCCTGGATTTGACGTTAACTATGTTACGTCTAGTCTATGAGACCAGTCTGGGGCAGCTGAGAGGTCAGGGTTGTTTTTTATCTTTCTAAAACTCAGGACTAAACGTAGAGCATGTGCAGACGTGGTTGTGAGTGTGTGTTCTGAGAATAATATGTGTTTCACATACTCTGATTCATCCTTGTGGGTGTTTAGTTAGAAACCCCCTTTGAAATGCTCTAAATACTTTTTGGGAAAATACCCCCTACCCAGAGAGTACCCAACCCACTTAGTCATCCACTCACCAGGCCTTATTCTAGTTGGCAAGATATGGGAAATGGCTTCTAAATTCCAGTATTCCCATGGAGAATGTGTAGACACAGAGGGGCATTTGTTGAGCTCATGTATTCTACATAATCATATTTCAGAGGTTTGCGTCAGGAATTAAATGAACAACAACCAGATTGTTTTAATGTGCTCCACAAAATGTAACCATTTTTTACTTGCTATCTTCCACACTTTCAAACAGCTTACTGAACTGTGTTAACAACGAGACTGTTGGCTGTACTCAGAAGTGTGAGAAAATACAGTCTGGTCACCAAAGCTGACGTGGTCTTTAGTTTGTCAACAGAAACCAAGGTCACGCCATCAGTGTCCAGTATCAAGGCATTACAAAGCTATCAGAGGCTGGCCTTGGAGTGGGACACACACTGACTGTACGCACACGCACACGCACACACACACGTACACACTGAGGGGCACAGAGAGCAATGAAACAGTGAGGAGAGAGAAATGGAATGTGAGAGGCCTGCCGAAGGGTGAATAGATGAATACACTGTAAGAGGGACACAAGGGACAAGGGGCCACATTCTACATTTCAGAAACAGTGTAAGAGGGTGCCAACATTTTCCTTTTCCCCAATTTCTACCTTCTGGAACACACTGCACTGTGTTCCTCTGTGTAGTGTGTTCATTTGTCTGGTGCATTCTCTGTTCTTCTTATGTTGCCAGCAGGGATGTACTGTCCTGCAAATGCTGCACTGTTGCCACGTGTTCTGGTGTCAAAGTTGCTAAAAAAAGGAATGAAAGTGTCATCTTAAGGGGAAGTCATGTGTGGGATGAACAGCTACTGTGTTTCAAATCCTCTAGTATATTTGCATTTGTTTGACAGGTCGCTCTCTGAAACATCTGAGTACACTGAGGTGCAAACTGAACCTTTGATCCACAGGAAACTGAACCTTTGATCCACAGGAAAGTGAAATGTTTGATCCACAGGAAAGTGAAATGTTTGATCCACAGGAAAGTGAAATGTTTTATCCACAGGAAACTGAAACCCAACATGCAAGGTGTCAACTCCCTCCAGGTCTCTCTGCTTTAAGTAGGGGAGCTACAGGATCTCTGGTGGTAAAGAATTAAAACATACACAGGGCTGACAAAGGGCAGCGAGAGGAAAGTTGAGTGTTGGTTTCCTCAGCTACAGTTCTGAAAATGTCTGTCCCATTTGGCAACTATTTACTTTGTATTTGTCCTTGTTGCTTAGATACACGGAGCCCCTGAGTGGAGATTAAAGTTTCCTTTTGGCTGGTGGTCAATAACAACATCTTTGATCTATCCATTTACACACACACATTGAGTGTCTGTGTATGAACTTTCTATAGCGTTTTTGGACATTGAATAGAAACTTTACATGTGGATGCAGGACATAAAACACATACTCAGAATGTCTTGAGAGCGCTACGGTATGAGAGCACTATCGAATAGTGAGCGTGTCAGAGACATGACTGGAATTCCAATGCTTGTTTTTGCAACAAGAACACACTGTTTGTTCTTACGGGGAGTCCAGTCCTCCCCTGTATATCACTTTGTCTCTCCTCTCCCTTCACCTCCCCTTTCTCTGACAACTAGTTAGAACAGCCTCTGACCCTAACTCAAGTCTAGAGGTCTGCTTAGAAATAGCAGCAGCTGGTATTTTGTAAATACTCCTCTTGTTCTGATCCCCTGGTATGACTTATCACCGTATCTTATAAACACGGACCAGACCTGGGCTGATGGATAATGGAGGGCTAAAAAATAATCTAAAAGGCTAGAGCTTTAGCTAAATAATTCCATTGTATTAGTCCAGACTGCTACTGTGACTAGACTGACGGTCCCATTCAGACGAGTAGCAGATCCGCCTTTTGATTGGACGGAGCTCTTGAGTTTCTTCCCACCTGCACTTGTCCACCTGTGGGTTGCTATAAAGCCTGTATAGTGTATAAGATAGTGAGGCATTTCTGTGTTCTCAACATCTCTATTCTAACTAAATATCAGTCTAAGCCAACAGATGTTATTTGTGGTTGGAGCCATCCCACCGCCCACTACCTCCCCCTCATCTGATGACTTATTATATCATCACCACTTCACCACTGTCACGCTTGTGTGTAGAAACGGACCAAGGCAGAGGGTGGTATGGTTCCATCATCTTTTATTTGATAAGTGAAACACACAGAAAACAATAAAGCACCAAAAAACCAAAACATGAAGCATCGTAGTGCTCACAGGCAACTACACATAGACAAGATCCCACAATCACAGATGGGAAAAGGGCTGCCTGAGTATGATTCCCAATCAGAGACAACGATAGACAGCTGCCTCTGATTGGGGACCATACCCGGCCAAACAAAGAAATAAGAAAACTAGATTGCCCACCCAAATCACACCCTGACCTGACCAAATAGAGAAATAGAAAGGCTCTCTATGGTCAGGGCGTGACAACCACTCAGTTCTGCATCCACTCTACCAGAGCAGACATCACATGATCAAGACATTTAGTACTTTCCACCAGTCTCATAAATAGACAGGAAACTGTAGAGAGAAACTGGAAATAACAGGTCATTCTAGAATGCACAGAGATGCCGCCCTACTGTGCTAATGTCAACACTATGAAAAATTATTATAAAAATATGAATATAAATATTCTGAAATTAAATAGATGCAATCAATTGAGCAACTGTTTCCCTGAAATAAATAATATACACAACAAAATAGCCTTCCCTGTGGCTCAGTTGGTAGAGCATGGTGTGTGCAATGCCAGGGTTGTGGGTTTGATTCCCACGGGGGGCCAGTACAAAAAATAAATACAAATGCATGAAATTAAATGTATGCATTCACTACTGTAAGTTGCTCTGGATAAGAGCGTTTGCTAAATGACTAAAATATAAAATTAAAAGACAAATTACTTATTATGTCAATTTGATGGAACTGTTAATGTTGTCTGAAATGGAAGAACACAAACACTGCATCACATTGCCTAATTCTGGTAAGTGGGTGTCAATCTGTGAGCTGGTGACCTGAGATGATTAGGCATATAGCCTTTCAGCCAAAAAATTATATTGCTATTTAAATCTCTGTCTTTGTTACATCTGCTCCTGCCATGCCCTCTACTGCTCATCCTGTGTCTCCTTGACTTGCCGCCACTCCCTCAGTACTCTCTCCCTCTCTCTCTGTGTGTGATTGTGTGGGCGGAGACAGGTGTGCTGGAGTCAGAGCAGATCCCCACCAGCTGCAATCTGTTCCATAATCAAGACCTCTACAAATACTCAGCCCTGCCACTTCCACGCTGCCAGATCGTAATCTCTGCTCAGTCAGTCTACGCTTCTCGCTGGTTGTTACTGTTAGAGCCTGTTGTGCCTGTTTTCCTCTCCTGACGCTGTTTTCCTCTCCACTACAGTACTGGCTGCTCTGACTCTGGTCCTTGTCTCCAGTTCCACGTCTTGTCATCCTGCTACTCTGTCCTGGATTCCCCACTCTACTACTCCCTTGGATTCCCCTACAGACCTGCTTACCCTGTCCCAACCCCTCTCGCTCCAGCCTCAGCACCTGGTTTCCTGCAACCCACCTGAGTTTCCACTGGCCTGCATACCATCTTCCCCGTTTTTCAATAAATACCGTGGTCACTTCATCCCAGTCTCCTCGTCTGAGTCTGCTCTTGGATTCCACTCCGTGTAACTATCTTGTCATTTTCCATCAATCTTTTTAGTTCCCTGACTATAGGCATGTCTTGTGATTGGGCTACACACAATCCACAACTAGGCTATACAAATAACTATTGATCCTCTTTGGATAAATGATATGCCTACTACTGGTGTTTTCTGAATTGTTTCATTTCTTTCTGAACAGACAACAGTAATTCTATTATTTTGGCAAATGTATTTCAATTTATCAGCGGTGAAATAAATGATTAAGAGAACGCTGGAGAGATGACAGTTGGAGGCTCGTATTTATCAGTGCAGAGAGAGATCACAAAGTGAATGTCAAATCTAGTTATATGAGAGATACAGGCGCGCTTCTCTCTCCGACCACAGCAATGGCCACGCGTCTGTCTGTAGACGCTACAATGTTTCGCAAACCATAAACCGGTCCGGCCCAACTCGAATAAATTCTTACTGTAGAATATCAGGCACGTTTTAACATTACGTTTTTTAGGGGGCAGGATAAATACAGAGCAGGCAACTTGAATGAACTCTGATTGCTTTTATAATTTTTTAATTACAGAGGAAATTATTTTTCATGCCAAGAGAGCTACCGCATCATGGAAAATGGGTTCCGGAATGTTACAGTCCAAACGAGGTGCCGGGTCCTGTTCCATGGAAATTCCCAAAGTTTATATTGATCGGTTTCCTGCGCTTGATGGCTGAAATCTTTCGAAGGGGTCTTCCAGTAAAGAGCACGTGACTTCTCACTATTTCCCGGTCCTTTTCTTGTAATTCAATACAGAGCCAAAATATAATGTGAGACAACTGACCGCTGCGCCTGTTGAAGAGTTGGGCTGTAGTGTGCATGTGGGGACTGGACACTTGGACATCAGCCACTGATCACAAGGAATACCTCCATTTTTCTACGTCTTTCTGGGAATAAAACATTAGTTTAATTTCAAATGTGTGATATAATATTTAGTCGGATTTTTCTTGGGTTTCCCGTACTTCTCCTCTGGATGGCAGGTACAGTTAGTTTTGTTATGTTTGGTATTGAAAGACTTACGAATTTCAAGCAGAATAGGAACATAGATAACGCAAAAATATTTCACATTCCAGTTAAGAGGGATAAGAACAATAGCCGCCTTGGTTCGCATTAAAATCCACAATAACTGGATCGTATTTCATAGTGGCCAGAGAGATAAACTAAAACCAATAACACGTTTTGGAATAACCAGGAGAGGGCAATGTAGTAGCGAAAATAATCTGTATGCTCGCAGTGAAGATGATGTGACATATGACACAAAATGTCTATTTTTTTTAGTTGTGTCTTAATGGTTATGTCTTTGTCCAATATAATACGTTATAACATGTATTTCCTATATTTCAATTACTGATTAGCAACTGCCTTCTGAAAAAGGCAACTAATTTTAACCTCTTGATAGTTTACCATTCTGCATTCTAGGCCTAGACATAGGATCATTTTTGTTTAAAGCTACAGTATGTCTGCTTGAGAATGCAAATTAGCTGATTATGGTCTCTGTCATGTGGTCTGACCTGTAGGTGGTCCTACACATGCCTCCTTTCCTCTTGAGCTCAACCCTCCCAGAGTGGTGATGAGATATGGAGACTCAGTCTCAGTTAACTGCAGCACATCATACACAGACCATGAGGGGATGGGCTGGGAGGCCACATTCGGAGGTACAGGTTTTGAACAAGATGTCAGCATTGTCACCTGGACTGTGGATAACCTTACTGATTGGACAATAGAACCTATATGCTACATGACTCTCATTGACGGCAAACAACCCTCAAAAGTACTTCCAGTCATTCTCTACAGTGAGTATTTTGCTCCTTGTGAATGTGAAAGGTATGTTTCTATTTAACTGTATATCAGGTAGAGTATTTTTTTAACCTTGTTGACCTCCTCCACAGAGACTCCAGACAGCGTCTCCATCTCTGTTCTGAGACACTCTGGTCCCATGGTGGAGGGGACAGAGTACCAGCTGCAGTGTGACATCCAGAACATGGCTCCTCAACAGAACCTGGTTGTGAAGTGGTACAAAGGGAATGAACCCTTAGATAATGTAACTTACAGTGACGTCAGTAAGACACCAGTGGATGTGTCTGATACTCTGATGATCAGCCCCAGTAGACATGATGATGGAGCTCAGTATAGATGTAGAGCAGAACTGGACCTGGGACCAGAGGGACCACAACCCCATCCTACAGTAACATCAGAACCTCTCAGCATTACTGTGCACTGTGAGTTTATCAATACTCGATCTTGCCTCTGTACCCCTGACCAGGAGGGAAGTTCTACAACTGTATACGTTTAAAACGGTCTAAAAGCACCTCCTTTCTCCTTAGATGCTCCTGAGTTCCTTCCAGGGAATGACACAGTGGAGGTGAGTGCAGGCAGTGATGTGTCTCTGGACTGCAGTGCTGAGGGGAACCCTCCTCCTGAGCTGAGGTGGACCAACAACACTGCAGAGGGAAATGCCAATGAGGCCACTGTGGGGCGCCTGCGTACTCTCTATATCTCCAGAGTAACAGCTAATGCAACTTACAACTGCACAGTCACAAATGGACTGGGCTCCATCACCAAGCAGATACATGTCCTAGTAGATGTACCTCCACAACAACACCCAACGATGTTCTCCACAGCACCCTCAACTCCAGGAACTATGACCACCCTCCCAGCAACAGCCAAGCCAAAAGGTATTTTTCAGATCATGTCTTTGCTCACGTTATTTAATTCACCCTCACTTATCTCACAAGGCAGAACAGTTTATATTTGATGTGGATTTCACATTGATGTCTTCATTCTTGTATGTTTTTACAGTAGTTACCTTTCCTCTTGAGCTCAACCCTCCCAGAGTGGTGGTGAGATATGGAGACTCAGTCTCAGTTAACTGCAGCACATCATCCACAGACCATGAGGGGATGGGCTGGGAGGCCACATTCGGAGGTACAGGTTTTGAACAAGATGTCAACATTGTCACCTGGACTGTGGATAACCTTACTGATTGGACAATAGAACCTATATGCTACATGACTCTCATTGACGACGAACAACCCTCAAAAGTACTTCCAGTCATTCTCTACAGTGAGTATTTTGCTCCTTGTGAATGTGAAAGGTATGTTTCTATTTAACTCTATATCAGGTTGAGTTTTTTTTTTAACCTTGTTGACCTTCTCCACAGAGACTCCAGACAGAGTCTCCATCTCTGTTCTGAGACACCCTGGTCCCATGTTGGAGGGGACAGAGTACCAGCTGCAGTGTGACATCCAGAACATGGCTCCTCAACAGAACCTGGTTGTGAAGTGGTACAAAGGGAATGAACCCTTAGATAAATTAACTTACAGTAACGTCAGTAAGACACCAGTGGATGTGTCACCTACTCTGATGATCAGCCCCAGTAGACATGATGATGGAGCTCAGTATAGATGTAGAGCAGAACTGGACCTGGGACCAGAGGGACCACAACCCCATCCTACAGTAACATCAGAACCTCTCAGCATTACTGTGCACTGTGAGTTGCTGAGAACTGTTCATATATACAAACCACGCTAACATTGTATAACGTATGCTAATATATTGTCTCGAAGCACTTTCCATAATTGCCTAATGTTCTACGGTGAAGTCTCACTCCACTGCCTTTTAACGTTAGAAGAAAATAATCAAACTTACAATTGTGTTTGTTTCCTTCACTGCAGTAATTCATTTGAGAAATGTGTTGTCATATTTTCACCACCTGCCTTTTTCCTCCCTCCCTCTCTCTCTCTAAGATAAGCCACTTATCAATGCATCTCGACTGCCAGTGAGGATACCTGTGTTCAGGGGCTATCCTGAGGAGTTAGTGTGTGAGGCTGAGGGTCACCCACAGCCCAGGATACAGTGGGTCTATGACCCATCGAAGCCTGTCAGTGTGGCGGGAGGCAACCTGACTGTCTTTGAGGAAGGGTTCTACAACTGCACCGCCACCAACGATGTGGGGACGAGCTTCATTGTGGTAGAGGTGGTTTTAAATGGTAATGGTACCTTTATTAAACTGTATTAAACCCTTTATTAACCCATTATTTACTGTTTATGAAAGTCTTGCAGGACGTTTTCTTCTTGCTGGTCTGCTTCCTCCCATCTCTCTGGTCTCCTCTCTCTGTGTCTGCTATTCTTTGGTTGACTGATTCATGTTCTCTGAACAAATGTTAATATTAACTTTTAACTATGCAGTTTTTATCATATGTCCTTTACCCGTTGACCAATCCAATACCTCTTAGTTACTGGTTTCTGAACTGCTCTCCTCCTGCCACATTCTGTAGTCAGATACATGTGAAAAACATGAGGAGATGATGAGGGGACAGTATTTTGTTGTGCACATATAAGATCAGGCATGAAACAAACTCCTTGGGAAGGGCACCTGGTGAGGCTAGGTAGAACTGAGCAGCATCTATCATTCATTGAAGAGTTTTGGGTGAAGTTGTTGAATATTTGGCAGTTTAGCTCAGTACTGTCTGTTGCCTTGTAGAAGACTATTTCAAGGGTAAAGTTGAGCAATGTCCCCACTCTTACGGTATGTTGTAGATCTACTCTGACTGGTGGGATCATGTAATATTATGTTAAGTGATACGTGCTTATTCTTTCCTGTTGGAGGAAGTAGGATAAATCAGTGTATTGATGCTTCTCTATTTGATGGTGAATATGGTTCAGTCTGAGGTGGCGCCAGAACGTTAACAGAGTGTGATGGATTAATGGGTGTTTGTTATGTCTCTCTGGTCACAGAGGACTACCTGCCCCTCATAGCGGGCTTCGTGGCCTTCATGGTCGTGGTCATCTTGGTCATCTTCGTCTTCATCTACTCCATCTACTACAAGAACAACAAGATGGGCCGCTACAGCCTGAAGAAGGCCAAGCTCAGCAGCACGCCCAATGGCAACGTGGCGCAGAACGGCGGCCGGGACACTCCGCTCCCGATGACTCAACTGTCTCAGCCAAACATCTACGTCTAGGAGAACGAGTTTTACTGGGATGGACCACTCTGAATGAAGAGCCCTGTTTCCCCGCTGAGAGACTAAGTGAGAGACCAAGTGGTTGAGGGGCTGGTCACAACTCATTCAGCTGGCAGACGCAGGTCTGGATTGTGATAGTTGGGAGTGTCTCCTGACTCTCCTCCAACCTCCCTATGCTTCATATGCACTCCCTTTCCTCTTTAGCACTAAGATTTTAAGTACAGATCAGTCCCTCTATTTCCCCTTCTACTGAAGAACCTGATGAGGTAGAATAACCTGTTTTTAGTGTGAGCTATATGATCTAGTCTACACATTCGAAGTGTAGCTGATGTTTTCTCTGAAGGACAAGAAGAGGCAGCAAATGGACAAGGTAAAATCCCTTTTTGGAAATTGGCTTAATTGAAATGAATGTTTTATATGACTGGTTTTGAAAAAACTGGTTTGTGTTGCATAAGCACCAACAAGGGAATTGTTATGTCATTTTGAATGTCTTTTTTTTTTGTTTGGTCTGATGACAATGTAATTGCTGTCACATTATACAATTGCTTGAAGAGCAGCACATGGTTGAAATTGTGAGAATGTCCCCTTTGCCTGGATGTGATGTCTTGCTCGTGACAAGAAGCTTGGAGTGTAAACCTGCAGTACAGTGGAGGCTGCTGAGGGGAGGACGGCTCATAATAATGGCTGGAACGGAGTGAATGGAATGGCATCAAACACAAGGAAACAATGTTTGATGTATTTGATACCATTCCACTAATTCCACTCCAGCCATTACCACGAGCCCGTCCTCCCCAATTAAGGTGCCACCAACCTCCTGTGCTACAGTATATGCACACAACCTCTTTAGGTTGTGAGCACAATGATCACTGAAACCAATTAATGTAGCCTTCATGTGAAAAGTATTATTTCCCCAGATTACGAATTATATTGTGACATTAAGGGGGTCTCCATTTTTTTTACGCGACTTCCTGAAAATAATTTTGAGGACTAATAGTAAAGATGTATTGTAATGGTAAACATTATTACCTTTTAATGTGGCATGAACACAAACAGTCATGATGCGTTCATCTGATTCTCAAACAAATCACTTAAAAAATGAAGCTACCTGTGCACTTTTGTCCACAAAATAATTCCAGCTTCCAAACAGTGCACCCGCCATTTCATGAAGGGAAAGAGACATCTGTTACAAAACACCAAAAAGTGTGATGACGTTCGGCAATTGTCAGGAAGCCTACACTCTTGTAGCCTGAATTAATTGATGCGTCTTGCTGACAAATTGACAGAAACAAATATATAAAAATCTGGACACCTGAAAAGGGGCTGAAATACAGGATTCAACTACAGCTGTCTGTCCCAAGCTCATGTGAGGGCTCAGTTGAAACAATATTGCAAAGCTCAAAACAGACATCAGACAGGCGGAGAATGAATGCGATTGAAAGAACCTGAACAGGTTTAAACCAGTGGGGAGCTCATTTAGGGGAGCTCATGTCTCATTTGAGGGTCAGCGCTACTCTGTTACTACTCTACACTGCTCCTACTCACCCAGCACTGCATCTGGAGTGTTCAGTGTTTTAACTGCATCACTGTAATGCCTGACTGCATGTGAGTTCTGAATGTGTGGAAGGGGCAGTTGGTGTGTGGTTGCCTCTTCCTGTAAGCAGATTGAATCAAGCCATTATTATCACATGCAGGAGTCAAGAGAAAACCTGGAGCTCAAGAGTAATGTCAATACTTTTTAGGTCCCACTTCACATTGAGTGGCCTAAAACTTTTGTAATTGTAATTACATGGTAGTTACACTTTTTAATTACAAGGTGCCCATATACACTCACTAGTCAGTTTATTAGGTACAATGGATCGCTCCTACAGACAGTTAGTCACGTGGCGGTGGCTTGCTATATAAAGCAGGCAGACAGGCATCAAAGCACACAATTCATGTTGGATTGAATGTTAGAATGGGCAAAACGAGTGACCTAAACGACTTTGAGCGTGGCACACAAGATCCAGTATCTCAGAAACGGGTGCCCACGACCCATCCTGCCTGGTGTCAATGCTACAGGCTGGTAGCGGTGATGTACCACCGTCCAATCTGCAGCAACTGTGTGATGCCATCGCTTCAGCATGGAAAAACATCCCTGTGGAACGTTTCTGACTTTTATAATCCCTGTACTGAAGAATTCAGGCTGTTCTGGAGGCAAAAGGGGTCTGACCCGGTACTAGATGGGTGTACCTAATAAACTTGCCGATGAGTTATGTAACTACAATGTAAATGCATATGTTTTAGGCTACTTCATGTAAACTCAAAACCTTTTGTGTATGTAATATAAAATATAGAACTGTATTTATTAAAGTCTGTAAAAATGAGTGCCTCAACATTTATAAGGGCCCATAGAGTACCTGGAGAATAGATTTCAAAGGGGGGGGGGGGGGGGGGGCTTATAGGGAAGGAGAGAACAATTACTATTGTACAAAGGGATGGTCAGTATTGATTTTCTATCAATATTGGTCCTCTGGTTGTTAGGAGATAAAGTATCTCCCCTGATCCCCTTTCACCACTGTATGTAGTGTACACAAACTTCTGTGGAGATCTTTTGTTTCACAGTCCTCTCTTTTGTTTCACAGTTTCACATGTCAATACTCCTGTGTTAAGAAATCTTTTGTATAATATTGCTTTGAGTTATCATTAAAATAGAGTTTTTTTATGATAATTGTTGTTGTATACAGTGGCGACCCGCCATTCAGGGCAGGTAGGGCTTTTTTGAGACCCACATTTTTAGCAAAAAAATAATAATACAAAAAAAAAAATATATATATATATATATATATATATATTTATTAACATAAATTGGGGGGAGGGGCTTTCCTGTTTTGCATGTTATTGTCACAGTTGTCGTAGTGATGAGACCAAAATGCAGCAGGTATGTGTATGCTCATCTTGACATTCTAATAAATTCAAAATGAACACCAAAATAACAAAAGCACGAACGATCAACAAAACAGTCTGGCAAGGCACAAGGCTAAACACAGAACAATCTCCCACAAATGACAAACACACCCTAATATATGGGACTCTCAATCAAAGGCAAATAGACAACACCTGCCTTCAACTGAGAGTCCCAACCCCAATTAACCAAACATAGAAACAGACTCACTAGACTAAACATAGAATACATGAATATCAAACAGTGCCCAAACACCCCGGAATACTTAAATCAAATGCCCCTTCAACAAACACCACCCCGAACCACATAAAACGAATACCCTCTGCCACGTCCTGACCAAACTACAATGACAATTAACCCTTATACTGGCCAGGACGTGACAGTTATTTTGGCATTAATACGTGTCACATATCAGTTTACAAACAATGTAAAAAATAATACATATAATTGAGTTAATTAATAAAGCCACATACAAACATAGTCTCTTTTTTGCTTTCTTGAGTAAGGCAGCTCCAAAATGCAGGTGTTTCAGCCTAGCTCAGTGCTTTCTGTGGTGGTGGGGCAGCCAGCGGAAAATAGGAGCATTGCGCTGTGATTGGCTCAGTGTTCTGTCACTCATGGGGACCTTACGCAATCGCCAAGCTTTAGTCCTTAGTAAGGGTAGACATCCAACATTTCAGCCCTTTGGGTCCTGCCATTGAGTTATACAAGTGCCCTTCCAAGAAGGCTCAAGGTCATTGGCCACAGAAATGATGTCAAATCACATTATATGTACAGTAGCTTTGACTGGACTGATAATGTTAACATCTTACTTTCACAATTTTAGCTAGTAGTCATCATCATGAATCAAGTCCACTGGCAAATCCTTTTTAATCCTTGTCATATGAATAGAAAATATAGATAAAACGTACCAGTGCTCATTGACCATTCGACATAAACATTACTCAACAATTTGGAGATCGCAAATTCAACAATGAGTGGTTTGTAAGGAATCGGTGACAGTGGCTAACTGCAAGCATTGCAACTGGGAAGTCGGGAATAAACAGCTCAAACTGGGAGAATACCTTTTGAACGGTCATTCAACTTGGAATTGCATCTTTCTCTTTGATGACAAAATTTGCCCATGAAGGACCGCTGCGCCACTTTCCTGTTCAAGCACATCACAACATTGTGAGTCCAAAAATGTCTTATGCTGCTTCATAAATTATGTAGGATGCCAGAGAGATATGTAAACTGTCACTAAGAAATCATTAATGTCTTAATCGAAATTACGGATTGCCTCTTATCCGCTTGTCGTCCCCTTATGCCATAGTTTGTACATCTCAATTGACAGTAGAAACCCCATTTGTTTAAGCAAGTCAGCCATATCAGCTATGTTTTTTTAAAAGGCAGTAAATGAGGCTGAATGAGCTGTTTCGCTGCCAGAGAAGGCTCTGCTGATAGCCAGGTGTAGCAGTGATAAGGTGTTGGGACTGCTGTTGGGACTCTGCTGTTGGGACAGCTTTATGAAGGCCCTAACAGTTTGTTGGCACCTTTTGTCACTGTTATAGTTATAGTGCAATTAATGTATTGTTTGGTGTTGTGTTGTGTAGTGGCTTTGCTGGCATGCCACATTTTTTGTTGTTGTTGCCCCACCAAGATTTACATGATAAAATCGCCACTGGTTGTATTGTGAAAATGACTGAAAAAACAATTGATCATGTGTTAAGATTGCTCTAAAAATAGATTTATCTAACACAAACGTCAAAATGTCCTTGTCAGTAGTAAATTCTATACTTAAAAATATTTGTTTAGTGCTACATTTGTGGTCACAAAATGTACTTTAGGACCCTATGGCTTTTTTTTATTAGCCCCAATAGGCCAAGGATACCACACACTACAGGATTTGTTTTGAATTTTGTGCGCCCCCTGCAGATCAATTTATGATGCTCTGAGTATTTAAAATGTAACTTGTGAAAAAGATATCAAATATTTAAATAGGCTTTTCGTTTCGAAAAACAATCATAGCCTTAGCCCTAATGAATTATAGAAGAGACCTGAACACGTACTAATTTGCTAATTTCAAAGAATCTATCTCATAAGATGTGTGTGATTTTCATAAATTTATTTTTATTGTACGTTGCTCATATGAGGAATGTACAGGATTTCAAAACTGCTGGTTATCATTCCGATCTTGCACAACAGTTCCTTTGCGACGCGCGCTTTGGGAACTACGTCATGGATTAAACAACGGAAGTCCATAATTTTCAATGAAGGAAGAGAAGTGGACGAGGCGACCATTGGGAAATGCGAGCATGGGCAAGGGAGCGTGAACAGGGCGGGACCAAAATTGTTGAAAGTCTGTATATCCATAGTCTTTGGGAAAGTTGAACTATTGAACATTCGCGTTGCTATTGACCAATCGAAGCTCACCGTGGTTTCCAGCCCCTACTGGATTGGCTGTTGATACTTAGCAGTATCTGGCTTGCTAGCACCAACATGAGGGCGGTGATTCAGGGTTGCCATGTCCGCGATTTTCGTACAATAGGGCTCCTTTGAAAACGATGTCGCGGGTGAAAATGTAGCCTAATTCACTGTGACCTGCTGACTATCAGGCAGTGAGGCAGCTGTTACTGAGCGAGTGAGGGAGGGAGAGGGCCAGAGAGGGTTGTGTGTGTGTGTGTGTGTGTGTGTGTGTGTGTGTGTGTGTGTGTGTGTGTGTGTGTGTGTGTGTGTGTGTGTGTGTGTGTGTGTGTGTGTGTGTGTTGAGACTGGGTGCTTCAGTGGACAGCTGTTGCCACAGGAAAAGGGCAACCAGTGAAGAACAAACACCATTGTAAATACAACCCATATTTATGTTTATTTATTTTCCCTTTTGTACTTTAACTATTTGCACATCTTTACAACACTGTATATAGACATAACATGACAGTTGAAATGTCTTTATTCTTTTGGAACTTCTGTGAGTGGAATGTTTACTGTTAATTTGTATTGTTTATTTCACTTTTGTTTATTATCTACTTCACTTGCTTTGGCAATGTTAACATATGTTTCCCATGCCAATAAAGACCGTAAATTGAAATTGAATGGAAATGGAATTGAATTTGAATTTCTAGCCATTGTAGGTAGGCTATTTAGATTGTCATTATGGAGTTCTATTTCCAAACCTTTTTCTATAAAATATTCACACGCTAGAACTGATGTGCACCAAGTAATAACAGCAACAAACCACAGAAAACAACTTTAGTTGGTCTAGAGCGCATTAGACACATTTGCTAAGTTGTTTAAACTATTCTAATGTCCACTTTGCTTATTTAAAACCATAGTAAGCAAAGTGTTTTATGCATGCTCAGTGGAAATTTGAAATGGAAGTTATGGAACTCCCTAGCATGCTACAGTTAAGGAAAAAAGACCACAATGAAACTGACATTAAATGTGGAAATGATATCCTACATTTGTATCTGTTGACCATCAAGTAGCCTATTCATTTCTATGTTTATGTAGGCTACAGTAGCCTAGCATTTGATACAATGACTAAATCACTGGAGTCATTGGAAATACATTTGTGCCACTTGTGTAGCCTTCCTGGATCTGTCAAACTGTTTTAATAAATAGCCTATACCTTCAGTTTATTGTTGTTTTAACCTTGTGTAATTGTGCAATTATTAATGGCCATGTTTAGTTAATGAAATTGGAAGTTATCAATTGTGATCATGGTCACAGTTCTATCGCAATTGCCGATCAGCTGTTATTAGAATGCATTAGATTGAAGGTTACAGTCAGTCAGATTAGGCTACAAGTAAAACAAAATAAAACACTGAATGACAAGCATAGGCCTATTCAGTTCATATCCATATTATTAATATTTGATTCAGTGATTAAAATGACGACCCCATTCTTACTAGCCTATTCCAACAGGGCAACAGAAACACTTCTTACCTCAAAATCGCCTCGCTACTCATGTTGAATAAATGAGTCTGGCAATTTGAACTAAGCAAGCTGCTAAATCATTCATTTTACATCTTGCCTACATCTTGCCTAGGTTACTTTAGGCTATTTCAATTTAGATGTAGTCCAATCAGGGGCTATAGGCTACCTGCATCTAGCTAACCAAACCATGGCAGAGTTTCATTACAATCATGAACCCAGATTTTAGTCAGAAAGCCTAGCCTATGCCTATTGAAATGACAAGTCAATCTCGCAAATAGGCCATTTATAACTGTTTATAGTCTTAACATCTGGCACATAATAAACAAATAGGCCATTTATAACTGTTTATAGTCTTAGCATCTGGCACATAATAAACAAATAGGCCATTTATAACTGTTTATGGTCTTAACATCTGGCACATAATAAACAAATAGGCCATTTATAACTGTTTATTGTCTTAACATCTGGCACATGATAAACAAATAGGCCATTTATAACTGTTTATAGTCTTAACATCTGGCACATAATAAACAAATAGGCCATTTATAACTGTTTGTAGTCTTAACATCTGGCACATAATAAACAAATAGGCCATTTATAACTGTTTGTAGTGTTAACATCCGGCACATAATAAAGTCACAAATGCCAGAAAATTGCCTAACATTCATTTTTTAAGTGGGTGGTTTGAGCCCTTAATGCTGATTGACTGAAAGCTGTGGTATATCAGGCCATATACCACAGTTATGACAAAAAATGACTTTTTACTGTTCTAATTATGTTGGTAACCAATTTATAATATCAGTAAGGCACCTCTGCGGGTTTGTGGTATCCAGGCACTCTGAGTTGTAGCCTTTAAGCGTGGTATATTGGCCATATATGGTACCACACCTCCCCAGGCCTTATTGCTATATCATAGCAGTCAAACAAGTTAAATCATCATCCAATGATACAAAATTATCTGGCGAGTTTAATGAGGGCTAATTATAATTTCTCTTGCAACATATTTAAATTCATTTTAGTCAAGTTAGCTCGCAATAATTATTGTTTTGATGGAAACCCGAATTTAGCTCCATACAAGTTACGTTGATATGCATTCTTAATTCGCTCGATGACGTTATGGAAAAGGATTTTATTGACTAAATGTGGCAACTCCTTTCAGTCATTGTGGGTGGGTTTTGATGTTTGATTGGTCTATGAATTTATCCTGACATGGCAACCCATGGATGGACGGATGGATGTGTTCTCGTTTGGGAAAGCGTTTGTGTGTGCTGCTGCTTTTAGTTTCGATTACCGTAGATATACGTTTTCAAGGTGACGGTCAACATTGGGATATATTTGCTGGATATAATAAATATGGTGAAAGGACTTTTCGAATTTCTGACACTCGGTGTGTTGGTGTTTACAGGTAGGGTCTACAAATCGATGTTACTACTTTTTTGTTAAACTACAGATGTTTGCTGTTCCCGTTACCGTATGAATTTCCCATTAAGTTTAAACAACTCAATTACTATTTAATTGTATTTTCCAGGTATGATGATTAACTTTCTGGAAGTCATGTTTTTGACTATTTGAAGTCCAAGTCCAATCTCTCCCACTGAATCAATATGTCTGATCAAGAAAGAGCTCTATTAAGGGAGTGGTAGATTCATTTGGAAGAAAAGCAAGTTTTTTTTTTCTCTCTCTAGAATTTGGTCCCTTAGAACAGTGTTTCCCAAACTGTGGGGTGTTCCCCCTAGGGTGCAATGCAAGGTGCAATTTCGAAATTGGGTAGTGTATCATCAGTTCCTCTTGTCATGTCAGTCATTGTATACCTTAGAGAGCTATTTTTAACTTGTCAGAAATGTCCAGATCAACTAGCCCAGGTGTACTCAACTACTATTTGAGAAGGTCCGGTCACACAAATTTCCTAGGCGGTAAAAATCTGGGTTGGTATAGTCTTTATCTACGTAGTAACAAACCTCCACCTCGCAAGTCGCGACCCATATGACTTCAAATTGTTCACAATCCTCTTGTTGACAGAAAGAACATTTAGCATGTTTTAAGCTAATTTCCCCAAAATGCTCCATATTTTGTCATGGGCGGAGAGAATTTATTTGCAGTTTTAAAGCAAATTTCCTGCAATTATACAAATGTAGCCATGTCTTAAATGTGTTCATATGATACCTGAGTTAGTCAACAAAATCAATGGGGGCCTCCTGGGGGTCGAGGCACACATTATGGCCATGATAACTACAAGATTTAGATAGCTGGTTAGCCTAACATACCTACCTAGCTAACATGGGCTAGTTGATCAACTGTACATTACTGACATGTTAGAAAAATCTCTCAAATGTCTGTCAGTGAATGACATAACAAGAGGAAAACTTCCCATGCACTACCACATTTCCAAATTGCACCTTGTGCGTTCTACTGTTACAACTCTCAACCACATTAATAAATTGAAAGCCTGAGTTTGAAAAATTATTTTTAAAGTCAGGACACATGTCAGCAAACATTTTTAAAAAACAATGTGCCCAATAGATTTTGTTGTAATGTTTGAGTCACTTAAATAGACATTAGACATGGCAAAATGTATAGAATAAAAATGCAAAATTTTCTCTGTACCTCATGAAAAAAATTGTAGAATTGCAGAAAATAAGCTTTAAACCTGCATGATTTTCTCTTCGCCAACAAGAGGGGTGTGAACAGTTTTTGTCATGAAAAGTGCTTTTGCCCATAGAAATAGACGCGTAGGGGGGCGCGGGATGTTCCCCAATGCTGGAAGGGAGGTCTGAATGCAAAAGTTTGGGAATCCCTGCTTTAGAGCACTATTAATATTAAAAGTTTCATTCATTTACTCCCTTGTTCCTGACTTGACTGAGTGATATTTAACAACTAGCAGAAGCAATAGGCAACTTTCTCTCACCCTCTGATAGCGAAATGTATGGCCACAGTCAAACCAGTTGTCTTGGCCAGCAGAGAGTTTGTAATACAAACCAGCAAAAATACTAGCAAAGATATATTTATTGACAGACATTGTATTGTTATGTCAGTGTTATTTTATGGTTGCATGTAATCATTGCCATGTTGTTCACATGTCATGTGCTCTGACCGGTAGGTGGTCCTACACATGCCTCCTTTCCTCTTGAGCTCAACCCTCCCAGAGTGGTGGTGAGATATGGAGACTCAGTCTCAGTTAACTGCAGCACATCATCCACAGACCATGAGGGGATGGGCTGGGAGGCCACATTCGGAGGTACAGATTCTAAACAAAATGTCAGCATTGTCACCTGGACTGTGGATAACCTTACTGATTGGACAATAGAACCTATATGCTACATGACTCTCATTGACGGCAAACAACCCTCAAAAGTACTTCCAGTCATTCTCTACAGTGAGTATTTTGCTCCTTGTGAATGTGAAAGGTATGTTTCTATTTAACTGTATATCAGGTAGAGTATTTTTTTAACCTTGTTGACCTCCTCCACAGAGCCTCCAGACAGCGTCTCCATCTCTGTTCTGAGACACTCTGGTCCCATGTTGGAGGGGACAGAGTACCAGCTGCAGTGTGACATCCAGAACATGGCTCCTCTACAGAACCTGGTTGTGAAGTGGTACAAAGGGAATGAACCCTTAGATAAATTAACTTACAGTAACGTCAGTAAGAGACCAGTGGATGTGTCAGCTACTCTGTTGATCAGCCCCAGTAGACATGATGATGGAGCTCAGTATAGATGTAGAGCAGAACTGGACCTGGGACCAGAGGGACCACAACCCCATCCTACAGTAACATCAGAACCTCTTGATTTCACCGTATTCTGTGAGTTCCCTCTAGTCTTATTTTCAATCATTCCATTCATGTTTACAGCTGATCATTTAGTTTGATCTGATACTGTGGTGGCTAATTTCTGCATTACCAAATGAGGAGAGTTACAAACTTCACACACCAGTCAGAGTTATACTTAATACTACATCTTTAATAATTAAGATGCTTTTGCAAAAGCATTTGACTGTCAATGATGCGCTATCTCTAATGAACCATTGAAAAGTGACTACACAACAGTACAAAGAGCTTTTATAGCCAAGATGCACCCCTTCAACGTACATGACGAACCACAGATACATAGAATGGGTCACAAGGTTACGTTTTATATGAAAGATATCTATAAAACATAGCAGACAGCAACAACTGCTGTATCAACAGTGTTCATTGTGTAGACCTGGTCAGTGTTCATTGTGTCTGGTCCTCCTACTCCAAACTGGAACCGTCTCTCCCTGGTACGGTATAGAACAGAACCATTAGCTCATCCAATGGCATAAATCAATTGACAACTCTAGATCTAAACTCTCAGTTAGAAACACTTTTGTAATTATTAGCTTGGATGGTACTCAAATCAAACAGGTCTCTGCATATAAATACTTAGTGGTATGGTTAGATGATAGGCTTTCTTTTAAAAAACATGTTACTGAATTGGGAAAAAAGCTCAAATTCAAGATAGGGTTCCTTTACAGAAACAGGGCTTGTCTGTCCTCCGTAAATAGAAAACAAATTGTGCAGACTACTTTTATGTCCGTTTTAGATTATGGTGATATTATCTATATGCATGCATCGGCAAACACATTAAAACCACTGGATGCTATTTACCATTGTGCACTCAGGTTTATCACGGGTGATAGTTACAAAACTCATCACTGTATCCTTTGTCAACATATGGGTTGGGCCTCTCTATCTGTGAGGCGAGAGCAACATGCTCTCTTGTTTATTAATAAAGCACTTCTTTTAAAACTACCTCCATATATATCATCAGTAATTTCCACTAGATATACTAATTTTAAAACCAGATCACAGATGTGGATTACATTAGAGACTCCTGCTGTCTCCACAGAGTTGGGTAGGACTGCCTTTAGTTCCTTTGCACCTTATTTATGGAACAAACTGCAGATCCAACTTAAGTTAGACACTCTGGTGTCCCTTGCCCATTTCAAAAATGTTATGGAGGATCAATATGATGTTGTCTGTGATTGTTTCTGTTGAATTGTGTCTTTGTTTTGTATGTTTGAAATGTTCTTGTCTGTATGCCTAAAACTGTACATGTCAACATGTTTACACACGGCACAGCCATAAAAGAGATCCAGGTCTCAGTCTGTTTTCCCTGTTAAAATAAAGATTTAAAAAAAATAATAATAATAATAAAAAATACTCCCATCTCAAGTAAACCCCCTCTTGACTCCACTCCTGGACAAGCTCACTGAGGGGAGTGAGCCTCTATGTCATACACTATCCCAAGATAAGTGCAACATCAAAGAGGACATACAATGGTCCAGACACGGCCATACACCTTCCCCCAATGCCAAAGGAGGGAGCGACTTGCGCACAGACATTGTGGAGACAAGTAATTGGTTCCCCATTAATCACGCCATCCCTTCACATGGTTTAAGAATAAGTAAAGACACGTTCACATATGAAGACAATGTTCCATTCTGACCTCTCCCCTCTCTGGGCCCCAAGTGACTGAGCCCCAGCTGAGGGAAGAAGTACAACTGCCAACACCAGAGTCCGAAGGGATACATTCTAATGACAAGTATCTCACATATGCATATTATGCAAATAAAACATCTTAATTATCTATGTTACCCAACTAATTCTGATTCATCCGCCACAATATCCTACTATGATATTTAACAGAGTCTTCCAATAATCTGTTATCATCTCATGATTTCACCCTCCCCGAACACCGAATCTTGTGGGAACAGTCCATGTTGATTGGTTATTTCTCCCCATTCTTCAGACCCCCCAACCTTTTCCAGACCTGAAGCTGAGACCCTGGACATCGGAGTGGGGGAGGAAATCACCTTAAACTGCACGGCTACTGGAAGGCCCACTCCTCTGTACAGCTGGCAGTCTTCACATGTCAAAGAAGCTATTTTCTCCCCCCCGTCCGAGGTCCCAGGAACCTACACCTGCACTGCCTCCAATCAGATAGGCAAGATCAGCAAGACATTCACTGTGAATCCCAAACCTGAAGGTAGGATCATGTTTCTAATTAGTACCTAGTCTTATCTTTTTCACAAATGCTTCTATTCTCACCTACTACCCCTCCCTCTTCCCCTCTCGTTCCCCCTTTACTCACTTACTAGGTGCATTCATGTTACCCTTTACCTGAATGAGACTGTGTCCATTGGTAAGGGTACATCATCAGGTGACCACAAGTACTTTGTTACTTTGCAATTATTACATTGTAACTACACTCTACATATGAAACTAGCTACCATGGAAATATGTTTTTCAGGACACTTCATGTAAAGTGGGACCCAATTTTTCCCGTACCATGAATATGTGTTACTTTCTTAATATTTCCCAAATAGACTGCTCTGAGAAATATCTCATTGCTCCTGTTTCTCCAGGCAGTCGTGGAACCACTGCAGGGATAGTAGTGGTCGTGCTGGCTTTCTTTGCTCTAGTGTCTGTCTGTGTGGTTCTTCACAAACAAATAAATAAACCCTCATTAACCACACCCTCTTCCCACAGGGGGCAGCACAACATTCTGGGTCATCATAGGATTGGGCCTGTGCCTGGCCGTTGTGATCGTGATTGTCTATGTCGTTGTCAAACACAGAGCAGGTCCCAACTCCATCATCTGACCAGGCCAGAGGAAGAGAATTTCTATCGCCAGTGTGACCAGCAGGACTTCCTCAACAGACATTGTATGAATAAGAATGATTGTTTATTGAATTAATATGATGGATGGCTTCAATCCTGCATGGCTTATAAATCCAAAGAGTGCTTTCTATTAGCCTACTCCAAACAATAGCTTTGTGCCATTTGTATGTGGTGTTGTTTTGAATGTGTCTTGGGCTGTGTCTGTGTGAGCATGTTGCGCGACACTACAAAGCATTAATTCACATGCATGTGTGTCCTGTTTTATTATTCGTTTTATAATCAAGCATGTCTGAATGTAGTCTCTCTTCTCTCAGCCAGTGTGTCTCTGTCATGCAGGTAAAGCGGCTGGGAAAACAGGCTAGCCTGATCACTGTAGTCTGTACAATAGTGCTCAATAGTGCTCTAAGGCAGGGATTCCCAGTACAAAAAAAAAATACAAAAAAAATGCATGAAATGAAATGAAATGAAATGAAATGTATGAATTCACTACTGTAAGTCGCTCTGGATAAGAGCGTCTGCTAAATGACTAAAATGTAAAAAATGTAAAAAATGTCTGATGACAGCACCAAGTGATCTTATGTGACTGTACAATGAGAAATGAGCCATGCAATGCATCACTTCCTGTCTAATGCTTTTTTTCTTGTTGCTCTAAAATGGTGATACCAGAACCTTTTAACCAATTTAAGTTTGCTATTCCAAGAGCCACAGGTTGCTTCTCTTCACTATTGCTTATTTTGTTCTCTGCCCACACTCTTCCACTTTATCTCTCTATTTTACCGTCACAGCATTGTCGTCAGTATTGTCAGTATGTTTGATGATAGGTTTAATCGTTTGTCTTTCACTTTCTCAACCTGTGGACCATAGGGAAGCGAACATGCATACCGACATGAATCCCATGGACACAGTCTCAGGGCTGTGAGGAGAGAAAGGCCACTAATGTGTTTTACCTATCTCAGGGATTTTAATAGGCTACACAGTCATATCTCACCATAGGTGGCTCACATGGTCCTTTAAGATGTTGCTATACTGTGTGTTAGTAGAAACAATTCTCTGTTTTGACGAGTGGAGTGGCACAGTCCTTCAATCGTTGTCTTTTTTTGTTGAATCACAATCAGAATTTTGTGTTTATTTTTTATTACAATTTTAAAACAAATTCATGGTAGATATTTCAAGGTATGGTTACAGTGGTAAGTGCAAAGTATGTTCAGTTCACGTTGCACAGGGCTGGAATAGCATTGGTACAGTTGAAATGGTGCTTGTACGGTGCACAGAACACTATTTGAGTTGCACTATGTAAACTAGCTTTTTGCATGCGATGTTCGTATATTGTGTCGCTAACTAATTATGTGTATATTGTCCATTTTATTTCAGCACTGAATGTTGTTATATGCTCTCTTTCACAGTCACTAACACTCATTCTCTGATTTATTTAGACATTTCTGTCAGCTTGTTTATATGACCTGTGATGTGTGTTTCCATCTGACTGCTCTTCCGTTCAGACATTTAGTTCTCTCTTCGGAATGTGAATACTGTCAGGCTCAGCATTGTGTCAGAGATTCAGTCTCAGGCGGTGTTCTACTGCAACCTATTTAGGTGTCTTTCATTTCCATTTCAATAGTGCTGCAACGTTGGTTGAAAGTTTTGCATCGACAATGCAGGTGATGTTTACCGTGCATACACAGCATTCACTGTCCAACATCAACCAGCTATGCTCATTGAGTTAACGTTTTGAAACGATCAGTCTTTCACTGTGACATGTTCCTCTACTGTCTTTTGTATGGCATTTCTCTCATACATTACTGTAACACTGACACATCCATACTAATCACTACAAACTAAGGTCCATGTAAAGCGAAGCATGAACGTCCATCTGTTATCCTGCCTACGGTGGCTCAAATAAATACTTCCTTTTAAAAATTGAGTGTGTCCTTTTTGTGTCTCTCGGGTTCTGCTTCATCCTGGTGAAGGGGACTTCTGCCTTGCCAAGAAACACTTTGTGTGTGCAGCCTGACTGTTGCTATAACAACCTGGCTGCAGCGTAGACTTATAATGGCAATTTGCCAGCACATTTAGTCCTTGAGCAAAAACATGTTATATTATACACACATGATCATTTTCAGAAACAAGTGTACAGTAGTGTACTTCCACAACAAACAAAGGCACAGCGTAGAAACACAAAACAGAGTAGACATACTGTAGACACTGAGGATTGGCAGCTGAGCCTTCTATAAATAAACCCAATAAGCATCCAATTACTGAGCAATGTTTCTGGCAGCCTGGTCACGGCCGGTGCTGTTGTGCAGTGGTGGTACATTCTGATCACAGAGTGAGGCCTACACACTACATGCCGGACAACTCAAGTCCAACAATCCAACCTGCTGAGTCTTGACAAAGCATGGGGTGTCCAAGCAGTGTGCGCATGGGAATCAAACATGCCTGCAGAAAAGAGAGTAGAACTGCAATGTGAGTTCTCTCAAACCACCTATGTGTATGAATCCACAGTCACACGGGAACTGTTTAGTTTGAGGCAAGTTAACACAGGTCATTGGGGTTTCATTTCAGATGAAACAACTGAAAATTGTAACCGTAGCACCCTTCTGAAGTCATAGAACTCGATATGGGTATTTTCTAAAAACAGAAAAGAGATGTCATCTGAATAGCTTGGGGTTGTGCTGCTGTAACAATACATGACAGCGAACAGAACTACAACAGATCTAGGCTGAGATTCTAGGAGTAGGAATACATTTTGGGCTGAAATATATCATGGGTCTGATATATTAACTCCCATTGAACATGAAAATACAGATTCTAACTAAACCACAAATAAATGATTAAAGGAAGAATTTCCCCTGTGGGATGTAGGCCTAATGAGTTACCATTGAGGAGGTATGGCCTTGATGCCTGTCAAACTTCCTTAGCCCCCTCTTCTCCCCCTTGGGGCCCTGCAGTCAGACACAGACTACGGTATGAGAGCCCTCGTTTGGTGAGGGAGGGCTTTTGTTAGTAATCACAGTTCACTTTGGAGTTGCCAAGCAGGACCAAGTCGGAATTCCACTCGCCTTTCAACTCCGACCATAGTGGACCTCATCAAAGTCTGCAAAAAGATGGAAAACTACTTTCTAAAATGGATCCTAACCTTTTGCATGTTCTGCACCGGTAAGATGTTGCAAGAGACAACATTTTATTATTCCTAAGATTTGCTTATTCTCTGTGGAGTCGAGGGTTATGGGACATCTGCAGTAGAGGCCCCCTTTGTATCGACGAGTTTGTAGTTTGAAGACGTTTTTGGCAATAGAATTGGTCATAAATGGTTTTAAAGCTCTTTGGTGAAATACTCTTATATAATATTGCATATATGAGTGTGTGAATTATTTACCTGTGCTTTGTCCACTGAAATTAAACTTGCAACCCAGAGATGATGGCAAAGTGGAACCTGCATCCCACCCAGTCTTATATCCACAGTGATACAAACAGATCATAAACACCTGCTAAAGTCACACAATCAAATCACTGCAAGCAACATTTTCCTTGTATCTGTAAATGTTTATTTAACAAATATGAATGTTTCGGATATGCCAACAATAATAGAACATTCTAATTAGATTATGTGATGATCATGATGATAATGAAAAAAATTGGGGAAATGATGATGCTGATGAAGACAATGTAACGATGATGATGGTGATGATGATATTGTCCGTGTCTCAGTGTCAGGTGAAGGATGCTCTCTGGAGCTGAAACCCTCCAGGGTGGTGGTGGGGTTTGGGGAGGCTGTGTCTGTCAGCTGTGAAGCCTCTCGCCCGGTGCGTGTCCTAGGCTGGGAGTCAGCCATCGGGCCAGCACACACCCAACAGGACCGGGCTGTCCAATGGAAGGTGGACAGTCTGATTGACTGGATCGAGGAGCCTATCTGCTATGGAGTCTTCTTCACTGCACCCAGACAGTGTGAGGAGAAACTCAACCTCATCCTTTACAGTGAGTCAACCTGGCCTACATAAAGCTGACTTTTTATCTTAGCTCAATTAAAGGCAGAGCATGGCTGCAGTACATGCATCAGACCATACTTCATAATGATGAATTCTATTTGTGGCGACTACTACTGCATGTACGTGTTGTGCTTGACACACTAACCAGCTGATCTTTCACAGAGACTCCAGACAGTGTCACTATCAGCTCAACAAACCACACTGGTCCCATGTTGGAGGGGAAAGAGTACCAGCTGCTCTGTGATGTCCAGAACATTGCCCCCGTTCAATACCTCACCCTGAGGTGGTACAGAGGGCAGACTGAAGTTTACAACCACTCTTTCTCTGATCTGACCCCTGCCTCCCCTGTCCAAGTATCTTCCATCCTCCTGATCACCCCAACCAAAGCTGATAACGGAGCCCAGTACAAGTGTGTGGCTCAGCTGGACTTGGGACCAGAGGGACCACAACCGCCTCCTTCAGTAACATCAGAGCCTCTCAACGTCTCTGTGCACTGTGAGTCTATCCACTCAGCCCAACCATTAATAGTTTCATGAGAAACAATGAAATCCAATTGCGTTTGTGTATTCGTTTATATGCAATATCCATCCCTTTCCCTTATACTTATTTTCTCAGACCCCCCATCCTTCCTCAGTCCTGAGGCTGAGACCCTGGACATCAGTGTGGGTGATGAAATCACATTAAATTGCACGGCTACAGGAAGCCCCAGTCCTGTGTACAGCTGGCAGTCTTCAGATCCCAAAGAGAAGGTGGAGGACCAACCTGTTTTTACCTCTTCCTCCTTGCTTCCAGGGACATACACCTGCATTTCCTGTAATAAGATTGGCAAGAAGAGTAAGCAGTTCATCATCAAGACTAAGTCTTAAGGTAGGAGGACACAGTGAAGGGGGCATTGTTAAATGCAAACATTTAGAGGATAGAACTAGCACTCTCTACCATCATACTTGTTATAGAAGCCATTGATCTTATTTGGTATGCAATGTGAGGAGTCTCTTGAAGGTAAAAAGGGCCACGTTGGAGGTATGTGACTTTTCCCACAGTGGAGTGTTGGCTTTACAAAACAAAAGTCCAAGTTTGGGGGATTAGCAGAGGGAAGATATTGTCTGTCTCTAATATCAATTGCACGGTTTTGTTACAGGTGTGAGAGCGTCATCATTGTCAGCCAGACCATCGCACAGAAAAAGGAATCGCCTTACATTTTTAAAGACTTTTGTCATGTAATAGTTTATTGTAGCATATTATTGTGTTATGATTGATTCTTGTTGTTATTGCAACATAACGTATACTTTTATGTGTTTAAATATATATGTAGGGTATACAGTTTACTTTCAGTGTGGAGAACCCTAGAACGCGAGGTAGTGTGAATTATTCTATCCATTAATAAGCTATCCATTAACTTTATTTTGGAAATCTACGTTGTTTATGTTCTTTCTCTCTTTTTTATGTGTCATAAAAACACTAATAAAATGACAAATGTATATTTATATGGCCAGTTGGTTTTATTATTATCAATGATGGTAGGCTATTATTATTACATCTACTAAATAATATATATATATTTTTTTATTATAAAAATCTTATGCCCCACCCACATGCCTTTGCCTTGACGTTCTTCAATGACGAGTTTACGTAGAGACGTGGAAAACGTCTAAACGGAAACTTCCAGGGTTTCTTCCTTAGCTAGCTGAAGCTACATTGTGCACTATTGTTGTTAAGCAATAGTAAATATATTAGCTACCGATATAATTTCTAACAAGGTTTTAAGTTAGCTAGTTACGTTGTATCATTAGACTTAAATCTATTATTTTCACTTTTAACGTGCTCTTGCTACAAGCAAATTTTAGCCTGCTAGCTAGGTAGCTAGAATGACAAGTAGGATAGACTACAGCGTGTGGGACCACATTGAGGTTTCAGATGATGAAGATGACACTCATCCAAACATCGATACACCCAGCCTTTTCAAATGGAGACATGAGGTAACGTTATGTCGATTAGAGTGATGCATTTGATAGCTACTTGGTTTCTGTAAGTTAGCTAATTATCACATTATTAGCTAGCTTTCTAGATTTGCAGATGCTGTAGGTAGCAAATAGCTAGCTACGTTATGTAAAAATCCTGCTTTCGCAGATAAGCTCAATGGAAAGATAAACATAACATTTGGCGTTATGCGTTGTATATCTAGTTATCCTCGATGAGATCCCTTTGTCCTGACCCCTCTCCCCACCATCACCTAGGCGCGTGTGGAACGAATGGACCAGTCCATAAAGGCTGGTGAGGACCTTGAGAAGGGGCTAGCTGAATGTAAGCGCAAGTTGACTGAAGCACAGAAGAAGACAAAGAATCTGTCCAGTTCAGTCACGGATGATGCCAAAGCCGAGCTGAGCAAGGCACAGGCCGAGGAGAAGAGGCTGAAGAAGGAGGAGCGAGACTGGGAGAAGAAACTGGAGGACCATCGGCGGGAAGAGAAGAAGATGCCATGGAGCGTAGACACACTCTGCAAGGAGGGCTTCAGCAAGGTGGGTTTAGTGTGTGGAACCACAGGTGCGCCCTGGCTGCAGGTGATGGTTATTTGCTGATGCCACTTGTCTTGCCCCACTCCGACCTCTCTCTCTCTCTCTCTCTCTCTCTCTCTCTCTCTCTCTCTCTCCTTCTGTCTCTCCTAGAGTGTTATGAACATTAAGCCAGATGTGAAGGAGGAGACCGAGGAGCAGAAAGAGCAGAAACACAAGACCTTTGTGGAGAAGTATGAGAAAGAGATCAAACACTTTGGTGAGAGTCATTATCCCATTCTTTGTTGTCCCCATTCTTTGTAGGTAGTTGTCATGGCCATGGTATCTGTCTCTGTTGTCAGGTATGATGAAACGCTGGGACGACAGCCAGAAGTACCTATCAGACAACCCTCACCTGGTGTGTGAGGAGACGGCCAACTACCTAGTCATCATGTGCATTGATCTGGAGGTGGAGGAGGTGAGAGCAGAACCGTAATACGACAAACCTCACTTCTAATAACCCATCAGGGATTTCATTCACTATACATTACCCCAGAGGACACTCATCAGGGTCATGTTCAGTAGGGCACAGGGTAGCGAAACGTTTTGAAACAGAAAACGATAGTGTTTCTTGTTGAACAATTCCAGGTAGTCCCTCCCTGTTGCAGTCCATTTTCTTACGTTTGGTGCATAATGAACACAATCCTGGTGTAGAGAAGGTTATGAAGTAGGTTAGTAAATGATCGTCTGATCCTCTTTATTTTCCAAAACATGCCTCAGTACGAAGTACACATGCAGTTTCCTTTTCTTGATACAGATGAGCATAGACAAGGGTTAATGTCAGTGTCCTGTTGATGTTTTCCTCCTGTAGAAGAAAGCGCTGATGGAGCAGGTGGCTCACCAGACCATAGTGATGCAGTTCGTCCTGGAGCTGGCTAAGAGCCTAAAGGTGGATCCCCGCGGTTGCTTCCGTCAGTTCTTCGCCAAGATAAAGGTTTGTTTGTGTGTAAAGGTAATACATTTCCCACTTGCACTCAATAGCAAAGCATTTAGACAGTTACATTTCCCTCTTTCAGACTGCAGATCAGCAGTATCAGGATGCCTTCAATGATGAGCTGGAGTCCTTTAAGGAGAGGGTGCGTGGCAGGGCCAAGATTCGGATCGAGAGGGCCATGAAGGAGTACGAAGAGGAGGAGAGACAGAAACGCCTGGGGCCCGGAGGACTGGATCCTGCTGAGGTGTATGAGTCCCTACCTGAGGTACGGAACATCTACTGCTGCACGTCCTCCTTCATTTAGCACTGTCTTTCCATCATAATCATCATCCCTATCTCTGTTTTTGGTTTTGCAAGTTAACGAAGCCAAAGATTGGAAAGCTGCCGCGGTCATCCCCCTCTTCAGAGGGAGACACTCTAGACTAGAGGTCGACCGATTATGATTTTTCAACGCCGATACCGATTATTGGAGGGCCCCCCAAAAAAAGCAGATACCGATTAATCGGCCGCTTTTTAAAAATGTATATATTTGTAATAATGACAATTACAACAATACTGAATGAACACTTATTTTAACTTAATATAATACATCAATAAAATCAATTTAGTCTCAAATAAATAATGAAAAATGTTCAATTTGGTTTAAATAATGCAAAAACAAATTGTTGGAGAAGAAAGTAAAGGTGCAATATGTGCCATGTAAAAAAAGCTAACGTTTAAGTTTCTTGCTCAGAACATGAGAACATATGAAAGCTGGTGGTTCCTTTTAACATGAGTCTTCAATATTCCCAGGTAAGAAGTTTTAGGTTGTAGTTATTATAGGAATTATAGGACTATTTCTCTCTATACGATTTGTATTTCATATGCCTTTGACTATTGGATGTTCTTATAGGCACTTTAGTATTGCCAGTGTAACAGTATAGCTTCCGTCCCTCTCCTTGCTCGAACCAGGAACACATGGACAACAGCCACCCTCGAAGCAGGGTTACCCATGTAGAGCAAGGGGTAAAACTACTCCAAGTCTCAAAGCGAGTGACCTTTGAAACGCTATTAGTGCGCACCTGGCTAACTAGCTAGCCATTTCACATTGGTTACACCAGCCTAATCTTGGGAGTTGACAGGCTTGAAGTCATAAACAGCGCAATGCATTGCGAAGGGCTGCTGGCAAACGCACGAAAGTGCTGTTTGAATGAATGCTTACGAGCCTGCTACTGCCTACCACCGACTGCTCTATCAAATCATACACTTAATTATATTATAATAACACACAGAAATACGAGCCTTAGGTCATTAATATGGTCGAATCCGGAAACTATCATCTCGAAAACAAAACGTTTTTCCTGTCAGTGAAATACAGAACCGTTCCGTATTTTATCTAACGGGTGGCATCCCTAAGTCTAAATATTCCTGTTACATTGCACAACCTTCAATGTTATGTCATAATTATGTAAAATTCTGGCAAATTAGTTCGCAACGAGCCAGGCGGCCCAAACTGTTTGCATATACCCCGACTTTGCGTGCAATCAACGCAAAATGACACAATTTCACCTGGTTAATATTGCCTGCTAACCTGGATTTCTTTTAGCTAAATATGCAGGTTTAAAAATATATACTTCTGTGTATTGATTTTAAGAAAGTGTTATGGGAATTAAGTTATCAATGTTCTTAAACCGAACTTCAATTAAACTACTCAGTCTGCCCCACCAGAGTGTGTAAGAGTCTGGTTGAATGAAGCAGACGGAGACCCAGCCAACAATGGTCAAAACGTTTATGAGAGCTCTAAAATTCATACAATGCACACAGCCTTTTATATTACCACACACACACACACACACACACACACACACACACACCTCCAGCCTCTACTAGACCTTTATGGGACTTACATTCAGTACTTTAACTATTCATTCTACATTAATTACTAATTAGATATGTTTCAGAGTGGATTCTTTACTCATTTATTTCACTTATCAGAAAGGCCTTGATGTTTATGGTTAGGGTCAGTCGTGCAACGATTGTGCTTTTTTCGCAAATGCGCTTTTGTTAAATCATCCCCCGTTTGGCGAAGTCGGCTGTCTTTGTTAGGAAGAAATAGTCTTCGCAGTTCGCAACGAGCCAGGCAGCCCAAACTGCTACATATACCCTGACTCTGTTTGCAAGAGAAGTGACACATTTTCCCTAGTTAAAAGAAATTCATGTTAGCAGGCAATATTAACTAAATATGCAGGTTTACAAATATATACTTGTGTATTGATTTTAAGAAAGGCATTGATGTTTATGGTTGGCGCAACATGTACCTAAGCGATTATATGCAACACATGACAGGTTAGATAAACTAGTAATATCATCAACCATGTGTCGTTAACTAGTGATTATGATTGATTGATTGTCTTTTATAAGATAAGTTAAATGCTAGCTAGCAACTTACCTTGGCTTCTTACTGCATTCGCGTAACAGGCAGGCTCCTCGTGGAGTGCAATGTAAAGCAGGTGGTTAGAGCGTTGGACTAGTTAACCGTAAGGTTGCAAGATTGAATCCCCGAGCTGACAAGGTAAAAATCTGTCGTTCTGCCCCTGAACAAGGCAGTTAACCCACCGTTCCTAGGCCGTCATTGAAAATAAGAATGTGTTCGTAAAACTTCATACGACACCGAGTTTGACAATAGCCAGTGAAAAATCAGAGCGCCAAATTCAAAACCACAAATCTAATTTCAATTTCTCAAACATACGACTATTTTAAACCATTTTAAAGATACACTTCTCCTGAATCGAACCGCATTGTCCAATTTCAAAAAGACTTTACAGCGAAAGCAAAACGTTAGATTATGTTAGGATAGTACATAGACAAAAATAACCACACAGCCATTTTCCAAGCAACTAGATGCATCACAAAAACCCAAAACACAGCTAAATGAAGCACTAACCTTTGACGATCTTCATCAGATGACACTCCTAGGACATCATGTTACACAATACATGCATTTTTTTTCGATAAAGTTCATATTTATATCCAAAAACAGCATTTTACATTGGCGCGTGACGTTCAGAAAATATTTTCCCTCCAATACTGCCGGTGAATCAGCACAACAATTTACAAAAATACTCATCATAAACGTTGATAAAATATTAAACTGTTATTCAAAGAATTATAGATGAACATCTCCTTTATGCAACCGCTGTGACAGATTTTTAAAAAAGCTTCACGGGGAAAGCACACTTTGCAATAATCTGAGTACTGCGCTCAGAAAAATACACTAGACAATACAGATACCTGCCATTTTGGAGTCATCTAAAATCATAAATAGCATTAGAAATATTCACTTACCTTTGATGATCTTCATCAGAAGGCACTTCCAGGAATCCCAGGTCCACAATAAATGTTGTATTGTATGATAAAGTCCATAATTTATGTCCAAATAGCTCCTTGTTGTTTGCGTGTTCAGTTAGCTACTCCAAATGTAGGAAGCGCACGGAAAATGTCACGACGAAAAGTTCAAAAAAGTTATATTTACGTTCGTTCAAACATGTCAAATGTTGTAAAGCATCAATCTTTAGGGCCTTTTTAACGTCAAACTTAAATAATATTCCAACCGGACGATTCCAATGTCAAGAAAAATGTTATGGAACACAGCTACCTCCTCACGTGAATGCGCGCCAATGAACTGATGTCCTTCCCTGAGTCAACAACTTCCCAGCCTTCTTGTTCGCTCTCTGTTCACTGCAAAAGGCTGAAACAAGGTTCTAAAGACTGTTGACATCTAGTGGAAGCCTTAGGAAGTGCTAAAGGAATCCTTAGTCACTGTGTGTTAGATAGGCAATGACTTGGAAAGATTCCACACATCAGATTTCCACTTCCTGATAGGATTATTCTCAGGTTTTTGCCTGCCATATGAGTTCTGTTATACTCACAGACATCATTCAAACAGTTTTAGAAACGTCAGAGTGTTTTCTATCCAAATCTACTAATAATATGCATATCCTAGCTTCTGAGTTTGAGTAGGAGGCAGTTTAATATGGGCACGTATTTCATCCGAAAGTGACAATACTGCGCCCTATGCGATTGGTGTCGTAAGAGGTTAACTGACTTGCCTAGTTAAATAAAGGTCTGAAGAAAAAAAAACGGCCAAATCGGTGTCCAAAAATACCGATTTCCGATTGTTATGAAAACTTGAAATCGACCCTAATTAATTGGCCATTCTGATTAATCAGTCGACCTCTACTCTAGACCCAAACTGCTACAGACCTATATCTATCCTACCCTGCCTTTCTAAGGTCTTCGAAAGCCAAGTTAACAAACAGATCACCGACCATTTCGAATCCCACCTTACCTTCTCCGCTATGCAATCTGGTTTCCCGAGCTGGTCATGGGTGCACCTCAGCCACGCTCAGGTCCTAAACGATATCATAACCGCCATCGATAAGAGACAATACTGTGCAGCTGTACTCATCGACCTGGCCAAGGCTTTCAACTCTGTCAATCACCACATTCTTATCGGCAGACTCAACAGCCTTGGTTTCTCAAATGACTGCCTCGCCTGGTTCACAAACTACTTCTCAGACAGAGTTAAGTGTGTCAAATCGGAGGGCCTGTTGTCCGGACCTCTGGCAGTCTCTATGGGGGTGCCACAGGGTTCAATCCTCAGACCGACTCTTTTCTCTGTATACATCAATGATGTCGCTCTTGCTGCTGCTGATTCTCTGATCCACCTCTACGCATACGACACCATTCTGTATACTTTTTGCCCTTCTTTGGACACTGTGTTAACTAACCTCCAGACGAGCTTCAATGCCATACAACTCTCCTTCCGTGGCCTCCAACTGCTCTTAAATGCAAGTAAAACTAAATGCATGGTCTTCAACCGATCGCTGCCCACACCTGCCTGCCCGTCCAGCATCACTACTCTGGACGGTTCTGACTTAGAATATGTGGACAACTACAAGTACCTAGGTGTCTGGTTAGACTGTAAACTCTCCTTCCAGACTCACATTAAGCATCTCCAATTCAAAATTAAATCTAGAATCGGCTTCCTATTTCGCAACAAAGCATCCTTCACTCATGCTGCCAGACACCCTCGTAAAACAAAACTGACTATTCTTCCGATCCTTGACTTCAGCGATGTCATTTACAAAATAGCCTCCAACACTCACAGCAAACTGGATGCAGTCTATCACACTGACATCCGTTTTGTCACCAAAGCCTCATATACTACCCACCACTGCGACCTCTATGCTCTCGTTGGCTGGCCCTTCATATTCGTCGCCAAACCCACTGGCTCCAGGTCATCTATAAGTCTTTGCTAGGTAAAGCCCGCCTTATCTCAGCTCGCTTGTCACCATAGCAGCACCCACCCGTAACACACGCTCCAGCAGGTATATTTCACTGGTCACCCCCAAAGCCAATTCCTCCTTTGGCCGCCTTTCCTTTCAGTTCTCTGCTGCCAATGACTGGAACGAACTGCAAAAATATCAGAAGCTGGAGACTCATATCTCCTCACTAACTTTAAGCACCAGCTGTCAGAGCAGATCACAGATCACTGCACCTGTACATAGCCCATCTGTAAATATCCCATCCAACTACCTCATCCCCATACTGTTATTTATTTTATTTATTTTGCTCCTTTGCACCCCAGTATCTCTACTTGCACACTCATCTTCTGCACATCTATCATTCCAATGTTTAATTGCTGTATTGTAATTATTTCGCCACTATGGCCTATTTATTGCCTTACCTCCCTTATCCTACCTCATTTGCACACACTGTATATAGACTTTTTCTATTATATTATTGACTGTATGTTTGTTTATTCCATGTGTAACTCTGTGTTGTTTGTGTTGCACTGCTTTGCTTTATCTTGGCCAGGTCGCAGTTGTAAATGAGAACTTGTTCTCAACTAGCCTACCTGGTTAAATAAAGGTGAAATAAATACAAATATTTTGTCCTTTTTGTAGGAGATGCAGAAATGTTTTGACGAGAAGGACATTGCAATGTTGCAGACTGTTATCACTAAGCTGGACCCAACGGTAGGTTACAAAACCAAATCCATTCCTGTGTTTCTTTTGTTATATTGTCTTCCACATGCTCAGGGCAAATTTAAAGGAACACTGAATAGTGACATAAAACCTCCTGAAGTTGTTATAAACTGGTGCTCTGAATGTCATTGTTCCTACCCATCAGGAGGCTAAGGTCCACATGAAGAGATGCATTGACTCTGGCCTCTGGGTCCCTAACTCACGGGCAGACGAGGGAGACGACAAGGAGGAAGACGCTACTTATGAAGAGCTGAATAAGGAGATGGGTGAACAGAAGATTGAATGATTGACATGAATTGACTTTACGATGATGATATTTTCCTCTATGTAGTCATCACTTCTATTGCTACTCCCAATGTTTGTTCATGAATTTCTCCTTAACGCTTTGGAACAATGTAACCTCGCTGTGGTGAAGTCCACTCTTTGTGGACAACAGTATCACACCAATATCACTTGCTGAATGCTTTTCTTTTTTTTAACATAATTCTTGCTTGGGCCTTATTCGTAAAGCTGTGTTCTTAAACATGTGTGTGCCTGTACATAGTCTCTTTGGGTGTGTGTGTCAGCCAACCAGCCAATCTGTTGTTTACCTTGTATTTGTGTGCTTTCAGTTGCTGGGGAACATTGTTTCTCTTTTTCATTCAATAGTCTCACTACTGGTTCTACATGTATAGGGATAGGCATGGCAGGATTTTAGTTCTTGATGTGATAGAATTATACATAGTGATGTAACGTGGGATAGCCTAGTAACTGAGGTTGAAATTGAATCATATCAACATGTGACATTTTGAATCCAGTGTACTGGCCCCTTATGACCTTTTTGCTCATTGTTTTCTCTCCTTAATTTGACCAGCAGTTGTCCCCTCCTATCAACTTTTAAGTTGATGGGAGAATCACTTTTATGAGTATTATTTGCTATTAAAAATAACACTGATGTGGTTTACATGAGTCAGGATAGGGTGTTATTGAATTGAGATTTATTAGAAACATTGTAATATCATTTCACCTGTCTTCCATTGCATTATAATGCTTAGTGCAACAAACTAATATGGTCCAAACACACCAAGACAGTCGTGAAGAGGGCACGACAACACTTTTTTCCCCTCAGGAGACTGAAACAGTTTGGCATGGGTCCCCAGATCCTCAAAAGGTTACTATTTACATTGACCCCAGCTTTTGTTTTGACACTGATGCTACTCGCTGTTTATCATCTTTGCAAAGTCACTTTCCCCTACCTACATGTACAAATTACCTCGACTAACCTGTACCCCATGCACATTTACTCGGTACCCTTGCCTCCTGTATATAGCCTCGTTATTGTTATGTAATTCTACTGTTACTTCTTTATTTTTACTATTTTATTTAGTAAATATTTTCTTAACTATTTCTTGAATTGCACTGTTGGTTAAGGGCTTGTAAGTAAGCATTTCACGATAAGGTCTACACCTACCCTACCGTTCAAAGGTTTGGGGTCACTTAGAAATGGCCTTGTTTTTGAAAGAAAATCGTGTTGTTTTTTTGTCCATTTAAAATGACATCAGATTGATCAGAAATACAGTGTAGACATTGTTAATGTTGTAAATTACTATTGTAGCTGGAAACGGCAGATTTTTTATGGAATATCTAAACTCAGAAAAAAAAGAAACGTCCTCTCACTGTCAACTGCGCTTATTTTCAGCAAACGTAAGATGTGCAAATATTTGTATGAACATAAGATTCAACAACTGAGATATAAACTGAACAAGTTCCACAGACTTGTGACTAACAGAAATGGAATAATGTGTCCCTGAACAAAGGGGGGGGGGGGGGGGGGGGGGTTAAAATCAAAAGTAACAGTCAGTATCTGGTGTGGCCACCAGCTGCATTAAGTACTGCAGTGCATCTCCTCCTCATGGACTGCACCAGATTTGCCAGTTCTTGCTGTGAGATGTTACCCCACTCTTCCACCAAGGCACCAGCAAGTTCCCGGACATTTCTGGGGGGAATGGCCCTAGCCCTCACCCTCCGATCCAACAGGTCCCAGACGTGCTCAATGGGATTGAGATCCAGGCTCTTCGCTGGCCATGGCAGAACACTGACATTCCTGTCTTGCTGGAAATCACGCACATAACGAGCAGTATGGCTGGTGGCATTATCATGCTAGATGGTCATGTCAGGGTGAGCCTGCAGGAAGGGTACCACATGAGGGAGGAGGATGTCTTCCCTGTAACGCACAGCGTTGAGATTGCCTGCAATGAGAACAAGCTCTGTCCGATGATGCTGTGACACACTGCTCCAGACCATGACGGACCCTCCACCTCTAAATCGATCCTGCTCCAGAGTACAGGCCTCGGTGTAACGCTCATTCCTTAGACGATAAACGCTAATCCGACCATCACCTCTGGTGAGACAAAAACGCAACCCGTCAGTGAAGAACACTTTTTGCCAGTCCTGTCTGGTCCAGCGACGGTGGGTTTGTGCCTATAGGCGACATTGTTGCCGGTGATGTCTGGTGAGGACCTGCCTTACAACAGGCCTACAAGCCCTCAGTACAGCCTCTCTCAGCCTATATCGGACAGTCTGAGCACTGATGGAGGGATTGCGCGTTCCTGGTGTAACTCGGGCAGTTGTTGTTGCCATCCTGTACCTGTCCCGTGATGTTTGGATATACCAATCCTGTGCAGGTGTTGTTACACGTGGTCTGCCACTGCGAGGACGATCAGCTATCCGTCCTGTCTCCCTGTAGTGCTGTCTTAGGCGTCTCAAGGTATGGACATTGCAATATATTGCCCTGGCCACATCTGTAGTCCTCATCCCTCCTTGCAGCATGCCGAAGGCATGTTCATGCAGATGAGCAGGAATTTTGGGCATCTTTCTTTTGGTGTTTTTCAGAGTCAGTAGAAAGGCCTCTTTTAGTGTCCTAATTTTTCATAACTGTGACCTTAACTGCCTACCGTCTGTAAGCTGTTAGTGTCTTAACCACTGTTCCACAGGTGCATGTTCATTAATTGTTTATGGTTCATTGAACAAGCATGGGAAACCGTGTTCAAACCCTTTACAATGAAGATCTGTGTAGTTATTTGGATTTTTACTAATTATCTTTGAAAGACAGGGTGCTGAAAAAGGGACGTTTCTATTTTGCTGAGTTTACATACAGTGGGGGAAAAAAGTATTTGATCCCCTGCTGATTTTGTAAGTTTGCCCACTTACAAAGAAATGATCAGTCTATAATTTTAATGGTAGGTTTATATGAACAGTGAGAGACAGAATAACAACAAAAAAATCCAGAAAAACACATGTCAAAAATGTTATAAAATGATTTCCATTTTAATGAGGGAAATAAGTATTTGACCCCTCTGCAAAACATGACTTAGTACGTGGTGGCAAAACCCTTGTTGGCAATCACAGAGGTCAGACGTTTCTTGTAGTTGGCCACCAGGTTTGCACACATCTCAGGAGGGATTTTGTCCCACTCCTCTTTGCAGATCTTCTCCAAGTCATTAAGGTTTCAAGGCTGACGTTTGGCAACTCGAACCTTCAGCTCCCTCCACAGATTTTCTATGGGATTAAGGTCTGGAGACTGGCCAGGCCACTCCAGGACCTTAATGTGCTTCTTCTTGAGCTACTCCTTTGTTGCCTTGGCCGTGTGTTTTGGGTCATTGTCATGCTGGAATACCCATCCACGACCCATTTCCAATGCCCTGGCTGAGGGAAGGAGGTTCTCACCCAAGATTTGACAGTACATGGCCCCGTCAAATGATGCGGTGAAGTTGTCCTGTCCCCTTAGCAGAAAAACACCCCCAAAGCATAATGTTTCCACCTCCATGTTTGACGGTGGAGATGGTGTTCTTGGGGTCATAGGCAGCATTCCTCCTCCTCCAAACACGGCGAGTTGAGTTGATGCCAAAGAGCTCCATTTTGGTCTCATCTGACCACAACACTTTCACCAGTTGTCATCTGAATCATTCAGATATTCATTGGCAAACTTCAGACGGGCATGTATATGTATTCTTGAGCAGGGGGACCTTGCGGGCGCTGCAGGATTTCAGTCCTTCACGGCGTAGTGTGTTACCAATTGTTTTCTTGGTGACAATGGTCCCAGCTGCCTTGAGATCATTGACAAGATCCTCCTGTGTTGTTCTGGGCTGATTCCTCACTGTTCTCATGATCATTGCAACTCCACGAGGTGAGATCTTGCATGGAGCCCCAGGCCGAGGGATATTGACAGTTCTTTTGTGTTTCTTCCATTTGCGAATAATCGCACCAAATGTTGTCACCTTCTCACCAAGCTGCTTGGCGATGGTCTTGTAGCCCATTCCAGCCATGTGTAGGTCTACAATCTTGTCCATGACATCCTTGGAGAGCTCTTTGGTCTTGGCCATGGTGGAGAGTTTGGAATCTGATTGATTGATTGCTTTTGTGGACAGGTGTCTTTTATACAGGTAACAAACTGAGATTAGGAGCACTCCCTTTAAGAGTGTGCTCCTAATCTCAGCTCGTTACCTGTATAAAAGACACCTGGGAGCCAGACATCTTTCTGATTGAGAGGGGGTCAAATACTTATTTCCCTCATTAAAATGCAAATCAATTTATAACATTTTTGACATGTGTTTTTCTGGATATTTTTGTTGTTATTCTGTCTCACTGTTAAAATAAACCTACCATTAAAATTATACTGATCCTTTCTTTATCAGTGGGCAAACATACAAAATCAGCAGGGGATCAAATACTTTTTTCCCTCACTGTAGGCATACAGAGGCCCATTATCAGCAACCATCACTCCTGTGTTCCAATGACACGTTGTGTTAGCTAATCCAAGTTTATCATTTTAAACGGCTAATTGATCATTAGAAAACCCTTTTGCAATTATGTTAGCACAGCTGAAAACTGTTGTTTCGATTAAAGAAGCAATAAAACTGGCCTTCTTTAGACTAGTTGAGTATCTGGAGCATCAGCATTTGTGCGTTCGATTGCAGGCTCAAAATGGCCAGAAACAAAGAACTTTTCTTCTGGAACTTGTCAGTCTATTCTTGTTCTGAGAAATGAAGTCTATTCCATGCGAGAAATTGACAAGAAACTGAAAATCTCGTACAACGCTATGTACTACTCCCTTCACAGAACAGCGCAAACTGGCTCTAACCAGAATAGAAAGAGGAGTGGGAGGCCCTGGTGTCCAACTGAGCAAGAGGACAAGTACATTAGAGTCTAGTTTGAGAAACCGATGCCTCACAAGTCCTCAACTTGCAGCTTCACTAAATAGTACCCACGAAACACCAGTCTCAAAGTCAACAGTGAAGACGTGACTCCGGGATGCTGGCCCTCTAGGCAGAGTTGCAACGAAAAAGCTATATCTCAGACTGGCCAATAAAAATAAAAGATGGGCAAAAGAACAGACACTGGACAGATGAAGATTGGAAAAAGTGTTATGGACAGACAAATCTAAGTTTGAGATGTTCGGATCATCAAAAAATAAAAAAAAACATTTGTGAGATGCAGAAAAGATTCTGGAGAAGTGCTTGACGCCATCTGTCAAGCATGGTGGAGGCAATGTGATGGTCTGGGGCTACTTTGGTGGTGGTAAAGTGGGAGATTTGTACAGGTTAAAGGAATCTTGAAGAAGGAAGGCTATCACTTCATTTTGCAACGCCATGCCATACCCTGTGGATGGCGCTTTATTGGAGCCAATTTCCTCATACAACAGGACAATGACCCAAAGCACAGCTCCAAACTATGCAATAACTATTTAGGGAAGAAGCAGTCAGCTGGTATTTTGTCTATAAGGAGTGGCCAGCAGTCACCGGATCTCAACCCTATTGAGCTGTTGTGGGTACAGCTTGGCCATATGGTACTGTAGGAAGTGCCCATCAAGCCAATCCAATTTGTGGGAGATGCTTCAGGAAGCATGGGGTGAAATCTCTTCAGATTACCTCAACAAATTGACAACTAGAATGCCAAAGGTCTGCAAGGCGGTAATTGCTGCAAATGGAGGATTCTTTGATGAAAGCAGTTTGAACGACACAATTATTATTTCAATTAAAAATCATTATTTATAACTTTGTCAACGTCTTGACTTTATTTTCTATTCATTTTGCAACTCATTTCATGTATGTTTTCATGGAAAACAAAGAAATGCATAAGTGACCCCAAACTTTTGAACGGTAGTGTATTTCTTGAACTGCAATGTTGGTTAAGGGCTTGTAAGTAAGCATTTCACGATAAGGTCTACAACTGTTGTATTCGACGCATGTGATAAATACGACTTGATTTGAGCTATACCACAAGCGTACTGTAGTACAGCTGGTTCAAGGGGAGTGGCCAAAAGTGTCTTTCGGTGTTTTCGTCTTGTAGCTGACTTCTCTATCTATGCGCTTCACGGGAATGCGTAGGAGTAGGGGAAACACGCATTAGGAAATCAGTCATACGAGTAGTGGACTTCGGTTCAACCTGCATTGGATTTTCTAACTACACGTTTTAGGGACGCAACTAAATGGTAAGAAACCTGTAGTTTGACAAATGTGCAATACAATTTAGAAATACCCGGGTTAATTCCAGCATTGGCGGATAAAGCATACTATATCAGTATTATAGGAAGTGGGCTTTACAATTGTTTACAGTACACAGTAGGCTATATTCCACCATATCCGTGAGCAATCAGTTCGATGACGAAGTGATTAATGTAACAGTGAGATAGATTTGGAAAATGTGGAAACATTGGATAAATTATATCCGGATTTTCGTGTCATGTTATCGTTACATTTTCGTCTTTACTGATGTTCATGTGCAATACCCGGAAGGCCTTACTAGAAAATATTGGATCATATCGCGAGTTCTCAGAACATGGTAATAATGCTGAACAATTACATGGTAACAAATCTATTTGATCCAGATGTGCTTACTTGCTACAATAAGGCTTACATTGTATTTGAGTATAATTTTTGTTGTTGATATGAACAAAACCCATGTATAAAACGCATGTCCTTAATTGTTTTCTGGATTTGTTACCATGTAATTGATTACAGTGAAATACTTTTCTCTTACTTCCTCGCTGTGACAGGTGTAGTGACCCAGCCTGGTCCATGATGTCTCGAAGTGGCCGCTCCAAGAGTACCAGGACAGGGTCATCCACAGGCCAGTGTGAGCCTCCTCAGGGACCAGGCGTCCATGTCTATCTGTTTTGGACCAAGGGAGGGGAACGCTATCTGACCCACACAGAGGGTAAAGTGACAGCTGAGGAGCTTTCAATCTCTGCAGCACAGACTGTGGGTAAGAACATGTACCATTTATTGTTTTAATGAAACAGAAACAATATTTTGTGTGAATATTGAGAATGAATTTAGGGCTCTCAGGTTAGCTGTGTGGTGTTCTGTTTCCTCATGTTTGAGGACATTGGCAGCCTGGCACATAAGGGTGTGTTTGAGTTGATGACTCCAGGCATCTGGGTTTTACAGGGCATTCGGGAAAGTATTCAGACCCCGTCACTTTTTCAAAATGTTACGTTACAGCCTTATTCTAAAATCGATTAAATAGTTTATTTTCCTCAAATCTACACACATTACCCCATAATGATTAAGCAAAAACAGGTTTTTAGAAATGCTTGCAAATATGTAAATTTGATATTTCCGTAGTTTTTTTTATACAAGTATTTAGACCCTTTACTCAGTACTTTGTTGAAGCACCTTTGTCAGCAATTACAGCCTCGGGTGTTCTTGGGTATGACGCTACAAGCTTGGCACACCAGTATCAGGGGAGTTCCTCCCATTCTTCTCTGCAGATCCTCTCAAGCTCTGTCAGGTTGGATGGGGAGTGTCGCTGAACAGCTATTTTCAATCGGGACATTCAGAGACTTGTCCCGAAGCTACTCCTGCATTGTTTTGGCTGTGTGCTTAGAGTCGTTGTCCTGTTGGAAGGTGAACCTTCACCCCAGTCTGAGGTCCTGAGCGCTCTGGAGCAGGTTTTAATCAACAATGTATTTTGCTCCGTTCATCTTTCAATCGATCCTGACTAGTCTCCCAGTCCCTGCTGCTGAAGAACATCCCTACAGCATAATGCTGCCACCACCATGCTTCACCGTAGGGAGGGTGCCAGGTTTCCTCCAAACGTGATGCTTGGCATTCAGGCCCAAGAGTTCAATCTTGGTTTTATCAGACCAGAGGATCTTGTTTCTCATGGTCTGAGAGTCTTTAGGTGCCTTTTGGCAAATCCAAGCAGGATTTCATGTACAATTCCTTTGACCTCATGGCTTGGTTTTTGCTCTGACATGCACTGTCAACTGTGCGACCTTATATAGACAGGTGTGTTCCAAATCATGTCCAATCAATTGAATTTACCACAGGTGGACTCCAATCAAGTTGTATAAAACTTCTCAAAGATGATCAATGGAAACAGGATGCACCTGAGCTCAATTTCGAGTCTCATAGCAAAGGGTCTGAATTCTTATGTAAATAAGGTATTAGAGTTTTTTTGTTTTTACATTAGCAAAAATGTCTAAAAACCCATTTTCACTTTGTCATTATGGGGTTTTGTGTGTAGATTGTTGAGGACATTTTTTTTATTTAATCCACTTTAGAATAAGGCTGTACCGTAACAAAATGTGGAAAAAGTCAAGGTCTGTGTACTTTCTGAATGCACTGTATGTCATTGAAAGGGTGTATCCAAGGTGTGCGTAACCTATATATCTCTCCCCCTAGGTATCACTCCACTGTGCCATGTCCTGTTTTCCCTGTATGACCCTGAATCCCACTGCTGGTACAGTCCCAACCATTTTTTCAACCCAGAAGAGCAGACAAGCCTGACACTCCATTATCGCATGAGGTTAGTGTGTGTGTGTGTGTGTGTGTGTGTGTGTGTGTGTGTGTGTGTGTGTGTGTGTGTGTGTGTGTGTGTGTGTGTGTGTGTGTGTGTGTGTGTGTGTGTGTGTGTGTGTGTGTGTGTGTGTGTGTGTGTGTGTGTGTGTGTGTGTGTGTGTGTGTGTGTGTGTGTGTGTGTGTGTGTTTAAAAAAAGGCCATCCCGTCCCCTCCTTTCAACCTACATTTCCCTCACACTCCCTTCATTTTCCCTTGAGTCCCATTAGTTTGGCAGTTCAGCCTACCTTAGTTAGCTCTGCCGTTCCCAACCAATCAGAGCTCTTGGAAAGGCGCTACTGGACACTGCACCCACTGAGGTCAGAGTGTTATCTTTGTCCGAAGAAAGAAGACGCACATTTCTGAGGTCAATTTTTATTGTGGACAGCAACAAGAATACCTGAATGTGGTGCGTGCATCAAAATAACCACAATTCATTCGGAATAACACAAGTACTATTCCACCCAGATTTACTCCCAGTCTAGATTCATGTTATATGACCAGAAGTGTGTGAAGAGGAAAAGTAAATTAAAACCCTGAAAAAAGAAGCATCATCATTGTTCTTACCGGACATCCTGTGGAGGGTCAGAACCCAGAGAAGCATCAGCATTCTGTGATGGATGTAGTCTATCACAGTGCCATCCGTTTTGTCACCAAAGCCCCAGTATACTACCCACCACTGCGACCTGTATGCTCTCGTTGGCTGGCCCTCACTACATATCCGTTGCCAAACCCATTGGCTCCAGGTCATCTATAAGTCTTTGCTAGGTAAAGCCCTGCCTTATCTCAGCTCACTGGTCACCATAGCAACACCCACCCGTAGCACGCGCTCCAGCAGGTATATTTCACTGGTCACCCCCAAACCCAATTCCTCGTTTGGCCGCCTTTCCTTCCAGCTCTCTGCTGCCAATGATTGGAACAAAATGCAAAAATCTCAGAAGCTAAGGGCGTCTTATGTCTCCCTCTGTGGTGGCTAATTTCTGCATTACCAAATGAGGAGAGTTACAAACTTCACACACCAGTCAGAGTTATACTTAAAACTACATCTTTAATAATTAAGATGCTTTTGCAAAAGCACTTTAACTTTCAATGATGTGCTATCTCTAATGAACCATTGAAAAGTGTCAACACAAAAGTACAAAGATCTTTTATAGCCAAGATACACCCCTCTCAACGTACATGACAAACCACAGATACATAGAATGGGTCACAAGGTTAAGATTTGTATGAAAGATATCTATAAAACATAGCAGACAGCAACAACTGCTGTATCACCAGTGTTCATTGTATAGACCAGTATCTGGTCCTCCTACTCCAAACTGGAACTGTCTCTCCCTGGGACGGTATAGAACAGAACCATTAGCTCATGTTCTCTGGAATGCTCTTTTAGGCGTTATTACCCAAAGACATCGTAAATCTCCTCTTGTCAGTGCTATCTCATAGAGGCCCATCCTCAGTAGAACACACACACAATAGTTAACAGAATACTCTATTCTGTCAAATATTACAACCATTATAATACAACACAAGCATTATAACATAATCTTGCAATTTTCCATGACACCTCTTTAACTTTAAGCATCAGCTGTCAGAGCAGCTTACCGATCACTGTACCTGTACACAGCCCATCTGTAAATAGCACACCCGACTACCTCATCCCCATATTATTACCCTCTTGCTCTTTTGCGCCCCAGTATCTCTACTTGCACATCATCATCTGCACATCTATCACACCAGTATTAATGCTAAATTGTAATTATTTTCGCCTCTAGGGCCTATTTATTGCCTACCTCTCTACTCTTCTACATTTGCACACACTGTACATAGGTTTTTCTATTGTGTTATTGACTGTACGTTTGTTTGTGTAACTCTGTGTTGTTGTTTTTGTCGCACTGCTTTGCTTTATCTTGGCCAGGTCGCAGTTGTAAATGAGAACTTGTTCTCAACTGGCCTACCTGGTTAAATAAAAGAGAAATAAAATAAATAAATAAAAAAATTGTTCTGTATGGACATCCTGTGGAGGATCAGAACCCAGAGAAGCATCAGCATTGTTCTGTATGGACATCCTGTGGAGGATCAGAACCCAGAGAAGCATCAGCATTGTTCTGTATGGACATCCTGTGGAGGATCAGAACCCAGAGAAGCATCATCATTGTTCTGTATGGACATCCTGTGGAGGATCAGAACCCAGAGAAGCATCAGCATTGTTCTGTATGGACATCCTGTGGAGGATCAGAACCCAGAGAAGCATCATCATTGTTCTGTATGGACATCCTGTGGAGGATCAGAACCCAGAGAAGCATCAGCATTGTTCTGTATGGACATCCTGTGGAGGATCAGAACCCAGAGAAGCATCAGCATTGTTCTGTATGGACATCCTGTGGAGGATCAGAACCCAGAGAAGCATCATCATTGTTCTGTATGGACATCCTGTGGAGGATCAGAACCCAGAGAAGCATCATCATTGTTCTGTATGGACATCCTGTGGAGGATCAGAACCCAGAGAAGCATCAGCATTGTTCTGTATGGACATCCTGTGGAGGATCAGAACCCAGAGAAGCATCATCATTGTTCTGTATGGACATCCTGTGGAGGATCAGAACCCAGAGAAGCATTAGCATTGTTCTGTATGGACATCCTGTGGAGGATCAGAACCCAAATCCCAGTCAGCATAATTGTGCTAGCGGGTGAGGGCATTCACAGCCGACCGTTCAGAAGGGCGAGGGCATACCAGCCAACTGTTTTTATAGTGTGTGTGTGTGTGTGTGTGTGAGAGAGAGTTAGAATTGGTCTGTATGGGGAGACGATGCACTGTATGCTTTTATGTACAGGCATATTTATATAGGGAGTTTTCTCTTTCTGTTCCCAGGTTTTACTTTCGGAACTGGCATGGGTTGAGTGAGAAGGAGCCGTCAGTGGTGCGATATGCCCCACGGTCAGGGACAGAGCACGGGGGCTCACCTCTACTAGAAATGACCTCCCTGGAATACCTCTTCTGCCAGGTGAGTTTCAGAATGAGGCGTGTTTTATCCAAAATGTGTTTGTATTCATATATTCCTGTGGAAGTGTGCATTAACATAATATTCCTGTGTCACGCGGACATTTTCATATTGTGAAACAAGTCATTTTGGGTTTACTACCTTTTTATTTGGCCATTTTTATTGTTAAGAAATGTGGTGGGTACTCTCTTCGTTCGCTGGACTTTATCCTGCTAACTGTTCCAAATGTCCGAACTGAATTTGGTAAAAGGGCTTTTATGTACTCTGCCCCATCGTCTTGGAACGCCTTACAAAATACTGTTAAACTGGAAGAACTTGTCCTGATTGGTATTTTTAAATCACTGATGAATGATCTTGAGACTGATTCCCTGACCTGTCAATGTTTTTAATTTGCTGTTTTTGATTTTGTTATACTCTTGTTAATTCTATGGTTTTTACTAGATTACTTGTAGTTTTTCATGTTGTTTGTCGTAATTTTTGTAATGACTTGGTGCTGCCTATCTTGGCCAGGACGCTCTTGGAAAAAAAGATTTTAAATCTCAATGAGCCTTTCCTGGTTAAATAAAGGTTAAATAAATAAAACATTTCCCTTTTGTTTCTCTTAGGCAAAGTTTGATTTTGTGAATGATGTCACGCCGATGGAGGATGCTCAAGGAAAGGAAGAGTTGAGTCGCTTTAAGAATGAGAGTCTGGGGATGGCTGTGCTGCACCTCTCTCATCAGGCCCTGTGCTCAGGCTGCACGCTACAGGAAGTGGCCAAGTCTGTCAGGTAAGCCATGAGTCAGAGGGGATGGGTGCATTGCTTTCGGAAGGGCTTTGACAAGGTTTCAGATATTACTATAGTCTGAGGCTGTGTTGAAAATGGCACCTTATTCACTATCAAAACTAGTGCATTATATAGGAAAACTAGTGCCTTTACAAACACAGTAATGTTTTGATTTACTTCCATATTCCCCTTGCCATACTGTAGCTTCCTGCGCTGCATTCCGAGATCCTTCTCCAAACACATAGCGAGGGACAACTTCCTGACCAAGATCCGTATCCGGCGTGTGTTTGCTGACTTTGTGAGGACCTTCCAGGAGCACACTGTGGACTTAGGACGCCTGGGCTCCCAGGAGGTCATGTATAAATACCTGTCTACTCTTGAGCACCTAGCCCCCCGCTTCGGTACAGAGACCTTCCTCATGGCCCACCTGGAGCTGAGGACGGACGGGGGCGACGGGAGCGGCTCCTACCTCAACACCAGCCACGCCCGCGGGGCCTCTGACCCTGAGAACTTTGACCCTCAGGTCATGCATGAGGTCATGGTGTCTGGTACCAAGGGGATTCAGTGGAGGAAGATCACAGTGCAGAAGGTATGTCCGTCTGTCTCATTGGATGTCTATCAAGCTTTTTGACTGCTAGTTAGAACTGTGAGTTGCCTTTGTGTGTTTCTCGTAGTATGCCTTCTGTGGGATGCTCTGTAAATTGTGTCTATCCATTCTAGGCCCAGGCCAACAGTTACTTTGGGAACGATTACTTAGGGAATCGGAAAAGTGTGAAGCAATCACCCCTCCAGCAAGAACCTAAATCCTCTGACACATGGACGTCTTTCTGCGACTTCCCGGAAATCTCCCACGTCACCATCACTGGAGCCAACGTCAGCATCATTAAACAGGACAACTTCTCTATGGTTCGAGCACCTGCCTCTCACCTGCTTTCTGTTGGACCCCAAACTTATCTTGACATACACACACGTAGCTCCATGTTTTGTGCAAATCCCCCATTGACAACAGTGCATGATTTATGCGAAAACCTAAGTCTAGTGTGCAGATCTCAAGATAGGTTTGTGTGTGTGAAGTTGCATCTTACTATATGATGTATGTCTGTATGGAAGCGGAGTATCTGACTGCGAAATGTGTGTAGGTGGTGTTTTCTGAGGATGATATGTTTATATGTGTGTGTGTGTAGGAGGTTCAAATGAATTCCAGCCTTGAGGCTCTGTCTTTCGTCTCCCTGCTGGATGGGTACTTCCGGCTTACTGCAGACGCACACCACTACCTGTGTCACGAGGTGGCTCCGCCCAGAGTAGTGCTCAGTGCCACCAATGGCCTCCATGGACCAATGAAGTGAGTAACACACACACACACACACACACACACACACACACACACACACACACACACACACACACACACACACACACTGTCCTGGCTCCCACTACAATTCTGACTGTCTTTTTCAGTGATGACTTTGTGCTGCAGAGACTGAGGAAGGAAGCCGTTGAAGAGGGAGCCTTTCTTGTGCGCTGGAGCGTCCTCGACTACCACCGCATCATATTAGCTGTTCTAAACAAGAGTCAGGTAAAAGTGCCTCCACACCAAGCCCTGAAGGACGAGGAACATGGAAAATGTACAGTCCAAAAACATAAAAAGCAATACAATGTCAGAAGTTATATTTTTGGATGCATGTGTGTGTCTTTGCTGGCTTCCTATAGGATGGACAAGCTGCAATCCACAAGCAGTTCAGGATCCTGCATCGTGGTTCAGTGTTTGCTCTGGAAGGCTGGGACCGGGAGTTCTCCACTGTCAAGGAGCTCACCGACAGCCTCAAGACTTTTGTGCTCAAGTCTGGCACGGACAATTTCACTGTGAAGAAATGCTGCCTACCCCGACCTGCAGGTTAGTTTGTGTGATGTGTTTTTTATAGATGTGCATTGGTGTTGTTCTGCCCCTAACATACAACAGAGATTGTACAGAGATGTTATTCTGTAAAGATGTGTTGTGTGTCCATGGTTTCCTATACTGTATTTAAATGAGCGTTTGTGCTGCAGAACTGTCCAACCTCTTGGTGATGAGGCAGGGTGTGGACCAGTGTGTTCAGCCTGACTCTGTGGCCCTCTGTCTGACTCAGCTGAAGTTCCATCAGATCAAAGACAAGGAGATCACCCAGGTGAGAGAGAGGGCATTCTTCTCTTCTATACATCTCTCTGTCAGCGCCCTCCTTTGTGTGTGTTTCACCTGGGTTATATTCAGTAGGGCACACCGTCGCGAAACACTTGGCAACGGTATCTCCCAGTTTCACTAAATTCCAATACATTTTTCCCTACTGAACACTGATGCTCTTCTCTATCTTTGTCCGGTTTGTACCCAGTACTTCTAAAATGGCTATGTCTGTTTGTCCCTGTGCTTAGGAGCAGCATCTGGGCCGTGGGACCAGGACCAACATCTACTCGGGCAGTCTGTTGGTGAGGGGCGGAGTGGAGGATGAGGAGGACAAGTGGAACAACAATCTTACTGATCGCAAAGAGATCCGAGTGGTTCTTAAGATCTTGGACCAGAGCCACAAGGACATAGCATTAGTGAGTTACCATTAATCTATCATTATCATTAATCTATCATTATCCTCTTACAGGAATTGATTGCGTGGTGAGTAACCTTACCTGAGACCTGAAGACTAGCTCGGTGTGATAATGCCTGGACTTTAGCTCGGTGTGATAATGCCTGGACTTTAGCTCAGTGTGATAATGCCTGGACTTTAGCTCGGTGTTATAATGCCTGGACTTTAGCTCGGTGTTATAATGCCTGGACTTTAGCTCGGTGTGATAATGCCTGGACTTTAGCTCTGGGCGATAACACCATCCCAGGTTCCAACACAGTTTGCCACAATCACACTACCGTTTTCACCAATTCAACTCTGTTGAATGTGAACCTTTGTTCACAATGTCATGATAATCCTTCCTCTTTCCTGTCCTCTCGTAGGCGTTCTTTGAAACAGCCAGTCTGATGAGCCAAGTATCTCACAGTCACCTGGTCTTTGTACATGGAGTGTCTGTCAAAGGATCTGAGAGTAAGTCACCATGGCACCTCACACTTCCTCTTTCAGCTGTGCAACTTCCTTCTTCAGCACTGACACTTCCCTCTCAGAAGGTTAATTGTATTGGTTGTTTGAATTACTAGGCAACAGGACTGGTGTACAGTACAACCACAAGCCTGACTCTCAGCCAAACCATAGCCTTTAAATTAGACTCAATACAATGAAGTGTCGGTCATCTCTAACAGTAAGTGGTGTGATCCTTGATAATAATCCTTGTCTTTGACCTGTCTGCAGACATCATGGTGGAGGAGTTTGTGGAGTTTGGGCCTCTGGATGTGTTCCTGCGAAGGGAAAGGGCTCTGGTCACTCCTCAGTGGAAATTTACTGTAGCAAAACAGCTGGCCAGTGCCCTGAGTTACCTTGTAAGTCAGCCTGATACCCTCACATCACAACAAACTAAGATTACTCCTCACTCATATGAAACAATAATCTTTTAGGATGTTGATCTCCTGTCTTCTGTAATAGCCCCTCCGTTTCAAACTCTAAACCCTTGTGTCCATAGTTAATGTATTGCCAACCCTCATCTCCCACTATTGAGTGTCCTGAATGTACTTTATGTTGTTACCTCTACCACCTGGTTACTGCAGGAGACTAAACAACTGGTACATGGTAACGTCTGTGCCAAAAACATTCTGGTGGCTCGCCGTGGTCTGGAGGAGGGCACCTTTCCCTTCGTCAAGCTGAGTGATCCAGGCATCGCCCTCAACGTGCTGTCCAGAGAAGGTTAGTTCCTACTTGACCAATAAAACAGTTAGTTCCTACCAGACCACTTCCATGTTGGGCAACACTCACTACATGATAAATAGAATCTCTCCACAGTGAGTTATTTTGTCAACCCTCAATTTCCGTCTCTGGTGATTTTGCTTGGTCTTTATTCTTTTAGATCAGATTGAGTCACAAGAAGTCCTGTGCAAACCACTTCCTGGTTGCTGTGAGGCCCACTTCCTGGTTGTCTTGCACTTGCCATCAAATTGACACTTAGCAGGAAGGCTTTAGAGGTTATTTAGTTTGTGTTGTGAGACCATGTGATTCATGAACCTAGCAGGTATATCTCACTGGTCACCCCCAAAGCCAATTCCTCCTTTGGTCGTCTTTCCTTCCAGTTCTCTGCTGTCAATGACTGGAACGAACTACAAAAATCTCTGAAACTGGAAACACTTATCTCCCTCACTAGCTTTTAAGCACCAGCTGTCAGAGCAGCTCACAGATCACTGCACCTGTACATAGCCCATCTGTAAACAGCCCATCTATTTACCTACCTCATCCCCATACTGTATTTATTTATTTATCTTGCTCCTTTGCACCCCAGTATCTCTACTTGCACATTCATCTTCTGCACATCTACCATTCCAATGTTTAATTGCTATATTGTAATTACTTTGCCACCATGCCTAATTATTGCCTTAACTTACCTCATTTGCACTCACTGTATATAGACTTTTTCTTTTGTTCTACTGCATTATTGACTGTATGTTTGTTTATTCCATGTGTAACTCTGTGTTGTTGTATGTGTCAAATTGCTATGCTTTATCTTGGCCAGGTCGCAGTTGCAAATGAGAACTTGTTCTCAACTAGCCTTCCTGGTTAAATAAAGGTGAAATAAAACATTTAAAAACTACTGAATGTAGTGGTATTATATAGCCTGGTCTGACTTAGACTGTCTATGCCCTACAGAGCGTGTCGAGCGAATCCCATGGATCGCCCCGGAGTGTGTGCCAAGCAGTGCCCCATTCGGCAGTGCTGCCGACCAGTGGAGCTTTGGAGCCACACTGCTGGAGATCTGCAACAATGGAGATTTGCCCATGAGTGGCAGCACGCTCACTGAGGTACCTACAGCCCTATCGTCACTGCCCTTCAATTCTCCTCTCTCTAATCATAACTCATTTATCTGCCATCCTCTTACCACGCCTGTGATTCATGCTGACCCCTGACCTCTCTCCTGCCAACAGAAAGAGCGTTTCTACGAGACGCGGAGTCGCCTCACCGAGCCCTCGTCGCAGGAACTGGCCAGCTTCATTAGCATGTGTTTGACCTACGAACCCCGGGAGAGGCCGTCCTTCCGCACTGTGCTTCGAGAGCTCACTGAACTACAGATCAAGAGTATGTCCCCTCCTTTTATTCTTTGGATCACAGTCTGTTTCTCTCCGTTTCCTCTTCTAGCATTTAGATTGACCACATTTTCGTGATTGATTAGTGTTGCTTTAATGTTGCTCTCCTGGTTTCTGATCAGATCCTGACATATCCCCCCTGGAGTCTCTCCCGGACGCTGACCCCAACGTTTTCCTCAAACGCTACTTGAAAAAGATCCGGGACTTAGGAGAGGTGAGTTAATTTCCCCGCAGGACAACAGGACTCTTATAAACCCCTCTGTGCTCTTCATCTTCTGTTGTACTTTGTGATTTACTAGCATTATGTAAAACATTATTCCCTGGCCTCCCTCTAACTGAGAGAATGCTTTGTGCTCTCTCTTTGTCTCCAGGGTCACTTTGGGAAGGTGATTCTCTATGTGTATGACCCAGCCAACGACGGGACAGGAGACTATGTAGCAGTGAAGGCCCTGAAGCATGAGGGAGGCAGCCATCTCCGTGAAGGCTGGATGAAGGAGATTGAGATCCTCAAGTCTCTTTACCACGGCAACATAGTCAAGTACAAGGGCTGCTGCTCTGAGCTGGGTGAGTGGCATGTGATCCACCCAAGCTCACCTGTCTGTCATCCACCTGCTGTATATGACTGTCTCATTTTCATACAATGCTTGTTTATTATATTTCTTGCTTGGCTCCTTCCTACATATGACATGTTCTTGTGTTGGGGTTTCCAGCATCTGTTCACATTTACATGTGTAGGGTAGCGTCTGTATGTATGAGTGACTGCTGTAAATGCCTGTTTCGTTGTCTCCACAGGAGGGCAGACGGTGCAGCTGATTATGGAGTTCCTACCGCTGGGCAGCCTCAGAGAGTACCTAGTCAAACACCGCCTGGGCGTGGCTCACAGCCTCCTCTTTGCACAGCAGATCTGCCAGGTGAGACAAGAGCACTGCATGGGGGGCTGGTAATATATAGATATAGGTAATGTAGATTCCTTCTAGGGTTCTGTAGCAGGTACATTGTTTGAAGATTTGCTATTCAATATTGGAATATTGTTTTATACAACAATAGATTAAAGTACTTTATTTTCTTCTCTAACCACTACTCTCTTTCACCTTGGTCTCCCTCATTTCTCCTCCTGCTCCTTCTGCTTTTTTTCCTTTTTAAGGGGATGGATTACCTGCACTCGAAGCGATACATCCACCGGGACTTGGCTGCCCGGAACGTACTGGTGGAGAATGAGCATCTGGTGAAGATCGGGGACTTTGGCCTTACCAAATACATCCCAGAGGGAGATGTTTACTACCGTGTGCGAGAGGATGGAGACAGTCCTGTGTTCTGGTGAGTCCTGGAGCCATTGAGCAATTACTTCCCTGCTGGGCTCTGGGCTGCTAATTTCGAGTCCAGATGTGTGCATTAAAAGGTGTCTTACGGTTTACCTTTGACTTTTATTTTACAGGTATGCAATTGAGTGTCTGAAGGAGAGCAAGTTTTCCTTTTCTTCAGACATTTGGTCCTTTGGCGTGACGCTCTATGAGGTCCTGACCCACGGTGACCATCGTCAGAGCCCTCCAGTGGTACGAAACGACACCCTCCGTCTAAATCCACATGATCCATTTAATCAAGGCCACCAACCCTTTACATAATACTGATGCAGTCAGCGTGTGGTTTGCTGAGTGTATTAGTTGTGACGTGTGCGTTTTGTATGTGTTTTTTTTTATAGAAGTTCACTCAGATGATGGGTAACGTGCACGGTCAGATGACAGTGATGGTGCTGATCAAGCTGCTGGAGAAACACAATAGGTTGCCCTGCCCCCGAGACTGTCCTAGCGAGGTAAAGCCTACAGCTAAACACTCTCACACAGTCTTCATTATTTCTGTAAGCCAGATGCACCTAGGGAAATGAACCTGTCTTTTGTTTTCAACAGGTCCACATGTTGATGCAGCATTGTTGGGACTTTGACCCCGCGAGAAGGCCATCTTTCAAATCCCTTATTGAGTCCATCGTAGCGATTCGCAAGACATACGAACGGCAACCCAATGTGCGGCTGGCCCAAATTAGCCAATGAGAACCTTACTTTTTCACAGGCCGGCTGGCCTTACTCCTGTATACCTCAGCACTTTGCTACATAAATCTACTCTAGATTCTACACCACACCCTGCACCACAGTGCCCTCTGTCTGTTCTGAAGGAGTAGACTGCTCTTTGTATTAATAAATAGGAACTCAGGTTTTTAGTAATTCTCATCCATTCATTCATATAGATGAGCCCTTAGTGATGGCACTTGTTTTATTTTGATGCGACAGATATTATTTTTTTTAGGTGTGAAATTCCCTGAATGACAGCTATAGTGCTGTCTCCGGAGGAGAACCTGGTCCATGTTCCGTGACTGATCCAATTAGGTTCTACATTTTAGCCAGAATTGGAGGATCCCATTCATATAAAATATTTACTATCCAGAACAGGAGAGGAGCTGTCGTTCCACATGATTTGTCACTCATAATGTTCACATGATTAATATAACACTTCAATTGAGGCATGTATATTACCAACAGTTTCTCTTTATTTCTGTATTGGTGTAAATATAAAACATTTACTGTTTTTATTGTATCATATCATGTTTTTCCCTATGTTTGTTTGTATTAAATGTTTGAGTGGGCGAATGTTGAAAATTAAGCATTTGTATCCCTTGACTGTGTTTTATAAATTTGACCAAAGCCCAAAAAATGCAGGTTGTGAATTGTTAGTTCATCATTTGTAACACTTTCACCGAATGTAAATGCCCAATTGTGTATTTCTTTTTTTTTAAAAGAGGCTTGAGTGCAAAGCAAAGGGAAGTCCACTTCTGTTTGTCAACTTGAGCAAACTGTCTACTCAGATGTGTTATGATAAATATGCTAAGGTCCAGTGTGCCTAGAGGCGAAAGCTAATTTGATTTTATGCCTAAATATTTTCCCAATTAGTTGAGCTTTTCCAAAATAAAATCAATTTTCCTCTGTCAATCAGGGACATGCACAGCTGAATGTAATGCAAACACCTTAACTTCTATTGAATAAGAAATGATATAGTGATTTTCTCCATATTTTCATACCGGTAATTCAATTCGATGTACTGGATCATGTGGGTTTGTTGAACTTGCAGTGGGCATCACTGGTTCTGATTCATGACAGTCAAGCTCCAGTACAACTACCCGCCCCGCTCATGACGTGACGTGGTATAAAAAAAAAATGCATCCTCTCGTCCAATTAGAAACCGAGTTGCGCCTATGTGTGTATTGTTTAAACTGCTTCAAATCTGACGGTGTTGTCAGTTTCAGAAAACGTTCAAGCAAAGGTGATGGCGGCCGCGGTGTCCGTTAGCGCAGCTGCCAGAGAAGAAAATCCAAACGCAGGGCCCAATTTCGCTAGCCGTCCACTTCACAAAAACTATGACCCCGCTGTCGAACACGAGAATTGGGTATCCAGGGATCCCGAAGTCGAGCCCAGTGATGGGGATGCACCATCGGACAACGAGTGTCAGCGAAGGGTCGAGGAAGAGTTGACGACGCTTAGCCCTGAAGAGATTGAGAGTCGCTTGGACAGAACTCGTCGAGAGTTTTACAATCGCCGGAAAATCATAATTAAAAACCTGCCATCCGATGTTAGCAATCAGGTAAGTTTCCTAAACTTTATTTTAGTTTTCACTAGCGTTAGAAAACTAACGCGGGTCAGTAATTTCATCAGATCAAGCCCAGGATACAACTCGTTAATCTAACGTTATATAAAAGATAAATAACTATACCCTTGCCATGAAATTGACATCTAACTATATTGCCAGTTGTCAGTTCGCTGACTTTTGGTGATGTCTGTATTCTAGTTAGCTAGCTTATCTTAACGTTAGTTAGCATAGTTTCCTAGTAACTAACAATGATTTGCGAACTAATTGTCGTTACTAATTATGTCGCGAATAAACTTTTATTTAAGCTCTCAAAGTATCCGCTACGTGGGTAGGTGGTGTTTGGTGGTTATTCACGGCCTGACTGCGATTGCCCACTCCAACATCACGCGTGGTTGATGGACAAGTTGAAAGTGCAGAATTAAAATCCTCGTGCGGAAAGGCAATGCTAGTTGCTAACGTTAGCAAAACTGTTTGTTTTGTTTTGACCAGTAATTGTCAGGCTATGGATTGACATGCATCGTATGTGACTAGTTCGAAAGTCTGTCGTTAAATTATTTTTAGTTAATGTCCCTCATTGAAACAAACTTCATGGCCCTGGAACATTTTGTTAAAATAAAGTTGTTGGAATGTGCTTGACTCGTGGGGAACTGTGGCCTGTGCGCGTTTCATTGTTTGAGTGGGTTCGTGAGTATTGGGAGTTCGAGATGGGAGCGTGAGTAGTAGTGACAAAGGGTTGAAGGTGTAGAGGCAACGTAGCCGCTTTCAGAAAATGCTAGACAGCATTGCGATTCGTTTGTGGAACAGGCAAAGCATTGTGGAACAACATTTCTCCTAGCACAGTGAATGGGAAACTGTTTTTCCACCATTGCCCAATAGCTGGGGATGGACTTTGCTTTTGTTTCATATTGGCAAAGACACCTGTTGTAAGCAAGCAATCATCCTAAATTGTTTTGAGCATTTAGGTACTACAGATGGTGTATACTCAAATATTGTTGTGGAAAGCACTTGCCAATGTCACACTGTCCCTAATTGGACATGCCTCGACCCTCCCCCTGGGCTGGTCAGTGAATAAAAGTAGACATGCAGCTGGAGCTACACCACAGATGGCTTTAGATTAGGGATGTTCACACATCACATTAGTTTGTCATGTTTTCAAGTGATTGTAGTGTTTAACACTTAGTTTTAAGCATAATTTATGCCTACAATACTACACCATTGTATGTTTAAAAGTAGACCTGTACCAATCTGGGAATATCACATGTATTTTTTTTTATTGTTCTGTGTTAAAGAATAACCCATTTAATGTATTATAAAGGTAATGGTATTCATTTAGGTTAAGTTAATAATACTGCAAAATCGTTGCTTCCATGCCCAAAAATATGATAGAACCAACAATCAAAACTAGATGGGGAGAATCTAAAATGGCATAGGGCCCCCATCTTTATGTTTGAGTCACGCAGATGGTGTAAGAACACTGCATACGCCCTGGCAAGATGTGTAGAATTGCAGGAAATTAGCTTCAAAACAGCAAAATTCTCAGGCCAAGGAGGGCTTTTAAAAATGTTGGCCGGAGAATGCTGTGGAAAACATAGGGGAAACACTGATTGTTGCTAACCACACTTTCTCCCTTTCAGGAGGTACATGAGCTGTTGCGCAACTATGACTTGAAGTACTGCTTTGTGGACAAATACAAGGGAACAGGTAGGTTAAAAAAAAAAGACTAAAATGTAAGACTAATTGGATGCAGCAGGCTCTCTGACAGAGCTAGACAAAGATTCCTCAATTCTCTTCCTATTTTGAGCAATGTAACCTTCCACATAGTTCTTCACAATGTCTTAGCTCATATTCTCTCTTCTCCCCTCAGCTTTCGTCACACTGCTCCATGGGGAGCAGGCACAATGTGCCATCAAAGAGTTCCACCAGCACATGCTGCGGGAGCGGGAGATCTCTGTGCAGCTGCAGCCCACCGACGCGCTGCTGTGCATCGCCAACCTGCCCCACGCTTTCTCCCAGCAGCAGTTTGAGGAGCTGGTGAGACCCTTCGGCAACCTGGAGCGCTGCTTCCTGGTCCACAGCGCCTCCACTGGCCACTCCAAGGGCTACGGCTTCGTGGAGTACATGAAGAAGGACTCTGCGGCTAGGGCTAAGTCTGAGCTGCTGGGGAAGCAGCTGGGCTCCAGGATGCTGTACGTCCACTGGACTGAGGTGGGCTCCCTCACCTACCCCCTGCTGCACTCCAGGTGTCTCTGTGTGGACCGTCTGCCCCCCAGCCTGCTGACTGCCCAGGACCTCAGCAATGCCCTGGCCGACACGCACGCACCCATCTTCTGCCAGGTCAGTCACACGCGAGAACGCGCACAGGAACTCCAACGCCCTTTCACACAAACTTGCACTGATATTTTCAGAGGATTCAACATGTGTATCTGGCTCTCATTGATAGTATATATCTAGTAGCTTTTCTCAGTTCAATTTGTATCTGAGTGGCTCCAGTATACTCTAGTAGCAAGCAGAACGTACCTGCTTGTACTTTTGGCACTTCTTTTTACTTTGTTAGTCATGAAAGCTGTTCCAACTGTTTCCCCCTAGGTTTTTTTTTTTAGCAGTGGTGGCAAAGTTAGCGTTGGCATGGCTAATGGCACGGTATTAGAGGCCCTCTTGGCCTCAAACACCATTTTGTTTTAAAGTTAATTTCTTGCAATTCTACACATTTTGCCATTGTGCAGAGAAAATTAGTAGTTTTAGAGCAAATTTCTTGCAATTATACACTTTGCCATTGCTTATACCTTTTTCCTATGCTCTCTGGGTGACTCAAACCTATAACAAAATCAATGGAGTGCCAATGCCGTGACATTTTCAGAATTTTAAATTGTCCCGGACTGTTTTTACTTTGTTAGTTCTTAAAGATCTTCTTTTATAAAAAAAAAATATATATATATAGATCTCCATGGTCTTGTCTACATACTTTATATCTGGTTTACACTGAACGTTTTACCATCCTGAAATATTTGTATTACTTTTTTTTATTGTATATTAATTACATTTTCAGTGCTGGCCACGATTTAAAAACGGCAGTGGACTGCCACTATGTGCATGTAGGGGAAACACTGCTTTTGTTTATACTGAGCAAGTGTGTTTGACACAACTGTTTGAGGTGGCTGTGTTATCATGTAACATGGGGCATCTGTAGTGATGACAGGGTCTTGGGCAGTTCACATAAAGGTGGCTGTAGATGGGAGTATTTTTGTATGAATCTGGCTTTCGAGCCCTCACCTTTGACCTGCTTTTCCTGTGGCCACTCTGTTTCTATAGCAATGAGCATTGCTGGTTTCTATGGTGATGACCACCTGACTCCCAGGTGGTGTCAGTCAGCAGGCCTCTGGCCCTACAGGCCTTTCTGGAATGAGACAGCAGTGTCCTTTTGGCACCACAAGCACACATACACACAGTCATTCATATACCTATAGGGCACAGTAGTTCGAGGTCTGGCTGAACACTGTTGCGTAATAGTGTGAGTGAGGCAATTTAACTATTGGACAGGTTAAAACTCAGGAATATGAAGCTCTTCCTTTTTTTCTTAGCTCACTTGGTCTTGATACATTGTTTATTGCCTCTTTTTGTAGAACGACAAACGGGAGAGAATTGATTGGTAATTGCTTTTAAACATTGAGACTCCAGTAGTAGCGGTTTGCCATGGAGAGAAGATTTGGGAACATGAAGTCCCAAGTATTTTCTCTACTTTATATTACAGAATGCCACTGGGCATGATTCAGTTTTATCCCACCTACTGTCTCTACCATCGCATCAAATACGCCTTTCTACTAATTGCTGTAAGGAAATCAGTGTGGATTTTTTTTTTTACAATGCCAAGATGTTTAATATTACTGAATTCTGTGTAAACCTATTTAAATGGCAAACGTAGTCATTAGTTTTGGACGGAATGCATAATTAACTTCATTTTCCTTTATTCAGTTGGCTCAGGGCCAGGATGACAGTTTCCGGCGGTTTGCCATGTTGGAGTTCTCCTCGGCGGAGATGGCTGAGCAGGTGCAGAGAGAGGCTGACGGCAGGGCGCTAGGCGGGACCCACATCCGGGTCTCCTTCTGTGCCCCTGGACCCCCAGGAAGGAGCATGCTGGCTGCCCTCATCGCTGCCCAGACCATGGTAAAGACCTCTTGGTTGCCACACCAGACCATATGTTTGAACTATTGCTCCCTTATGTTACTGTGGTAAAACAACTGTTCTGAATGGCTCTCCTCCCCTTCCCCCTCCGCAGGCCCTGAACCGAGGGAAAGGTCTCCTCCCTGAGCCCACAGCCATGCAGATCCTCACAGGCCTCAGTAACCCTGCCACCCTCAAGATGCTGCTCAACCCCCTCACCCAGGGCAGGAAACAAGGTGAGTAAGATCATGCCATTTTCTAAAGGAAGACAATGTAGGGGTCTCTTACCCTGGTGTGGGGGTAAGCTTTAAAGCAGGAGTGTCAAACTCATTCCATGGTGGGCCTAGTTTCTGCTGTTTTTTCCTTTCAATTAAGACCTAGACAACCAGGTGAGGGGAGCTCTTTACTAATTAGTGACCTTAATTCATCAATCAAGTACAAAGGAGGAGCCAAAACCCGTAGAAATTCCGTGGAATCAGTTTGACACGTGCTTTTAAGCTACAACAGTTAACTTTTTTGGCGACCTGACCAAATTCACATAGAAATGTGAGTTATAGCTCTGTCATTCTCATTGTAAGCAAGTCTAAGAAGTGGTCGATATTTTCTATGTGCGCGATTTCTATGCTCCTCATTAAGGTTTTTGTTTTTGAGTCTTACTTTTGGTTTTGTATACCAGCTGAAAATATATTTCACATCGGTTTAGATCACACAATGATTCTCTACACTTGCTTGTTTTGTCACGAACTGAAATTAGGCAAACTATTAGAATTTTAGCAACAAGGATGCATATTGCGTGGCGAATGAATAGGTTGTCAGGTCTTAAGGTCAAATGGTTTCTCTGCAGGTCTCCTTGGTGCTGCTCCCACCATGCCGCTGCTGGCTAACCCCGCCCTCTCTGCTGCTCTGCTCCAGCTCCTCCTCCAGAACCAGGCCCAAGTTCAACAGGTACCCTGCATACCATGCCCTGCATACTCACCACCTCTCTCTCCTCCAGCTCCTCTCCCCTCTTGTTGGTTCATTAGTCTCTCTCATCCACACTTCTCCTACTTTATTCTCTCCTCTACTATCAGCAAGCCTTTTTGGGGAATCATCTTCTCTGGGCTCAGGTGCTGCACAATAAAGAGAATCGACTACTTCCCTGTGTGAGTGATCACTGAGTGTGTGTGTAGATGTGCGTGTGGTAGATATAGGTTTGTCGCGAAGGGACTGCTCCCTAAACCAAAGCTGGTAAATGCTCTCCCTTGGGGAAAGCGTTTCTTTCTGCTGCTGCCTTTTTGAGGTGCTTTTCTAGTAATATTAATGTGCAACTGGTTTGGTTTTGAAGTGTTTTACTGTGAATTCTGAGTGACATTCTGAAATGTGACATTTTTGGTTCAGTAAATATCTGGTATGTAGACTATTTTAGCATCTTGTGGGTCACTGAGGCGTGTGTGTGTAACTCATGTCTCCTACAGGCAGGACTGATGGGGGACAACCTTCTGGCTGCTATGCCTCTCCAGCAGGGAGTCCATCTGCTGGGAGACCTGCCTCAAGGTTTGGCCTTCCATTCATCTCAATTCAGAATTCTTTATTGGCATGACTAAAGTCTATTTGTATTGCCAAAACAACTCACTAGTAGCCGTTTCTCTAGTTTGGCTTATTTATCATATACAGCAACGCTCTACATTGATGCTGAGCATATGCATGCTATGCTAGCCCTGCTGCTCTGCTAGTGATCCCATTGCAGGTTCTTTACACATGTAGTGGATTTTGGCAGTACTTATTATCTAGGTCATTTAGTGTTGTATTGATTTTCAGTGTAATCTCAGGGCTCTCTACAGTGTAGTGATGGGGTGTTATAGTAATAAGGTGTTTGTCTCGTGTCCCCAGGCGGTGTGGTTCCATCCCTGGGCCTCCAGTCAGACCCTATGGGTCACCCCCTGGGCAGAGAGTCTCCTACCAGCTTCTCCCAGAACACCTCCCCCACTCTCCAGGGCATGTCCATCTCCCACCTGGGTGGAGTGATGGGGGCAGAGGGGCTTACAGCACCTGGGGTATGATGATGATTAAAATGCTCTGTATACTTTTCTAATATTGTCCCTACTAGCAGGGATGCTCAAGTCATTGTGCCTCATTACATAACATCAAGTCCCCTGATTTCTTTTTTTTTTATTTTTTATATACATATATTTTTTATATATATCTTCTCCAATAGGTGTCCATACTAGGACACCCTCCCAACGATGTGAATCTTCCCCAGAACCCCTTCAATGTCCACAGCCTGTTCCCATCCTCAGGTGAGCTGCCCTTCCTACTGTCTGCAGCCTGTGAAGTTTGGCTCTGATTCCTTCCCAATACTGACCTGTAGGGTTTTTCACCTTTTCCATTCCTGCCGTCCTTCACTCAGGCGCCAACTGCAGGCCCCACCCTTACAGGAAGAGACCAGCGCTAGGCAACTCATCCAACCAGCGCACACAGAACATCCACTCTAACTACAGGCTGCGCTACCAGGAGTCCTACACCCCAGACTACTCCCCAATACAGCAGGTAGGTTCCCCTTATCCTCTAACCTTCACTGTAAACTGGAAACACTTATCTCCCTCACTAGCTTTAAGCACCAGCTGTCAGAGCAGCTCACAGATCACTGCACCTGTACATAGCCCATCTATAATTTAGCCCAAACTACTACCTCTTCCCCTACTGTATTTATTTATTTTATTTATTTTGCTCCTTTGCACCATATTATTTATATTTTATCTTTGAACTTTCTTCAAACTACAAATCTACCATTCCAGTGTTTTTCTTGCTATACTTTATTTACTTTGCCACCATGGCATTTTTTTGCCTTTACCTCCCTTATCTCACATCATTTGCTCACATTGTATATAGTCTTATTTTTTTTTCTTCTACTGCATCATTGATTGTAGTGTTTTACTCCATGTGTAACTCGTGTTTTTGTATGTTGTCGAACTGCTTTGCTTTATCTTGGCCAGGTCGCAATTGTAAATGAGAACTTGTTCTCAACTTGTCTACCTGGTTAAATAAAGGTGAAATAAAAAATAAATAAAAAAATAACTTTCACTGTCCAGCCCTAGTGCCTGGCCTGGCTGATCTGATGTGTTGTGATAGAATGCTTAGTCATTGATGTCTTTTTGATATGAGGACACTGCTGTCTTGGTTAAGGTCATTGTGGCCACAGGTGGGTTTTTTACCTCCCTTGCTGCCCAGTGGTCATTGCATGGACTTTTTTCTAGTGTGACGGAACACAGTGGGCCTGCTTATCAGCACCACTTCCTGTCTGGCTACCCTGTCTTCACAATGGTTTGAACCTAGGGTCCTCTGCCTCGCAAACACGGGACTGCCCGCTTGACAACGTACTAGCCAGATGCGCCACCAAAAAGCTTGCAGCTGTGGACTATGAGTATGGTACAATCTTAATAACTTCTTAGGGATAGGGGGCAGTATTTTCACGTCCGGATGAAAAGCGTGCCCAAAGTAACCTGCCTGTAACTCAGGCCCAGAAGCTAGGATATGCATATAATTGGTAGATTTGGATAGAGAACACTAAAGTTTCTAAAACTGTTAAAAATCATGTCTGAGTATAACAGAACTGATTTGGCAGGCGAAACCCCGAGGACAAACCATCCAGGGGAAAATAAATTGAGGTCATAGTATTTCCCATTGGTTTTCTATTGAAAGCTCTATTTAATAGGAACCTCGTTGCAGTTTATGGCTTCCACTAGATGTCAACAGTCTTTAGAAATTGTTTGATGTTTTTCTTTTGAGAAATGCAGAAGTACAGCTGTTCTTTAAGTGTCACTTCAGATGGATTCTACTGTTTGGTGGGTGTGAACTGGAAGGCGCTTCACGTTGTTTTTATCCGGTATTGAAAACAGTTTATCCCGTCTTAAATTTTATCGATGTATTTACGTTTTAGGATACCTGAGGTTGGATTAGGAACGTTGTTTGAGATGTTTGGACCAAGTTTACAGGTAACTTATTAGATACTTTGTAGTCATGTTGGAACTGGTGTATTTCTGAATCAAACGCGCCAAATAAATGGACATTTTGGAGATATAAAGGAGGACATTATCGAACAAAAAGACCATTAGTGATGTTTCTGGGACATTTTGGAGTGCCAACAGAAGATCTTCAAAGGTAAGGCATTTATTATATCGTTATTTCTGAATTTTGTGTCGCCACCTGCCTGTTTGAAAATTATTTTCATGTGTTTGTATGCGGGGCGCTGTCCTCAGATAATCACATGGTCTGCTTTTGCCGTAAAGCCTTTTTGAAATCTGACACTGTGGCTGGATTAACAAGAAGTTAAGCTTTTATTTTGATTTATTACACTTATATTTTCGTGATTCTTGAATATAGATTTTTCTGTAGTTTGAATTTGGCGCTCTGCAATTTCACTTGATGTTGTCAAATTGATCCCGCTAACGGGATCACTAACAGGTTTTAACTTGGTTACATGAGCAGCAGGTTTAATGGCGTCTGGCTCCTCTCTCCCCAGGACCCTCTGGCCCATCTGTATGAACAGCAGGAGGCTCTGGACACTAGAGCTCTGGCAGGGTTCGGACAGCAGGTAAGAGACCCTACCATCGCCACTATTCACATCCAGCCTTCAAACTGTGGCATCTCTTGCCTTTTCAATTTCCACTCCCCTTTGTAGTCTTGTCTTTTTATATATACATGTGTAACTGTACATGCAGCACAGAATAACATGATGAATGTCTCTGTAGCGGTTTGGTCACCCCGGCTACAGTGAGCAGGCCTCCCACTATAGTTACCCCCCCAGCCCTCCCTCGTCTTCCTACTACAGCTCGGTGGCACCCGGCCCCGGCAGCCTCCCCTCCAGCCATCTCAACAAGGTAGGCCCACACTGACACCCACCCCCACTGCTGCTTAGACTTTTCCTCTGCCTCTTCCCAATGTAATCAACAGATCTAATGAGGATTGGGTGTCTGATCAAAATATAAAGGCTGACCTCTGTTATTTAGACTTAGTGGAGATGCCTTGACATCTGTTGGCTAGCCTTGTCCCCAACATGGGTGCTATCTAAATTATGAAACAGTTGGGCTGAAAATGTTACGGGAAATGATTGGCTTAATCTGCGTGTCCTTGGTCCACTCAGACGAATGCGGACAACACGTTATCCGATATGCTTGAAGCCGCACATTGTTGCATAACCACAGTAGCCATGCTGGCAGAACGATGACAAACAAAATGGCGGAGGAGTGTCCTACAGAGATTTTGTAGCAGAATCCTGTGAAGTCACATGCGGATGTTTGATATCGCATCTTTCTGTTTGAGTGGACTGTGTCAAAGTTGAAGGGATAGATCGGGCTTTACTGTGCCTGTTTGTTCCTCTTAGTTTTGCGCTGACGAAGACCCAAGCCGCTCGTCTTTACTGGAAATCAAAACGTACATATTGTTCCTTTTCAGATGAGACCAATGCATTGTGGTTCTGTTTTGATCACTGAACACTGTTTGTCTGTTCAGGCTGTGGGCATGCCTCCTGTGAGCCACTCTAACATGTACCCATCTGGTCTGGGGATGAAGGTCAGTGTGCCTCTTTGTCATTGTCGGTTGGTCTGCCATTTCCTGTTCTGTCCCCGTTTTTCACCATGGCGTTTACAGTGGTTATGTCTCTGCCCCCTCTAGACTCCCATTGGTGGTCACAAGCGTCTGATCCCGTCTCCAGAGCCCAGCCCAGAAGGGGGCTACGTGGGACAACACTCCCAGGGCCTGGGGGGCCACTATGCTGACTCCTACCTGAAACGCAAGCGTATCTTCTAATGTAAACCAATCAAAGCTTGTTGTACGAGTTGTCAATTAACAGCCAGGATGTGGCTCATGGCTCCATTTCCCCCCCGGAGCTCCTCCAATCAGCTTTTAGGTTTGGGCTTGGCGGTCCAGTGGTCTCTCACTTGTGTTCCTGCCAGTGACCCCCTGGAGGGCGCTGGGGTTGCAGCCTGTCGCTAATCGGGACATAACAATGTGTGCCAGTGTATGGGAGTTTTGATGTTTTTTTTGTAAATATATGATTTCAGTGTGCTTGTAAATGAAGTTTTATCCTTTTGATTTTTTTTTATGTCTTTTTTTTCTATCAGGAAATCCCTTTGTTTACAAACTGGGAGTTACCTTGTACTATAAGAAAATAATTGTAAAATCTGATTTCAGGTCTTTTTTTCCTCTGCGTATTCCCTTCATTGGTTGGCTGAGCACTTATTTTAATTTTTATATTTTGTATTAGTTTTTTTCTTCCTGTTGTGATGGTGTCAACAGGTTTCTATTTTAAAAAGTTTTGCCTCCCAATATTTTTGTATATACTTTGTTTGATGGGATTTTTTTTTCACTCCTTCCTCTTACAGGGATTATGTACTGACTGTCTGGACAGGATTCAGGCCTTTACTTGGATTCACGTAGTGTGTAGCAGTACTCTCTTTCTGTCTTTTGTCCTTTGGATAAATTGTCCCCTTACCAAAAAACTAGTCTGGAATATGCTGTTTTCAACCCTTTACTCTTCCACCTCTCCATCTCATTTGGGTGCCCGTTCTCTGCACTGAATGTTTAGTGTTGCACTTGGAGGGCACGGGTGGGTCACAATTCTCCAGGTTTGTTGAATTTCTACTGTTCTCACTACTTTTTTTTTTTTCTTCTCCCCACCCCCCCACTCTGTTCTCTGCAGAATCTTGTATATTCTGTGTTGACGTGAGCTCTTTGTCGGCTGAGTATTTGCATCTCAACCACCATGGCACCTGATTTGCTCTCGTTCGTTCGGAGAGGATGGTAGCTGTGCCTTATCCAGACTTTAATATCTACAGATTATAACAGTAAGCAGGGACACCTGTGGCCTCTGTCCACCCAGAGCCTAAACATGAATTAACTGTACTATCATTTATTAATGAGCCATGGCTAGGTTGGCTCCCCCATGGCTGGCTGTCCCTCCCCTGTAGACCATCAGGGGGGGCTGTTTATCCTCAGGCTAAACTGATATTAAATCAAGCTTGACAGTTTCACACTGATGGTTGACAAACTGAAACAGGTTGTAGAATTTCCATCCAGTTTTCCAGTCCAGGAGAAGTTGACTTCCTATCTAAAGTGTTACTATGATGGGAGTGTCCAGTGACTCTTAACAGGTGTTTACTTGGTCTGCCTCGGAAGGTTTGCATGGAAATTAAGCTTATGATTGGTCCAGTGATTTGAGTTCTTAGTCTGTGAAGAATAATCTAGTTGACATTTTGATTGTGATCACCATTACCTCTTGACTTCTGATGGGAACTGCAATTACACTTGAGCCTTAACAGTTGTTTTTTTTTCCCCCCCTGTCATCTCATCTTCCCCTCTGTGGGCTTTTTGACTACATCCCTTTGTTTTTTGCTGTGTACATACTTTAAAGCTTGATCATTTCCTCGGAGTCCTAAACTCTTGTTTTCTCAATCATATCTTTGGCCTCTGGTCTGTTTTAAGATTGAAACTGCTGCTCAATATTTTGTGTTTTAGTGACCATTACCAAGTGCAGCCACCTGTCTGATGGTAGATTTCCCCATGTTCTGTATAGACCAACAGGTGCTGCTCTATGATATGAATTAAGATTGCTTTTGTTTTTCCTCATACATGCTATCTGTACTGCCATATGTGTCTGTTTTGGAGCAAGTAAATGTTATTTAATTAATCTTTTTGTGGTCAGTTCATTTACATGGTCAGTACGCTGGCTGTGTTCGACAACGCTTGTGTTACGTTTTGATGATCAGTTAACTCAGGAAAACACTGACTTGCAAAGTTTGGTTGACAGCGTTGCCATGGATGCAGCCACCACGCCTGAAGCCCCCCCCCGCCTTCTCTCATAAGTGAGGAACACAGATCAAACTTGGAAATAAGTGATTGTTACTCCTATGGCTCTCTCTAGAACAACCCAAAGGGGTACATGTTATTTATAACATTACCTCCATAATCCTTAACTGTGAAATTAATACATTTAGAGTCCTGTACTCATGCAACTGGCTTAAAGCAACCCCATAATTCCAAATACCAGATGTTTGGCTGCAGACCTGCACTCATTTTTGGTTGTAGGTCTACCCTATGCACCAACACTGCATTTCGATAGTCTTTCATAAACCAATTCTGCTATTCATCAACTGACATTTTCGTTGGCTGCCTTAACCACTGTCAAGGTAAATCAATGATACAATAGATGGCTTCAGAATACAGATACAAACTGACCAAGTATGGCTTCGGTCATGACTGCTGCGTAGGATGGCTGTTAGGGGTGAGGATAGTTATGTTTTTCTTGTTTCTGGGTCTGTTGTGCCTTGGGCCCCAAAGCGTCTCTCCCACATGCACAATACAGTCCTGCAGTTGCACAGACATGAAGAAGGATGTTTGTCTACTTTAGACTCGGTGAACGTGGCTCTGGCAATTCATACTGGCTGACACAGCCTGACTTGCAAGCCTCCCAAAGCCATGGCTGTGTTTGTCAACTCCAAAGAATAATATTTAAATCTTAACCTTATCAATAAACACAAACCCAGTGCGATTTGTGGCGAGGAGGATAAATGTCAATACGAAATGGAGAGGAATCCCAATGGAGAGACATGAGTGTGGAAATGTTAACTCTTAGTTTTGTCCAGTTCTTCCTCTGACTAGTCAGTGGGTAACAGGAGGGGGGGGGGGGTTATGACTGGTGTTTAGGGTACATTGTATTGTGGACATCATGGTTGTCCACTAGGGTAAAATGTTTTGAAATGGGTAAGTACAGTTGTGGCCAAAAGTTGAATGACACAAATTAATATTTACAAAGTCTGCTGCCTCAATTTGTATGATGGCAATTTGCATATACTCCAGAATGTTATGAAGAGTGATCAGATGAATTGCAATTAATTGCAAAGTCCCTCTTTGCCATGCAGATGAACTGAATCCCCAAAAAACATTTCCACTGCATTTCAGCCCTGCCACAAAAGGACCAGCTGACATGTCAGTGATTCTCTGGTTAACACAGGTGTGAGTGTTGACGAGGACAAGGCTGGAGATCACTCTGTCATGCTGATTGAGTTCGAATAACAGACTGGAAGCTTCAAAAGGAGGGTGGTGCTTGGAATCATTGTTCTTCCTCTGTCAATCATGGTTAACTGCAAGGAAACACGTGCCATCATTGCTTTGCACAAAAAGGGCTTCACAGGCAAGGATATTGCTGCCAGTAAGATTGCACCTAAATCAAACATTTATCGGGTCTTCAAGGAGAGTGGTTAAATTGTTGTGAAGAAGGCGTCAGGGCGCCCAAGAAAGTCCAGCAAGTGCCAGGACCGTCTCCTAGTTGATTCAGCTGCGGGATCGGGGCACCACCAGTACAGAGCTTGCTAAGGAATGGCAGCAGGCAGGTGTGAGTGCATCTGCACGCACAGTGTGGCAAAGACTTTTGGAGGATGGCCTGGTGTCAAGAAGGGCAGCAAAGAAGCCACTTCTCTCCAGGAAAAACACCAGGGACAGACTGATATTCTGCAAAAGGTACAGGGATTGGACTGCTGAGGACTGGGGTAAAGTAATTTTCTCTGATGAATCCCCTTTCCGATTGTTTGAGGCATCCGGAAAAAAGCTTGTCTGGAGAAGACGAGGTGAGCGCTACCATCAGTCCTGTGTCATGCCAACAGTAAAGCATCCTGAGACCATTCATGTGTGGGGTTGCTTCTCAGCCAAGGGAGTGGGCTCACTCACAATTTTTCCTAAGAACACAGCCATGAATAAAGAATGGTACCAACACATCCTCCGAGAGCAGCTTCTCCCAACCATCCAGGAACAGTTTAGGTGATGAACAATGCCTTTTCCAGCATGATGGAGCACCTTGCCATAAGGCAAAAGTGATACCTAAGTGGCTCGGTAAACAAAACATCGATATTTTGGGTCCATGGCCAGGAAACTCCCCAGACCCTAATCCCATTGAGACTTGTGGTCAATCCTCAAGAGGCGGGTGGACAAACAAAACCCCACAGATTCTGACAAACTCCAAGCATTGATTATGCAAGAATAGGCTGCCATCAGTCAGGATGTGGCCCAGAAGTTAATTGACAGCATGCCAGGGCGGATTGCAGAGGTCTTGAAAAAGGGTCAACACTGCTAATATTGACTCTTTGCATCAACTTCATGTAATTGTCAATAAAAGCCTTTGACACTTATGAAATGCTTGTAATTATACTTCAGTATTCCATAGTAACATCTGACAAAAATATCTAAAGACACTGAAGCAGCAAACTTTGTGGAAATTAATATTTGTGTCATTCTCAAAACTTTTGGCCTGACTACTACTACCTGAGCTTGTCCAATAATTTTTTTAATGTTTTCTGTTTTCTTGTGTCTTACAGCAGAAAACGCGCTGATGAGGTTAAGGGCACCAGTACTGGGATACTTGTGAAAACAGCAGGGTTGGGTTAGGGCACACCGTGGTCTAACGTTTTACTGTTGGTGCCCTTCACCCCCTCAGCTCCTCCACTGTAAGAAACAAGGGGGACTGAAGAGGCCGGTCCTCCTCCATCCTGTAATCAGGCTACAAGGTGACTTTGGTTTGCTATTACTGTCTCCTGGTCACAACCGCTAGAAGCAGCAGTTATTGACTGGGGCACTGAGGTGAAACAAATTAGATGCCATGTAGAGGAAATGTTTGATTTACATTTAGGCAGCGAACGTTGGCTGAACACCGTTCTCATATGGTTTAAATGGAACGTTCATATCAATTTCATGACAAAGGAAACATGTTACCATAGAAATGGAGCGTTGCTCAGATGGTTGCATCATTTTAGCATATTGGAAACAATAAATCTGCACACCTCCATTTTGTAGTTGTATATTTGTTGATACTTTTAGTGCCCCTAATCTCTCTCGTGGTGCCTGCTGTCTGTAACCAGAGAGCTCTGGGGGAACCACCAAATGGGGCTCAGTGGACGGTGTCAGACATATTTAGATTTCTGCCTTTCATATTTCCACCCACGCAGTCACCCTGCACACAGTTGCCGTAGAATGCTGCAGAAACCTGTGATTTTCCAAAATACAGGAGGGAGGGAGATAGAAGTGCTTCGAAAAGCAGAGGACTGCACAGTAAATATCAGCAGCAGAGAAAACAATGTTTTCCCTGTGCTACACTTACACACATGAAGTGTGCCTATTATGCAGGATCAATTCTGTTTATAATCAGTATAGTGAAATGACAGTTGAACACTCAATCAACCAGAGGCTGATTTACAAATCACACTCTTAAAATCATTTTCAGATACTGGAGCTGTTGTAGCATGAATACCTCTTGAACCCCCCCCTTTCCACTACATGGCTTGCATTGCTGACTGTATAAAAGCTTTGGTAGGTGATGTGAAAAATGTAAGGCTGCCTGCTATGTTTTATTAATCAGGAATCTCTATGTGGTGGCCAATGGGTCTAGCCCCACTGGTTCCAAAGTTAAAATAAAAATCAATTGCTTTGCCATGTACTCTCCATTTTAGTGGTGCAACATTAGTGGTGCCACATCCGTGGTGTCCAATGCCCATGTTCCATACAGAAGCAGTATCAGCATCATTACTAATTGTGTTTGAAACAGAAGCCATGGCAGTGGATGGGGAGATGGGAGTGCGGCAGTGAGGAAATTGGACAGCCTTGTGGATGGGTCAGCTACTGGCTCTTACTCTCAGATTTCCTCTCCAGCCCCTCAGCCTCATCAATATGGTCTTAAGAAGCTCCTAAATCTACTTATCTGGCCTTTAAAGTCATAGATATTGCTCAGCTGGTCCCCGAAGTAAACCACAGTCTCCTCAAGGTCTCCAATTCCTAATACATTAGATCACGTCATATCTCTTTCTTTCCCACCTCAGCCTTGGAACACAAACACATACAGAGAGACACTGCAGTGCAGGTTCAAATGGAGTTTAAAGGAGGACGCAGGTCGGTAGCGGGCTCATAGCCAATATGAACACGCTGCTCCACCACCACTGCAGCGCTGCAGAAAAAGAAAATGTAGACACTGAGGTCATTTCTAGGTTTGTATCAGACCACGTAAAACAAAATACATCAGATACCCCGCTGGAGGAAAATACATCTATTACATTCTTATGCATGGCTGCATTCACATGGTGGCCATTCTCTGACACCATAGGCATATGAGCATGTATGGACTACCTTCCACCACCCATTGTCCTACAGTACAAATGATCAACCACATATTTACTGATACACACACACGTGATCACCACACACACACAAAGTGAGTGGCCAGGCCAGATTATTCTTCACTGTCAGAAAAGTGTTGTGGATTAATGTTTCATGGGCCTCGCTAAGAGGAGCCCCAATTCCCAGAATTCCCTGGTGCTCACACTACACTACGTTACACTATATACAGCTTGGGACAGAGGCCAGACAGACACAGGGCTTTCTTGGCATGATATAAATAGAGGAGTCTTTCATGTGTTGGTGATGCATCAAAGAGCGAGAGCACTCCTTTTCCGGAATCATCTTAATATCAATATTCCAAAACATCAAATACCCAGCAGGCACAGGTTTATGTTGGGCTCTCTCTCTCTTTCTCTCTCTCACAGACAGACACGCATACACTATATTCAGAGGACTAATGTGAGATTTCTACAGGGGGATAAATGTGAATAACCTCCACGTTATTTCGCCAGAAGCATGTAATATAGTTTACAAAAGTTCAGTCAGTAAGGCTGGTCTGAATGGATTGTCACTTTTCATGAATCTAGTAAACTCATATAATTCACATTGCTTCCTATCTCACTTACCAGCAGGTATTTATAAGGTAGTGTCTATAACGTTACCTCATCAGTATAGCCGGTATTCATAGGGTAGTGTTTATAATGGTACCTCATCCGGTATTTATATGGTAGCTTTTATAAAGATACCTCATCAGCATAACAGGTATTTATATGGTTATGATTATAACATTACCTCATCAGCATATCAGATATCTATGGTAGTGTTCATAATGTTACCTCTTCAGCATATCAGGTATCTATGGTAGTGTTCATAATGTTACCTCTTCAGCATATCAGGTATCTATGGTAGTGTTCATAATGTTACCTCATCAGCATATCAGGTATCTATGGTAGTGTTCATAATGTTACCTCATCAGCACAGCAGATATCTATGGTAGTGTTCATAATGTTACCTCATCAGCACAGCAGGTATCTATGGTAGTGTTCATAATGTTACCTCATCAGCACAGCAGATATCTATGGTAGTGTTCATAATGTTACCTCATCAGCACAGCAGGTATCTATGGTAGTGTTCATAATGTTACCTCATCAGCACAGCAGGTATCTATGGTAGTGTTCATAATGTTACCTCATCAGCACAGCAGGTATCTATGGTAGTGTTCATAATGTTACCTCATCAGCATAGCAGGTATCTATGGTAGTGTTCATAATGTTACCTCATCAGCACAGCAGGTATCTATGGTAGTGTTCATAATGTTACCTCATCAGCATAGCAGGTATCTATGGTAGTGTTCATAATGTTACCTCATCAGCATAGCAGGTATCTATGGTAGTGTTCAAATCAAATTTATTTACATAGCCCTTCGTACATCAGCTGATATCTCAAAGTGCTGTACAGAAACCCAGCCTAAAACCCCAAACAGCAAGCAATGCATGTGAAAGAAGCACGGTGGCTAGGAAAAACTCCCTAGGAAAAACTCCCTAGAAAGGCCAAAAACCTAGGAAGAAACCTAGAGAGGAACCAGGCTATGAGGGGTGGCCAGTCCTCTTCTGGCTGTGCAGGGTGGATATTATAACAGAACATGGTCAAGATGTTAAAATGTTCATAAATGACCAGCATGGTCAAATAATAATAATCATAGTAGTTGTCGAGGGTGCAACAAGCACGTCCGGTGAACAGGTCAGGGTTCCATAGCCGCAGGCAGAACAGTTGAAACTGGAGCAGCAGCACGGCCAGGTGGACTGGGGACAGCAAGGAGTCATCATGCCAGGTAGTCCTGAGGCATGGTCCTAGGGCTCAGGTCCTCCGAGAGAAAGACAGAAAGAGAGAAAGAGAGAATTAGAGAGAGCATATTTAAATTCACACAGGACACCGGATAAGACAAGAGAAATACTCCAGATGTAACAGACTGACCCTAGCCCCCCGACACATAAACTACTGCAGCATAAATACTGGAGGCTGAGACAGGAGGGATCAGAAGACACTGTGTTCATAATGTTACCTCATCAGCATAGCAGGTACAGTATTTTCACTGAATACACAAAACATTAAGAACACCTGCTCTTTCCAGGTGAAAGTTATGATCCCTTATTAATGTCCCTTATTGAATCCACTTCAATCAATGTAGATGAAGGGGAGGAGACAGGTTAAAGGAGGATTTTTAAGCCTTCAGACAATTGAGACATGCATTGTGTATGTGTGCCATTCAGAGGGTGAATGGGCAAGACAAAAGATTTAAGTGCTTTTGAATGGGGTATGGTAGTAGATGCCAGGAGCACCAGTTTGTGTGAAGAGCTGGTCCCGTGTGGCTCAGTTGGTAGAGAATGCCACTTGCAACGCTAGGGTTGTGGATTCAATTCCCATGGGGGATAAGAATGAAAAATGTATTCACTCACTACTGTAATTCACTCTGGATAAGAGTGTCTGCTAAATGACTAAATGTAACAGCAACACTGCTGGGTTTTTCATGCTCAACAGTTTCCTGTGTGTATCAAGAATGGTCCACCACCCAAAGGACATCCAGCCAACTTGACACAACGGTGGGGAGCATTGGAGTCAATATGGGCTAACGTCCCTGTGGAATTCTTTCGACGCTGTGTAGATTCCTTGTTCTGTGGTTACAGGGCTCAGGTATCTTTGTTATGATTTGGAGAATGCATTTAGACTTATAAAATGTGAATATACAAGGTTCCATTATTTTTGTATTAAAGGCCCAATGCAGCTGTTTTTTTATCTCAATCAGTGCCGATTTTAGCATGTAAATCTTGGTGGGGCAAACACCCCCACATTTTTTAGATGCATGCCAGCAAAGCCAAAACACAACACAACACTAAACAATACATTAATTGCACTATAACGGCGACAAGCGGTGCCCACAAACTGTTAGGGCCTACATAAAGTTGTCCCAACAGCAGAGCTTTCTTTCCAGCACAATGGAGTGAATCCTTACCACTGCTACACCTGGCTGTCAGTGGAGCCTTGTCTGCCAGCGAAACAATTAATTCAGCCTCGTTTACTGCCTTTTAAAAAAACATAGTTGATATGGCTGACTTGCTTAAACAAATGTGGTTTCTACTGACAATTGAAGGAACGATGAGCGGATAAGAGGCATTCCGTAAATTTCGTTTAAGACGTTAACGAGCGAGCTAAAACGGAAGTGGCGCAGCGGTCTAAGGCACTGCATCTCAGTGCTAGAGTTGTCACTACAGACACCCTGGTTTGAATCCAGGCTATATCACAACAGGCCGTGATTAGGAGTCCCATAGGGCGGCGCACAATTGGCCCAGCTTTGTCCGGGTTTGGCCGGTGTAGGATGTCATTGTAAATAAGAATTTGTTCTTAACTGACTTGCCTAGTTAAATAAAATAAAGAAAAAATATATAGATCTATGTGTTCAGCACTTTTGAAATGTACAGCGACAAAATGCAGAAATGTTTTATATTTTCCCTGTTCACCAAGTCAGAACCATAGGATAAATAAAGGGGGCAAAGAAGAAGACAATGAAAGCTCTTACAATATCAGATGATGACATTTCTCAAAAACAGGTTATAGGCTACATGTGCACCACTGAGTCAGAACAGTAACATTAGGTGAAATTAAGAGGTGAAAATAGACCAAATTATTAGGGTGAAGCACATGGGCAACTAACAGCTTACTACACAACATACACTTCATATTACTTTCTTAGTTACAGTATACATATCTCCCTGGTATATTACATCATTTATGCAGCAGCATATAAGACATTTTTGGATTCACGTTGTGGTGACGTGCTCACTTAAACAGGAAGGTGGCGCGGCGGTCCTTCGTGGGCAGATATTGTCATCAAAGAAAGAGAAAGATTGACAATTCCGAGTTGGATGACCGTTCAAAACGTATTTTCCCAGTCTGAGCTTGTTTATTTCCGACTTTCCAGTTGCAATGCTTGCGGTTAGCCACTGTCACCGATTCCTTTCAAACCACTCATTGTTGAATTTGCGATTTCCAACTTGTTGTGTAATGTTAATCTCCTATGGCCAATGAGCACGATACATTTTATCTATAATTTATCTTCATTATTTCTCTTCATATGACAAGGATTAAAAAGGATTTGCAAGTAGATTGTCGACTTGATTCATGATGATGACTGCTAGCTAAGATTTTGAAAGTAAGATTTTGACATGATCAGTCCAATCAAAGCTACTGTACATATAACGTGATTTGACGTAATTTTATCTGTGGCCAATGACCTTGAGCCTTCTTGGAAGGGCACTACTAATGTAACTATATGGCAGGATGCAGAGGGCTAGAATTTTCGATGTCTACCCTTACTAAGGACTGGTGACTTAGTTTCCCCATGAGTGACAGGACACTGAGCCAATCACAGCACAACACTCATACAGCACAACACTCCTATTTTCTGCTGGCTTGTCCCACCACCACAGAAAACACTGAGCTAGGCTGAAACACCTGCATTTTGGAGCTGCCTTACTCAAGAAAACAAAAAAGAGACCATGTTTGTATGTGGCTTTATTCACTCAATAATATTATATTTTTTACATTGTTTGAAAACTGATATGTGACTCATATTAATGCCAAAATAAGATGCAAAACAGGCAAGCCCCCCCAAAAATATGTCCCACCTGCCCTCAATATCAAGTAATTTCTGGGTAACAATTAAGTACCTTACTGTTAAAAAAAAAAAGACAAAAAAGAAACAAAAATAGCTTCTTAGCAAAGAACAATTTCTCAAACAAGAATTTTGCTAGGACTGTCTGGGAGTGGTCTGAGTGAGGGGCCTAATTGAACAAGCCTAATGTGAGGGATATGTAACCTGAAAGGTTTGAAACTCTATTTGTTATTGATCTATTAACTTATACTGCAGGCCAAAACTTAATCTCAACAAAACAGGCTGACATTTCAGGTGTTCTTTTCAAACAGTTCTTACACTAAACTGCATTTTCATCATTTTCACAATTTCACAGTACTATTCCAACCTCACAGTTTGGAAATACACTATATATGCAAAAGTATGTGGACACCCCTTCAAATTAGTGGATTCGGATATTTCAGCCACACCCGTTGCTGACAGGTGTATAAATTAGAGCACAGAGCCATAAAATCTCCATAGACAAACATTGGCAGTAGAATGGCCTTACTGAAGAGCTCAGTGACTTTCAACGTGACACCGTCATAGGATGCCACCTTTCCAACAAGTCAGTTCGTCAAATTTCGGCCCTGCTAGAGCCAAAATGTTGGACTAATTGCACGTAGCACTTGCACTATGAAACTGCACTGACTCTGCCTATTTGTTTGTTAATATCCTTTGCTACTTATTTTCATTTTTAGATGTGATATGTTTTATGATTGCTGCAAGATGAATTTCCTCTGAGGACATTAAAAGTTTTCTGAACCTGAATCTGTAATTGCTGTTATTGTATAGTGGAAATGTCTAGGAGCAGCAATGGCTCAGCCGCGAAGTGGTAGGCCACAGAAGCTCACAGAATGGGACCGGCAAGTGCTGAAGCTTGTAAAAATTGTCTGTCTTCAGTTGCAACAGTCACTATCAAGTTCCAAACTACCTCTAGAAGCAATGTCAGCACAATAACTGTTTGTCAGGAGCTTCATGAAATAGGTTTCCATGGCCGTGCAGCCGCACACAAGCCTAAGATCGCCATGCGCAATGCCAAGCTTTGGCTGGAGTGGTGTAAAGCTTGCTGCCATTGGACTATGGAGCAGTGGAAATGTATTCTCTGGAGTGATGATTCACGCTTCACCATCTGGCAGTCCGATGGACAAATCTGGGTTTGGCGGATGCCAGGAGAACGCTACCTGCCCCAATGCATTGTGCCAACTGTAAAGTTTGGTGGGAGGAATAATGGTCTAGGGCTGTTTTTCGTGGTTCGGGCTAGGCCCCTTAGTTCCAGTGAAGGGAAATCTTCACACTACAGCAAACAATGGCATTCTAAACAATTATGTGCTTCCAACTTTGTGGCAACAGTTTGGAGAAGGCCCTTTCCTGTTTCAGCATGACAATGCCCCCATGCACAAAGTGAGGTCCATCCAGAAATGGTTTGTCAAGAGCTGTGTGGAAGAACTTGACTGGCTTGCACAGAGCCCTGATCTCCACCCCGGCAAACACCTTTGGGATGAATTGAAAGACTGACTGCGAGCCAGGCCTATTCGCCCAACATCAATGCTTGATCTCACTAATGCTCTTGTGGCTGAATGGAAGCAAGTCCCGCAGCAAATTTCCAATATTTAGTGGAAAGCCTTCCCAGAAGAGTGGAGGCTGTTATAGCAGCAACGGGACCAGCTCCATACTAATGCCCATGATTTTGGAATGAGATGTTCGACAAACAGGTGTCCACATACTTTTGGTCATGTTGTGTGTGTGTATATATATATACATATACACACACACATATATTATATATATATAAAACACAGAAAATCACGTTTTTGACTGCACTGGGACTTTAAATGATCCCTGTAGCCTATAGCCATCTCTCTCCACAGCTGTAGAATATCTAACTGATAAACCCCCCAAAAATATGTTTGATGTGACAGCATTTCTGCAGATTAAAAAGCAAATTATTTAATGCTTTTATGGGTAAGCAGACGTGCTCATATGTGATATTACAAATAGTTAATTCGATGGCGCACGGTGCCTGGAGATTTAATAAAAACTGGAGCTGAGAATCCCTGATCATTATGCATCAGCAGATGAAACGATAATATGATTAATGCTATGAGAAGCAGTTGTGAATGCGCTCTAGAAACGCATCTTGTATTGAGAGTGCTCTTGGTTTCAACCCTGCGTGTCCAGATATGATCCAATTATGCTGAAAACGGTCAGAGAAATCAAAGTGACAGCTCGCACCAGTGGAACGACTGCGATAAATAGCTAAAACGGATACAACAAATAGCGCGTTTTGTGAGAAGTGGTTATCCATTTACTACGGCTTACACTTTTGACCACGTCGGCAGTGCACTGAAATCAGACAGTGGTGAAAAACGATTTAGTAGGCTGTTAAAGTACATCAGTTCTTTTGATTTTATATCGAGGGCTTTTCAGGAGAATACCGTCAATATGAGGGAAATAATAATACATGATTAAATTCCTTTCAGTCCAAAGAGATAAACCAACTGGACAGGAGCCGCGAGTGTGGGCTTGCTGGAGAGAAAAGCGAGAGCGAGAAAGAAGCGAGAGAGAGAGAGAGAGAGAGACTGGAGGGGTAGATGATGCGTTATGGTTAATGTAACATTTGTCGTCAATCTGGAGTTCAGACGTGACAATGGACAGATAATGGAAGCAGCGACTACAGGACTTCGACAGTCAATGCTTTTCTGGTAGCCTTTTGCTTTTGATAATGCATTGTGCGAAGAAAATAACATCGCGTGGGTTTTGGATACAGGCACAACCACAACTCCAAAGGCAACCGAAATTATGTAATTAATGGAGATGTTCTATTGCTCGAAGTCTAATTTAATCTGAAGTAATTGGATCAAACATTTTAATATAGGGGAAAGTCGAGACAGTGGGCTCCGCGCGTGCGGCTCAGCCTATGTAGTTCCAGATGCACGACGGTATTCTGTGTTACTTTTTATGGCTACAGCTGGAGACCGAACAGTTACAAGCGAGCTTTGACAGACATGTGCGGTCGGGAGCAGTAATAATACCCCGCATCGCACAAAAGCCAGCGGTCTGTGATTCTGCAATAAGGAGCTGATAAAAGCAATACATTGTTCTGTAACTAAAGTGATCCAGTGCGCAATGGGCGACGAGGCGTCAAACTTCAGGGGAAGCACCGGCGAGGGGCTATCGTCACCTACCAGACGGATACTTTAACGATTGGCGAAGCTCTCAGCAAAAAAGAAGGGAAGCGTTTTACATTTAGAATAGATATTAACTTTTGGTTGGGAATTTAATTGGATAAACGGTAGGAGAAAGAAAGACACTTTCTGGGTGAAATTAGTCACATTCACTGCCTGACAGTACCACTGTGATAATGGTCGAAAGGTTTAAATGTTTTTATTTAGAATATTACATATAACATCGGACTGCACTTGACTTGGTCACTTTTGTCTACACAATTACACAGGGTAGGCTACGATCAAGTGGCAATGATGGACATTAATAGGTTAGTAATTTGAAGTCAAAGAATATATAGCCATATTATTATTTTTGTCAATAAGTTGAGATATAAAAGGGATATTTTAATTTGCACTATGATGGAAGTACCACCACCGTGCTCGAAAAAGAGCCTTTCTCTCTCGCTCCCCGTTCCCCGGGAGCAGGCGACCCTAAAACCTCCGCAACATCTTTGGAGGCAGCCACGGACCCCCATCAAAATCAAACACCGGGGATACTCCGACACCGACCGCCATCACCACCGAGGGATAGAGCGCTCTAATGCCATGGACACGAGCGACAGACCGGGGCTTAGGAAGTGTCGGATGTCCTGGCCATCCTCGTTCCAAGGAACCACGAACCCCTCCATCGGCAATTGTGTTGGAAATAAACGGTATGACGTGCATCCAACAAACATTTCCAAACATTATAATCACCGTACATATGCATAAATAGAGCCAGTAATAATGAGTGGGTGGTGCTCTGTGTTAAAGTATGCCGGAAGGGTTAACTGATATGAAGTGTTTGGTATTGGGAGGCGGGACGCGTGGGTTCTCGGTGGTGATGCTTTATGCGTCTTGGGCATGTCAGAGAACATGAGTTTCAGCACTCGGATTGGCACTGTCTGTAAACCCGCCCGCCCACACAAAAACAGGAATAACAAGGGAAAATATCAATAACGTTTTAAGAGTAGCCTAGGTCTATATGACCATGAAAAACATATTATATAGATAAGAGAAATACATTTGTTTTGCGCGTTTGTAATGGTTTCAAAGGTCTAGTGGGTGCGTTCGTGCGTGCATACTTGACTCAGATAATCTTCCACTGAAACGTTCGGCTATTGGCAATGTAGGCATAGCTGATACGCCATCCATGGGTACAGTTCACATAGAGGTTGGGCATCTCCATGTAACATACCTGGACAGGTCAGGTGCATCACCTACAGGCAGTGGTTCTCATTTCAGGGCTTGAGTACCTCAGTATGATATCATCTTTCTTATTGAATTGAATCAAATTAAAGGTTAAGATGAGAACCAGCAGATTCTGTTGCCCTGAACGGTGGAACAGACCTGGGTTTGGTTGGCTATAGTCTCGGTAGCGTAGCCATACCTCAAAATCACGCTGTTGTTACGCCTCCTTGGAGGTCTGGGGACTTTTGTATTACCCGAAACGGCTAAAATGGTACACTGGCTTCCTGCTGCTAACTTTTTATTTGATGTTATATTTGAAGAAATCGTATAAAAGTTTATTTGTCATGTACTCCCCTGCTATTGTGAATTTACTCACTCATTATTATTCACGATTTCATTCAGGATTATCCATCATTATTGTAGCATCCACATGAATGTAGAAGTGTTTATAAACACATTCTATTCTTATTTACAATAAAAGTGATTCCAAAATGACACAATACATTATTTATCATTCATTTCAATTTGGCACAAAATAATCGGAAACACAACCAAATCAAACAGCAAATGCATCCAGAAAATGTGTAGAGTCAGAAGTTTGATGTAGCCGTTGTGTACTATGAATATGGGACCAAATACTTCTCTTTTGACTACTTTAATACACATATAAGTGAATTTGTCCCAATAGTTTTGGTCTCCTGAAATGGGGGAACTATGTATAAAAGTGCTGTCATTTTTAAACTATTCACCGATATGGATGAAAATACCCTCAAATTAAAGCTGACAGTCTGCACTTAACTTCAAAGTCATTATATCATTTGAAAACCAAAGTGCTGGAGGACAGAGCCCAGAAAAAGTCCCTGTCCCAATACTTTTGGAGCTCACTGTATAAATAGGAAAAAGGTATGTACAGCAGTAGTTATATAGGGTGAGCTATGTCGAGAATACAGTATGCACATACCATGAGTATACCAAACATTAGGAACACTTTCCTAATATTGAGTTGCCCTCAGAACATCCTCAATTTGTCGGGGCATGGACTCAAGGTGTCGGAAGCTTTCCACAGGGATGCTGGCCCATGTTGACTCCAATGCTTCCCACAGTTGTGTCAAGTTGGCTGGATGTCCTTTGGGTGGTGCACCATTCTTGATACACACGGAAAACTGTTGAGCGTGAAAAACCCAGCAGCATTGCAGTTCTTGACACAAACCGTCATAGCCGCAGGAAGTAGTGGTGTTGAGGGTGCGGCAGCATCCCTGAAACATCAGAATTAAAAAAAACTATATTAATAATAATATATATATGAAGAAAGACATTTCACAAAAGTATTGCCTTTACTAGTCCTGTATTAGTGGACTGATATACACCTATGTGAGAATGCTGTTTATTGACTACAGCTCAGCATTCAGCACCATAGTGCCCTCCAAGCTCATCACTAAGCTCAGGACCCTGGGACTGAATACCTTCCTCTGCAACTGGATCCTGGACTTCCTGGTGGGCCACCCCTGGGCTGGTGAGGGTAGGCAACAACACATCCGCCACGCTGACCCTCAAAATGGGGGCCCCTCAGTGATGCGTGCTTAGTCCCCTCCTATACTCCCTCTTCACCTTACGACTGCGTGGCTGCGCACGACTCCAACACCATCATTAAGTTTGCTGACGACACCACGGTGGTAGACCTGATCCCCAACGACGATGAGACAGCCTATAGCGAGGAGGTCAGTGACCTGGGAGTTTGATGCCCGGACAACAACCTTTCCCTCAATGTCAGCAAGACAAAGAAGCTGATCATGGACTACAGGAAATGGAGGGCCGAGCACCCCCCCCATCCACATCGACAGGGCTGTAGTGGAGGGGATCGAGAGCTTCAAGTTCTTCGGTGTCCACATCACTAAGGAATTAATATGGTCCACACACAACAACACAGTTGTGACGAAGGCACGACAATGCCTCTGCTAAATAGTTAACCAAATAGTTCCCTGGACTATCTGCATCAACCCCTTTTAGCACCAGCTCTTTTGACTCATCACATACGCTGCTGCTACTGCCTATTATGTATCCTGTAGCCTCGTCAATTTACCCCTCCCTGCATGTACATACAGAATCAACCTCAATTACATCGTACCCCTGCACATCGAGTCAGTCCTGGTACTCAGTGTATATAGCCAAGTTATCGCTACTCATTGTGTATTTATTGGTTGTGTTATTATCTTTCTATTATTTCTCTATTCTCTCTGCATTGTTGGGAAGTGGCCGTAAGAAAGCATTTCACTGTTAGTCTACACCTGTTGTTTACAAAGAATGTGACAAATACAATGTGATTTGAGCTGACGTTAAAGGCGAGGTGAGACGGACTGATCTACAAATCACCTTGCATCCTAAATAACTAGTCAATATTATTTGGATATCAGTCAGTCAGTGCGTCACAATTTACCCACGATACATCACGGTTTTGATGCTCTCGATCACAGCCATTGACATCAACGGGTCTGTACTGCTCCCGTGTGGCTCAGTTGGTAGAGCATGGTGTTTGCAACGCCAGGGTTGTGGGTTCGATTCCCACGGGGGACCAGTACGGAGAAAAAATGTATGAAACGTACGCATTCACTACTGTAAGTCGCTCTGGAAAAGAGTGTCTGCTAAATTACTAAAAAGTAACAGGCTTTCTGATTAGGGAAGCTTGGTTCTGGACAAGGCTAGGTTGGGTATTACTGACAATGCTTCATTTTATGATTGCCACAGAGACATTGCCCACAGGTTATGAAATAGCGATCCATTATGCTTCAATCCAATATGGCGATAGAATTACCACATAAGTACTTAGTTTTTTTCTAGATAGTAACAGTTGCACAGGAAAGCGTCATCAGGACTGAAAGTTCTACTCTGTTAAAGCTTTCCTAATGAACCATTGTAATTGGATGAGCCAAGTCAGACAAACATCTATATCTGACTGTTGTTTCTCTCACAACAATTAAAAGTCCTCCCAGTCCAATATCAATCTTTAACTTCATCAATATGACTATGGCTTCTTTGGCAACTCTTGAGCTGCTATTTCCCAAATGTTCAAAGAACAGGGGGAAAATAAGGAGAACTGAACGCCACCTCTGTTTGACTGACTCACATGTTGTATAATTGTATTTTCACATATTCAACACAGAAGCACAAGAGAGAATGTGTGTGTGTGTGTCTGTGTACTGTTTGTGTTTATGTGTAGGAAAGCTAGAGTGAGAAAAAGAGGCAGGCCTTCATGCTGTTATTCCAAGCTGTTCCTCCCATGTGACACACTGATACCCCCAGATGTTTCTCCTGAATGTGTGTGTGTGGGCGTGAAAGAGTGTGTTGGAGTGTTTTTGGTTCTCTCTCTCTTTTTCTCCCTCCCTCTCTCTGTTTCTCCCCCCCTCCCTCTCTCTGTTTCTCCCTCTCTCTCTCTCCAAATCGGTGGTTTCCAGAGCAGTAGTCCAGTAAAGACACTGATTATTACAGTAATAATAACAGAGTCCTGTGGGTGTCGTGGGCCCCTGCGGGCTGCGGGGAGCCGGGTGCCCAGTCTTAGCTTCCTTCCTGTCAGGTTTCTTCTGGGCCACAGACTGCCGACACGGCAGGCTCCTGGGAAAAAGGCCAGCTCAACACTGACTGGAGTGGAAAAGCCTGATTTGTATTCCAGTCTCCAGGACAAGCTCACAGCCAGTCCAAGCATTAGTGCAGCAGGGCTAACTCCGTATGACCCTACTCCCTTACTGTGGGTGGCAAGGCACAGAGAGAAAGATGGAGAAAGAGGGGGAGTGAGTGTAAGGCTGCGTTTAGACAGGCAGCCCAATTCAGATATTTTTTTTCACTAATTGGTCTTTTGACCATTCAGATCAGATCTGAAAAAGATCTGATGTGAAAAGATCAGATGTTTTTGGTTAATTGCCTCTGGGGCAAAGTTACAACATGAATTTTCAAGTGCATGAATGTAAATATTCAATGCTTTGCATCTATTATGTTACTTAACAATGTTAGCTCTTTGAACCTCTCAATCAATCATATATGATTACCGCTGGGTGACTGACAAGCAACCTTAGTTGCTAAGGGTGGAAAACATGGTTTCAGGGAGTGGGGGTGGGGTGGTTGTGTGGAGACATGTTGGCTGGCTGGGGTTGGGGTGGTTGTGTGGAGACATGTTGGCTGGGTGGGGTTGGGGTGTTGGCTGGGTGGGGTTGGGGTGGTTGTATGGAAACATGTTGGCTGGGTGGGGTTGGGGTGGTTATATGGAGACATGTTGGCTGGGTGGGGTTGGGGTGGTTGTATGGAGACATGTTGGCTGGGTGGGGTTGGGGTGGTTGTGTGGAGACATGTTGGCTGGGTGGGGTTGGGGTGGTTGTATGGAGACATGTTGGCTGGGTGGGGTTGGGGTGTTTGTATGGAGACATGTTGGCTGGGTGGGGTTGGGGTGTTTGTATGGAGACATGTTGGCTGGGTGGGGTTGTTGTGGTTGTATGGAGACATGTTGGCTGGGTGGGGTTGTTGTGGTTGTATGGAGACATGTTGGCTGGGTGGGGTTGTTGTGGTTGTGTGGAGACATGTTGGCTGGGTGGGGTTGGGGTGTTTGTATGGAGACATGTTGGCTGGGTGGGGTTGTTGTGGTTGTATGGAGACATGTTGTCTGGGTGGGGTTGTTGTGGTTGTGTGGAGACATGTTGGCTGGGTGGGGTTGAGGTGTTTGTATGGAGACATGTTGGCTGGGTGGGGTTGGGGTGGTTGTATGGAGACATGTTGGCTGGGTGGGGTTGGGGTGTTTGTATGGAGACATGTTGGCTGGGTGGGGTTGGGGTGGTTGTATGGAGACATGTTGGCTGGTTGGGGTGGTTGTGTGGAGACATGTTGGCTGGGTGGGGTTGGGGTGGTTGTATGGAGACATGTTGGCTCGGTGGGGTTGTTGTGGTTGTGTGGAGACATGTTGGCTGGGTGGGGTTGGGGTGTTTGTATGGAGACATGTTGGCTGGGTGGGGTTGGGGTGGTTGTATGGAGACATGTTGGCTGGGTGGGGTTGGGGTGTTTGTATGGAGACATGTTGGCTGGGTGGGGTTGGGGTGGTTGTATGGAGACATGTTGGCTGGGTGGGGTTGGGGTGGTTTTATGGAGACATGTTGGCTGGGTGGGGTTGGGGTGTTTGTATGGAGACATGTTGGCTGGGTGGGGTTGGGGTGGTTGTATGGAGACATGTTGGCTGGGTGGGGTTGGGGTGTTTGTATGGAGACATGTTGGCTGGGTGGGGTTGGGGTGGTTGTATGGAGACATGTTGGCTGGGTGGGGTTGGGGTGGTTGTGTGGAGACATGTTGGCTGGGTGGGGTTGTTGTGGTTGTGTGGAGACGTGTTGGCTGGGTGGGGTTGGGGTGGTTGTATGGAGACATGTTGGCTGGGTGGGGTTGGGGTGTTTGTATGGAGACATGTTGGCTGGGTGGGGTTGGGGTGGTTGTATGGAGACATGTTGGCTGGTTGGGTGGTTGTGTGGAGACATGTTGGCTGGGTGGGGTTGGGGTGGTTGTATGGAGACATGTTGGCTGGGTGGGGTTGGGGTGGTTGTATGGAGACATGTTGGCTGGGTGGGGTTGGGGTGGTTGTATGGAGACATGTTGGCTGGGTGGGGTTGGGGTGGTTGTGTGGAGACATGTTGGCTGGGTGGGGTTGGGGTGGTTGTGTGGAGACATGTTGGCTGGGTGGGGTTGGGTTGGGGTGTTGGCTGGGCTGGGTGGGGTTGGGTTGGGGTGTTGGCTGAGTGGGGTTGGGGTGGTTGTGTGGAGACATGTTGGCTGGGTGGGGTTGGGGTGTTTGTATGGAGACATGTTGGCTGGGTGGGGTTGGGGTGGTTGTATGGAGACATGTTGGCTGGGTGGGGTTGGGGTGGTTATGTGGAGACATGTTGGCTGGGTGGGGTTGGGGTGGTTGTGTGGAGACATGTTGGCTGGGTGGGGTTGGGGTGGTTGTGTGGAGACATGTTGGCTGGGTGGGGTTGGGGTGGTTGTGTGGAGACATGTTGGCTGGGTGGGGTTGGGGTGGTTGTATGGAGACATGTTGGCTGGGTGGGGTTGGGGTGGTTGTGTGGAGACATGTTGGCTGGGTGGGGTTGGGGTGGTTGTGTGGAGACATGTTGGCTGGGTGGGGTTGGGGTGGTTGTGTGGAGACATGTTGGCTGGGTGGGGTTGGGGTGGTTGTGTGGAGACATGTTGGCTGGGTGGGGTTGGGGTGTTGGCTGGGTGGGGCTGGGTTGGGGTGTTGGCTGGGCTGGGTGGGGTTGGGTTGGGGTGTTGGCTGGGCTGGGTGGGGTTGGGTTGGGGTGTTGGCTGAGTGGGGTTGGGGTGGTTGTGTGGAGACATGTTGGCTGGGTGGGGCTGGGTTGGGGTGTTGGCTGGGTGGGGCTGGGTTGGGGTGTTGGCTGGGCTGGGTGGGGCTGGGTTGGGGTGTTGGCTGGGCTGGGTGGGGTTGGGTTGGGGTGTTGGCTGAGTGGGGTTGGGGGAATGGGATGGGAGGTTGAGGGTGGAGGCACACAAATGTTTTGTTTTGTTTTCCTGTTTTATTATATCTTAAACTCTGTATGTATTTCATACTTGTTTTCCTTGTTTGAGTGGCAGCCTACGGGTACAGGTTTTCTAAACATATAATTTGAAATGGATAATATACCTGTAACCTCCCCAATTTAAATAAATAAATAAATAGATAATAATAAAAAATGTAAAAATAACAGTTTGTTAAAAAAGGAACAAAATTGGTCTGCCTGTGTAAACACAGCATAAGGGTGTTTGTGAGCCGTGGCTGATAAGTAGAGTGTGTGTGTGTCTGTGATTGTGTGTATTTTGTGTGTACACAAGAGTGTGTTTGTGAGGTCAGAAATATGTCTGTGTGCACTTTAGGTCATTAGTGAAATTGTGTGCATCTGTTTGTGGGTGTCTGCAATTAGGACAGCGTATGTATGAATATGCGTACGTTGTATGAATAAATATTATGGGAGTGGTTTGTTTTTAATCAAATATGTTTGTGCATGTGTAGCTGTGTGTTTGTGTGTGTATGTGTGTGTGTCTGTATGTGTTGGGGGCAGGATGGTGTGTTAGCTGTGTCTGGATGGTAATAAGGCTTGCTTTATCTACATTCATATCGTATGGGGGGAGTCACACCATTTTCATTCTTTTCATTTATTCGAGCAATATCCCGCCCCCCGCGCTGACATCAGAATAATAATGAAAGTTGTGAGCTGGGTGCCTGGGCCCCTCTCTGGATTTATCAAGCTTTATTACTAACAGTTTGTCTCCAGCAGGCAGCTCTCCCTCTCTGTAACCCAGGGCTAGTGTAGCTTCCTTCAGGCCCATGGTATCTAAGGGAACACAGCTTCACGAACATCTGCTCATTCCATTACTGATGTCCTGCTGATGGCACATGCCTGCATTTTTAAAGGCCCTGTGCAGTCAAAATTCAGTTTCTCCAGTTTTTTGTAAAATATTGTACAACAGCTGATGAATGGAACACTGTAAGTGTGTTATTTCCTGATAGTTGCTGGTTGAAAATACAATCTATGCAGGACCTTCTAATCAGCAGGTTTTGCATGGGATGAGTTTTGGCTTGCCTGGTAACATCATCAGGCGGTATAAGTTAATAGACCGATCACAAAGAGAGGTCCAAACCCCTCTACCAACAGCTAGTTTCCAGGTTACATATCCATCCTATGAAGCCCCTCCCATTAGGTCCGTCACTCAGACCACTCCCACAGTCCTAGCAAAATGATCGCTTTGACCATTTGACCCCCACAAGCGCCAACTTCTGTCTGTAGAGTCTGAACAGTTGGGCTACATACTAATATGACCACACCATTGAAAGGCAGTGGCGTGTATCCATGGGTGCCAAGGGAAGCCAGGCTTCCCAAAAATATCAAATAATGTATATTTCATCTCTCTGTGTTTCATAATTTCCCTTCAATTCACAAGAGGCTGAATGTATCTCACCGGAGAGAAGGCATCCGACCAAACAAAACAGCGCCCCTCTGTCTCTGTATGTGTAGCCCATCTATCTGATGCTGTCTGGTCAAAAAGTGTATGATATTGTTGCCGCCTGTAGCATTGAAGGCAAGGGAAGCCAGCGAGCATTTGGCCTTGATAAACTGAGTGAGCTCAACTGTGAATGGTCCTGGCGCACCAAAAAAAGTGTCAATGGAAGCCAGCTTGGATTTGGTTTCACACCAATCACATCACATCAAGCCAAATGCCATTAACAGAAACACACTTGAATTGTTGCATCTTGCTGTGTTGTCGCGCTCTTGTGGCTAGCTAGCTAGCTAAAATTGGCCCTTTCCTAAATTAGCCATGGATGGAAATAGGGATTTGGACTTGGGGTTTTACTTCATTCTCCATACTGGCCATTGATTATAACGGCGATTCTGATCCATAAAGTCACACATTGTGCCTCTGGCCTGAGAGGATGGAAGTTCAATATGTAGCTAGATGTAGAAGGCTAATGTTAACTAGCTGACTAATTCTTGCCCATGAAAGGAAGTTGGGCTAGTGAGCAAGCAATTTATTCAGGTAGCCCAGGACAACAAAAATTTTAAGTGTGTACTGTATGACAGCATCATAGACTGTTTCAGCAACATGAAAGAGAGGAGAATGGCATTGGTGTTTCTGTACAAGTAGGGTGAGTTAACATGCTTTTTCTACATATGCACGCACACACACACACACACACACACACACACACACACACACACACACACACACACACACACACACACACACACACACACACACACACACACACACAGAAATCAGTACCATGGACAGCCACATCATATTTAGCTTATATTGATTGGACTAAATAGGTTTAGGTATCTTTTAGTTGTTACTGTATTAGACTAAGCAGAGGTGATTTGATGATGTTGAAATGTTGAAGTTGAAATGGTGCTGGAATAGTGGAGGCAGCTCCTGTTTTCTTTGTGACTTGCGGTAACTCTCTGTGGTTGTCAATCAATAGTTGTTCAGTAGTCCGAATATTTCGGAAACATGAAATTGCTTGACCATACTGTAGGTCATACTGTCTGTTACATGCAATATACGTCGTGGACTTCACTGGACAGATGTTGCTCTCCGGTTTTGTGATGAAACAAAGGTGTGGTTGAATTTCTTCTGCACTGTGTCTTCTTATTGTCTCAGCCTTTAGGCAAGGCATATGAACTAACAGGTTAATTATCACAACACATATGTGGTAATATGGCTTTTTTTCCCTGGCTTGGCTTCCCCAGTGATTTTACCCACGCACTCCTACTGTCGAAAGGTGAGACTCTCACAAACACATACGTGTTGGTTGTTTAGCTCTAGGATTCCCACAAGACTCGTCTGAAGGTAGCCCGGTACCAGTTAAAAAACTGGATGGAAGTATACGTATATGGAAGTAGTTCGGTGACAAAAAAAAGGTTAATTATGCGTACAAATATATATAAATCCTGATCTTTCTTAAAGCTCTAAAATACAGACTTTAAAATAATCTTCCTTTTAATTTATTTTTGGACTGTCTGCTTTGCCATGCATCAAATCAAATCAAATTGTATTGGTCACATACACATATTTAGCAGATGTTATTGTGAAATCTAAAGTAAAAGAATGGAGTTAAGAAATGTATCAATATTAGGATGAGCAATGTCGGAGTGGCTTTGACTAAAATACCGTAGAATAGATTACAGTATATACATATGAAATGAGTAAAGCAGTATGTAAACATTATTAAAATGGACTAGTATTCCATTATTAAAGTGACCAGTGATTCCATGTCTATGTATATTGGGCAGCAGCCTATAAGATGCAGGGTTGAGTAACCGGGTGGTAGCCGGCTAGTGATGGTCATTTAACAGTCTGATGGCCTTGAGATAGAAGCTGTTTTTCAGTCTCTCGGTCCCAGCTTTGATGCACCTGTACTGACCTCGCCTTCTGGATGGTAGCAGGGTGAACAGGCTGTGGCTCGGGTGGTTGATGTCCTTGATGATCTTTTTCGACTTCCTGTGACATCGGGTGCTGTACGTGTGAATATGAAGATGTTATTCAATGCGTTTCTATGGGCTAATAGCAGTAACGCTAAATTCAATGTTTAATGAAATAATTTAAAAATATTCTTTGGGATACCTATAGGGGTCCTAAAATTCAAAATCAAATAGAAAAAGCATCCATGGTATAACCATCTTAAAACAATTGCATTTGTTAGCTTAGTAGAACCCCCCTCGAAAGGCTTAGACCTTTACTGGTAAATGGATGTTTACATGCAGTTGCTATGTTGTAGGATCCCTCTGCCCTTATCTTATTTTCCATCTATCAGATGCAGGAGAGAGCGGTGCTGTAATCATTTTTTCTTCCTGCTTTTGGCATCTCTGTGGCTTGAACAAACACTTTACGTCCTCATCATGAATACTTTACATAGGGGTCATCAACGCTAATAAGTAAATAGTGCTGCAAAATTCAAATACACACGTTATAGCTTAGATGTCAGTGATAGCAAACGGATACCACATCAGTCAATCATCATGGTCCCCTGGGGGCCCCAGCTTCCTGTGGAGGAAACCAACCGTGTGTGTGGAAGTTGGATTTTTATAACAGCCAGTCAACCTGAGTAGAGACTGCTTTCATAAATGTTTTACAAATTCAACTAGTTATCTTGTCCTTGCTGTATAATGTAACCTGTAACAGAGTCTGAGTGGCTGACTGTCTCCCCATGTGTATCAGACAGTTTCATCCTCTCTCTCTCTCTCTCACACTCTCTCTCTCTCGCTCTCTTTTTTGTATGACAGTCTTTCAATCTATCAGTCACTGTCCCAAGCCCAATACACTCTGGAAAGTTAGTTACCAGAAGAATGACAGATGCTGAAAGAGGAACCTGTTGCTATGGTTACTTGTTTTATGGATGTGAATAATAGCTACATTTACCTAAAAAGGCAAAGCCTCAGCCTCTGATGGGTATTACTGGGTGATGTTTTGGCACATGACCTCCACACATACATTATCAGTGCTGTTGGGATGTTTCTGTAGCCTTGCCCTCTGAACCCCCCCGCGGATAAGTCACAGTGCTCTGAAACGATCTTATTCACTCGCCTGAGTCTCCAACCATTTCCACCCCTCCCTCCCTTCCTCCCCTACGGCTTGAGGCATTCCCTACGCCTCCGCCTCCCATGCTGCCCCTATCCAGGAGTGAGCGTTAAACTCTGTGGTTGCTCTTGTAACTGCTGATTGGCTCGCTGCCATAATCGTTTAGCACCTAATTAGATAGACCTGCAGTTGATCACATCCAGCTGCATTGTGAGGTTCCCATACTGCCGATATACAGACTCAACAACACATACCGTATACTCTACATAGCCACATGCGGTTCATGTACTGTGCATGAATTATACTAACAATACATAATGTATGATAACCACAATTTCTCCGTTATCATTTATGTAGTGTAAACAGTTTGGTTCAGATGTAGGCTTTTCTCTGCACATACAGTGTGTTTCCATGTTAACCTTTGGTTGTAATTAGTGTCTGATGGCTGCTCATACAGCCGGAGTACACTCTATCTGTTCAGTGTTCACTCAGGCTGATCCAGAAAAGCCAGACGTTCAGGCGTTCTCCACTGACACCTAACAGGTTGTTTTACACACTATCTCAGGCCAGTGAGTAAAACAGGGGTCCTTCAGGGCCCCTCCAGATGTAGCTTTTCCTGCTCATTACTTTGTTCTCTGCTCAAGTACCTGCAGGCTCTGTTTTGGCTTCCTCCATGTTCCCCCTCTCTCTCTAGTCTAGATCCATCATCTCTGCTAACCTCAGCCTCCATCTCTCCTGCTGTTTGTCTATTGGACATTCTGCTGCATATCAGCTATTTATAACCTTGCTGTTTGGTTATCTTCTTTAGTCTGCATGACTCTCAACACATTTTCTCTTTTATGATATTCAGCGTTTTACACTTGACCTCCGGTTAGTCGTCTCCTTTTCTCTTCAAGCGCCTTGAATCCACTTACCTGTCTCCAGTGATTTCTCTCTCACTGTCCTTTTCTCTCGTTCTCTCTCCCCCCTTCTCTCATTCTCTCCAGAATATCAGGTGTTCCACACCCCGTCATCCTCTCACCTGGCTTGTTATTCTTGATAAGCCCTGTTGACTCTTCTATTTCTCCTTATATAATAATATTGTTAATATGACTCCTTGTCCACTGTAATTACTAACTTCGATCACAGCAAGTCTCCCGGCACTGGTCTACTCTCCCATCAGCGCTGTTAACTGGTAGAAATATTGGCTTTTCTCTCCTCTCTTTCTCTCCCAATTCTGTGGTTCTGTCCTCTTCAGAAGATCCCTGATGCCTCTCAGATTCTCTCTCTTGCCAACTGCTGTGTTAATCACACTGCTGTTCCCTCCCTTCATCTTAACTCTCATTTCTTCTTCTTCCCACTCCCCCTCGCCTCTCGTCCACTGAGTTCATCATGATCTAGATAGCAGACTATCTCTTCTGTTCACCGTGCATTTTCTGAATCTCAACCTCTCTCGCTCTCCTCGCCGTCGCTCCATCTCCCCAGGTGAGATGAGCTGCCCACCACTACCATTGTGCTGTGCATTATCTCATCTCCTGCTTCCCCTAAAGTCACAAATAAAACTTCATATCTGTTCATGCAGCGCTCCCATTTACATCATCACCCTTCCAAGAATCCATAGTAATGCAATCTGCAGTAATGACTCAACTGAATAGCCTTGTTACTATGGATACCTAGAGAGAAGAATGGAAGTGGATTAGTTTGTTTAGATACAGATTGGTAGCCTGCTAAATAATTTAAAACCGTGACATAGCTGGATAACCCATGTGTGATCATGTGTCACTATAATAATAATATAACAGCCTGATGTATATGACACAGAAATATGATGCTTTGACAGTACCATTCGGGACTCGAGTCACAGAATTGTTGTCTAGACAAGCACAGCCAGGGTGATATTTATGTACCCTCAAAGATATTTCTATTTTTAAATTCCTTACAGTCCCTGACTTTCTCGTTTTCTTGGTAAGTAACATGTACCTTTATTACTGAGACCAAGTCATATTCCTGAGAGAGACCTGTAGTATTATTTCATCATTTCGATTCCCTTGTGTGACACTGCCAAGCACCCAATCTTAGAAACTCCACAGCAGTTTAGAGGTGTGAAGAGTTCTTTCTCCCCCATGTTGCCCAGTGAACTACTAGACTCTACACTCTAGAGAGACCACTCTAATCCCAGCAGAAGCGTAGCGGCCCACAATCCCATTGTCAAATTGTGATGCTGGTGCGGTGGGTGGGTGGGCAGGGAGGGCACAGGCAGAGATGCAACAGCAGCTTGGCGAGAGGCCAACCCCCTGGAGGGTGCTTTAGGAGTCTGCTGCTCTCTCTCAGAGGAGAGACTGCCCGACTGAAGAGGAGAGACTGGATGTCAGCTGGATGTCACAGCACATTTCCCATCCATCAATAACCTAGTAGTCATACTGGAGACAGGAGCGGAAAGAAGCAGAGCAGAATGGAGAACTAATGCAAGGTACAAAAGGGATCACACATGCAGACACACACAGACAAACACAGACACACACAGGCGGAGAAAGTACCTCGTTTAGGTCAGCAACTCACAACGAAAGGGCAGAACTGAGTGAATGACATCACCTGGGAATGGAATGTGGCTCGCCACAGGAAATGCAGCCAGACATGAGAGAGTCCGTCCTGTGTGTATCTGTATAGAGTATGCAGGCTGAGGCAACGGCAGTTTTACTTCCTGTCGTTCTGCTGCCTAATACACCAGGCCCCATGGGATACATCTTTCCCAGAATTACTGGCAGGATCACAATCTCCCAATTCAGTGGATAATTAGAAGAAGGTGGCGATCCCGGGTCTCGCTTACAGAGGAAGGACAGATGGCAGCCATCGCAGGCAGCAGAATATGTCACTGGCTGACTGTCAAACTATACTGTACTCTCTGGCTTCAGCAGAGCCAATACATGGCCGTGCCTTGTCTATATGTCCTCTTTTCCCTATTGGATTGGAAATAATACATGTTGATCATTTTTCCATAATATCACCATGTACAGTATTTAGCAATACATTCTGATTGAGAAAATACAACACGTCTGACTTATGACATGATTAATGTGTTGATTTTGAAATGCCGGAGAGGTTGTGTTCTCTAGAGAGAGAGAGAGAGAGAGGTGGGTGTGTAGAGATGGAGGAGAAATTGGCCTCCGTTGGCCTGTCTTGGTCTTGCTTGTCTCTGCTCTGCTGTGGTTGTATGGGAATTGTCTTGCTTGTCTCTGCTCTGCTGTGGTTGTATGGGAATTGTCTTGCTTGTCTCTGCTCTGCTGTGGTTGTATGGGAATTGTCTTGCTTGTCTCTGCTCTGCTGTGGTTGTATGGGAATTGTCTTGCTTGGCTCTGCTCTGCTGTGGTTGTATGGGAATTGTCTTGCTTGGCTCTGCTCTGCTGTGGTTGTATGGGAATTGTCTTGCTTGGCTCTGCTCTGCTGTGGTTGTATGGGAATTGTCTTGCTTGGCTCTGCTCTGCTGTGGTTGTATGGGAATTGTCTTGCTTGGCTCTGCTCTGCTGTGGTTGTATGGGAATTGTCTTGCTTGTCTCTGCTCTGCTGTGGTTGTATGGGAATTGTCTTGCTTGGCTCTGCTCTGCTGTGGTTGTATGGGAATTGTCTTGCTTGTCTCTGCTCTGCTGTGGTTGTATGGGAATTGTCTTGCTTGGCTCTGCTCTGCTGTGGTTGTATGGGAATTGTCTTGCTTGTCTCTGCTCTGCTGTGGTTGTATGGGAATTGTCTTGCTTGTCTCTGCTCTGCTGTGGTTGTATGGGAATTGTCTTGCTTGTCTCTGCTCTGCTGTGGTTGTATGGGAATTGTCTTGCTTGTCTCTGCTCTGCTGTGGTTGTATGGGAATTGTCTTGCTTGGCTCTGCTCTGCTGTGGTTGTATGGGAATTGTCTTGCTTGGCTCTGCTCTGCTGTGGTTGTATGGGAATTGTCTTGCTTGGCTCTGCTCTGCTGTGGTTGTATGGGAATTGTCTTGCTTGTCTCTGCTCTGCTGTGGTTGTATGGGAATTGTCTTGCTTGTCTCTGCTCTGCTGTGGTTGTATGGGAATTGTCTTGCTTGGCTCTGCTCTGCTGTGGTTGTATGGGAATTGTCTTGCTTGTCTCTGCTCTGCTGTGGTTGTATGGGAATTGTCTTGCTTGGCTCTGCTCTGCTGTGGTTGTATGGGAATTGTCTTGCTTGTCTCTGCTCTGCTGTGGTTGTATGGGAATTGTCTTGCTTGGCTCTGCTCTGCTGTGGTTGTATGGGAATTGTCTTGCTTGGCTCTGCTCTGCTGTGGTTGTATGGGAATTGTCTTGCTTGGCTCTGCTCTGCTGTGGTTGTATGGGAATTGTCTTGCTTGGCTCTGCTCTGCTGTGGTTGTATGGGAATTGTCTTGCTTGTCTCTGCTCTGCTGTGGTTGTATGGGAATGGTCTTGCTTGTCTCTGCTCTGCTGTGGTTGTATGGGAATTGTCTTGCTTGTCTCTGCTCTGCTGTGGTTGTATGGGAATTGTCTTGCTTGTCTCTGCTCTGCTGTGGTTGTATGGGAATTGTCTTGCTTGTCTCTGCTCTGCTGTGGTTGTATGGGAATTGTCTTGCTTGGCTCTGCTCTGCTGTGGTTGTATGGGAATTGTCTTGCTTGGCTCTGCTCTGCTGTGGTTGTATGGGAATTGTCTTGCTTGGCTCTGCTCTGCTGTGGTTGTATGGGAATTGTCTTGCTTGGCTCTGCTCTGCTGTGGTTGTATGGGAATTGTCTTGCTTGTCTCTGCTCTGCTGTGGTTGTATGGGAATTGTCTTGCTTGTCTCTGCTCTGCTGTGGTTGTATGGGAATTGTCTTGCTTGTCTCTGCTCTGCTGTGGTTGTATGGGAATTGTCTTGCTTGTCTCTGCTCTGCTGTGGTTGTATGGGAATTGTCTTGCTTGTCTCTGCTCTGCTGTGGTTGTATGGGAATTGTCTTGCTTGTCTCTGCTCTGCTGTGGTTGTATGGGAATTGTCTTGCTTGGCTCTGCTCTGCTGTGGTTGTATGGGAATTGAACTGGAAGCAACTGTTTCTGACTCACCATCTTTACATAACCGCCAGACAAATAACATTTTGCTCACAAATATATATTTAGTTGATGGCACCAGGAAATGTTAAAGTGTACTACTTGCTATGGTATTTATAGATAGATGTGACTAAACTTGAGATTTTTGCAGATATTAGTATTTTTAAGTTAATAATGTTTGACGTAGAAACACACTGACTGGCTTGAAATGCTTCATGAATTTGATTATACTTTTTTTTCTTCATATTTCAACTTTGAGTGTCGATGGCTGTCTGTGGGTTTGATGTGTGTGTAAGTGTTTGTGTGGGTGGATGTGCACGCATATATGAGTGCAGCATCTACAGGTGTAGGGTCTTAATTTGAAAATAATCCTGCACCAACAGGAAATGTGAATTATTATGTGGATTATAATTAATAGACATTTTTTCTAGGGGTTGATACATTTTTCGTCAGGGCAAATCAAGTCTGACATTTTAAAGTGTAAATTACAAACTTTAGAAGCCTTTTTAAACCTTGAATACACTACAAGTTAACGTTTGCTTCTCTGATCAAATTAAGATCCTACATCCGTAGCACCTTACTCATTCTCTGTAGCAAGCAAAACAAATCATTGCTACTGCTAAAGCATAGGCATGATTCTGAGAAATCCTACCACAAAAGGCATCCAAGCACAAACAGCAATGTATGATTTTGGAATATAGAGCAGCATCTTTCCAAGACATAGCATCTTGACAAGGTTATTGAAAACACTCAAGGTTTCTACATAATGTATGAGAAGCCTTGATGTATAGCCATACAGCCCACTGTTAGGTGTACAGTGGAACCTGGTAATGCACACTGCTATTCTGCTTGGTCTCTCCCTCAGCCTCAGGAGAGAGGATTCACTTATACAGTTCCTGACCTCTGTTAGATCAAAGTGGAAACACAGCTTGTCTTGTCACAGTGTCCTGTCCATCTGTTCTGTGTACAGTGTCTTCAGAAAGTATTCACACCCCTTGCTTGATTTTTTTCCCACATTTAGTTGTGTTATAGCCTGAATTAAAAATTGATTAAATTGAGATTTTTTTGTCACTGGCCAACACACAATACCCGATAATGTCAAAGTGGAATTATGTTTTTCATTTTTTTTTTTTTTACAAACGAATAAAAAAATTAAGTTGAAATGTCTTGAGTCAATAAGTATTCAACCCCTTTGTTATGGCAAGCTTAAATAAGTTCCTGAGTAAAAATGTGCATAACAGGTCACATGGACTCACTCTGTGTGCAATAATAGTGTGTAACATGATTTTTTTAATAACTACCTCATTTCTGTACCCCACACATACAATTTATCTGTAAAGTCCCTGTAAAGTGAAGTTCAAACACAGATTCAACCACAAAGACCAGGGAGGTTTTCCGATGCCTCACAAAGAAGGGCACCTATTGGTAGATAGGTAAAAATAAATCAAAAGTAGACATTGAATATCCTTTTGTGCATTAATTACACTTTGGATGGTGTATCAATACACCCAGTCACTACAAAGACACAGGTATCCTTCCTTACTCAATGCCGGTGAGGAATGAAATCACTCAGGGATTTCACCATGAGGCCAATGGTGACTTTAAAACAGGCTTTAATGGCTGTGATAGGAGAAAACTGAGAATGGATCAACAATGTTGTATTTACTCCACAATACTAACCTAATTGAAAGAAGGAAGCAGAATAAAAATATTACAAAACATCCATCCTCTTTGCAACAAGGCACTAAAGTAATACTGCAAAAAATGTGGCAAAGCAATTAAGTTTTTGTCCTGAATACAAAGTGTTATGTTTGGGACTAATCCAATACAACACATTACTGAGTACCACTCACCATATTTTCAAGCATAGCGGTGGCTGCATCATGTTATGCTTGTAATCGTTAAGGACTGGGGAGTTTTTCAGGATAAAAAAGAAACAGAATGGAGCTAAGCACAGGGAAAATCCTGGAGGAAAACCTGCTTCAGTCTGCTTTCCACCAGACACTAGGAGATGAATTCAGGACAATAAGCTAAAACACAAGGCCAAATCTACAAGTACCAAAAAGACACTGAATGTTCCTGAGTGGCCGAGTTACAGTTTTCACTTAAATCTGCAATGGCAAGACCTGACAATGGTTGTCTATCAATGATCAACAACCAATTTGACAGAGCTTGAAGCAGTTTGAAAAGAATAATGGGCAAGTGTTGCACAATCCAGGTGTGTCAAGCTTTTAGAGAATTACCCAGAAAAAAAGTATGAAAATGTATGCCCTCAACTACTGTAAATCACACTGGATAAGAGCGTATGCTAAATGACTAAAATATAAAAAATCCTGCTCAACACCATCCAGGCTATTAGCTGGTCAAAAGGTCCCTGCTGACTGGACATGGTATTCCCGGTGGATACTGGACTTGTCAGTCTGAGAGCCAGATCCTCTTTAAAATACCATGACTGTTTCTTGGGCCGTGGCCATTTGCAGTAGCAGCACTACATGCTGCAGTGCACTGTGAGTGGCGGTCAGTACAGGTCATCAGCACGAAGCCGGAATGGGATTCGTGGAGAGCGGATGGAGGAGGGAGGAGGCAGGCCGGAGGCTGGGTTTTACTCGGACACTGGTAAATAAATGAACAACAGTGATGAGCCGTCCTGGCCTTGACTCTCTCTCTCTTCCTCTCTTTCTCGCTTTCTGTCACTTGACCCTTATCAGTCCATTCTCAGCTCCATCCTATTACATAAATACCTCTTGCCCCCATCTCTCATACACAGACTCACACATATGCAAATACGCTGGAGATTTATGTAGTTTATGCACATACACTTACTGTGAAAACTGTCAGGGTGGGGAGTCTACAGTATATTCCAGTGTTATTCTGGCCTTGCTGAGAGACATAACCTACAGTAACAGCCTAATGAGGTGTCTTTGAGGGTGACGTTAACGCCATGCGTACTCTCTCTCTCTCTCTCTCTCTCTCTCTCTCTCTCTCTCTCTCTCTCTCTCTCACACACACACCCCTTCTTCCTCTGGTTCTGCTCCTGAGAGGTTTATTCCCAGTGACAGATGAAGGGACATGTCGTTGTGTGTTTAGACCCTGTTTGCTGTCATCCAGGGTGACACTGGAGCCCAGCCTTTTGTGGAGGGCAGGTGGGATGAGGACAGGAGACTCCAGGGAGAGGGGGCGTAGGCAGACCAGAGAGTAGAGGAAAACGGAGGGGGAGAGGAGGAGACTGTGGCTGGAGACCGTGGCCCAGCTGTCATGAATGATTTCGGGGCTCTCTCACGTTTTGTCACTTCATATTAGAGGAAGCTGAACCTCAAGCCAGCCGTGATTGGTTGTGTTGCCCGTCAGTAATCCGGCCACATCAGCCCCAGCCAGTGGAGCATAGTTTATGTCAGGGCCCACCCTCCTCTCTGTGAGGGGGCTATAAATAGGTGGAGAAGAGGAGACAGGAGGCCCAAGGCTCCAACTGTAATGAGATTAAACCCAACCAGCTTCAGCTTCCAGTGTTGGTTGAGCTTTATTTCTGCTTCCTTTCTGCTTTTCAATGTGTGCACGGAAGATATTGACTGTGTCGGCTGCTGCGGTTGGATGAGTGGAGGAAGATTGTGGATTGATCATTCGCGTTTGGATCATCTGTTTGTGTGTCAGTGAGTGTGTTGATGCGTGTGTGTGTGTGTGTGTGTGTGTGTGTGTCTGTGTGTGTGTGTGTGTGTGTGTGTGTGTGTGTGTGTGTGTGTGTGTGTGTGTGTGTGTGTGTGTGTGTGTGTGTGTGTGTGTGTGTGTGTGTGTGTAATGTCCTCATTTGCACCCCTCTGGGCATGGCACATCTTCTAAAGATGTTTGTCATGAGGGTAAAGCATTTGTCACTATAGCATTCTGCCATCGGGATGTTGTATTTGCAACCTCAGAGTTGTGACTGTTGACAGGCTCTCACATTTCCCCCGGTGTGTGTTGTATTCAGTCAGCGCTGTGGGACTTGTTCAACCAAGTTCTCTCTGTGAAAAGTGATTCTATTTTTTTTTGTATTCTGTCTTTAGTAGGAGGTAGGTAACAAATACCTCAGTGTAAAGGCATTTGCCATGTTATTGTTAAATCATAAACTATGAATGCCATGCAGAGTAAGTTCCTCGATGGCGCAGCCATGTTGGCCAAGCGTATGTGTTTCTGTGTGTTTTGAGCCATGCTATTGTGAGTCTGTCTGGGGATATGTAGTGTGGGAGACATCCAGACTGTTTTGGACATACTGCTCATTCACAACACCATGCAGTCCATACCCACTTCCATGTGTTACGCCTGCCTGCATGCCTGCCTGGGTGTTACAACACTTCTGGAGTCCCTAGTCGAACTGGAGCTCCTCCTCCTCCTCCGACCATACCTCAGGTCTCATGAGCAAATCGCCTCTCATCATCCCTTCATTTCAACATCAATTACCAGTGCTCTCTGGTCCCTGGTTCCAGTCTGATCTGCTCTCAGCCAGCCTGCCAGTCAGCCAGTCAGTCAGTCAGCCAGCCAGCCAGCCAGCCAGCCAGGTATTACGCACGGCCAGCCAGCATACGCTATCTGTCTCCTTCATCCCCTTCTCATTACAGATAACGAGAAATATGTCTATCTACATGAATGTAGCGCACAGCTGAACTCTATTAAAAGGACATCCATCAATCGCAGCAAGGAGAAATCCGGACGTATGATGATAGTGAAAGAGGTGTGGTTGTAGATAGACGGAGGAGAACGTGGAAGAGGGAGCTTGAGAGATAGGATGGTGGTAGAGAAGGAGACAAATGTTAAAGAGAGATTGTGGACACAGATGTAGGGGTTATACCAAGAACACAGATAAAGGAAATGGTAGATTCACCGGCTGCGGCATATTAACCACCGCCAGTTTCTTCAAAGCCAAAATATACAGCAAGCCCTAAAAACTATATTTGCATCTTCTTTCAGACAGGAAGATGATGCCAAAAGAAATGTCACACTTGAGGAATTCAGACTTTTAGAGCTTCTTAACCTTGTCAAACACAGGTGAGGGATTGGTCCTGACCATGGACAGGTGTAGGGACAACATTATTATTGGTTGAAGTAGGACACCTGCTGCTCAAAACAACACGCTCTGATGTTGGTCCAATTTAGGAAACATTTGATGTCTAAAATTAGTTTTTTTTTTCTAATGAGGGAGAAATAACTTAAAAGATTGAAAACACACAAATTAAAACATTGATAAGAATGACAGACAGGGGAGGCCAAGTTACCACACCAGCCAATCCCCACCCCTCCCTCCCTCTCTGTCTCTGTCTCTGTCTCTGTCTCTCGCTCTCTCTGTCTCTCGCTCTCTCAGTCTCTCTCTCTCTGTCTCTTTCTCTCTCAGTCTCTCTCTCTCTCTCTCTCTCTCTTTCTCTCTCTCTCTCTCTCTCTCTCACTCTCTCTCTCTCTCTCTCTCTCTCTCTCTCTCTCTCTCTCTCTCTCTCTCTCTCTCTCTCTCTCTCTCAGTCTCAGCCTGTGAGAGGCCAGTGTGAGTGGCTCCCAGGCAGTTTAAAGGGACATTAATCCACCAGATTATCCAGTCTTACCTTCTCTAATGACTATTTTACCTCAATCAAGGATAATCACTGTGTTCTCACCATTGTTCTGCTGTTACTGGTTTACTTTACTATTTGTAATATGATCTTGTTTGGCTATACCTGTAAGTCAATATAGGTCTACTGTACTGTTAAGCAATACCAACATATTGATGTAAGGAAGAGATGTTTATACACATTTGAGGTGTTCCGCAATTTGTATTCCTCTAAGAGCACATCGAGCGCAACCATTAATATCATCCTCCTACAGCTTCTTATCCGGTGCTTCTTATTATGTCACATTATATCATTAATTATCTGTAATATCAGCTTAACACCCTAGAATCCATCTTCATGGTACGAAATATGTTTAACTAAACAATTGCTAAGATTGCCGTATTAGTGTGCATCTCACTTTTAAATTAGCTTTGATGTGACGGCATTGAGGTGGAGAAATAAGAGATAAGAGATGTGAGATACAGTCTATAGATAGATAGATACATAGATAGATAGATAGATAGATAGATAGATAGATAGATAGATAGATAGATAGATAGATAGATAGATAGATAGATAGATAGATAGATAGATAGATAGATAGATAGATAGATAGATAGATAGATAGATAGATAGATAGATAGATAGATAGATAGATAGATAGATAGATAGATAGATAGATAGATAGATAGATAGATAGATAGATAGAGAAAGAGTAGCGGAGAAAAGAGAGATTGGTTAGATGAGGGAGGAATGAATAGAGGAAGAGATGGTGAAGAAGAGGAGCAGAGTGACAGTGGCACAAAGGTAGCTCTCGATGACTCACACTGTCTTCCTCCCTCCGTCTCTCTCCTTCCATCTCTCCCTCTCCCTCTTTCTCTCTCTCTCTCGCTCATCTCTCTCTCTCTCTCTCTCTCTCTCTCTCTCTCTCTCTCTCTCTCTCTCTCTCTCTCTCCTTCAATCTCTCCCTCTCTCTCTCTCTCTCTCTCTCTCTCTCTCTCTCTCCTTCCATCTCTCTCTCTCTCTCTCTCTCTCTCTCTCTCTCTCTCTCTCTCTCCTCTCTCTCTCTCTCTCTCTCTTTCTCTCTCTCTCTCTCTTCCAGTTTGGATGAAAATAAAAGAGCCCAGCAGTCAGCCTGCAGAGAAGGAGTTACGTGCTCCATCTCAAAGACAGGGTGATCCGCTAAAAATACCCCTCCTTGTGTGGGCTGCATACAGCGGGGCGGATGGCTGCTTTACACATTACTGATATTTACTGTGCCGGAAGTACAAATATATCAGATGCAACATAGGGTCAGGATCGAGCCTGGGTTAATGCCTGTTTTGGACTCTGAATCCACTTTCCAGGAGATCTGCTGCTGGTCAGTCGGTTGTGTTCAACTATTTGTGCTGATGCCATTTAGTTCATTGAGTTGAATCCCCCTGATGCTTGATCCAATTATCCACCAGTCTCCATGTTGTGCCCACCCACACCCCTGGAAGTGCATGTCTCAGTGCATCACAGAGAGAGATGAACTCCGTTAGGCATTGTGAGCAAATCAATATCGCCGCAAAATAAGCCTCTAGCCCTCTGTATGCCAAAACATTTATTTCTCTGGAGACGTATCTCTGTGCGCTGAGTGCAAGTCATTACAATTTTACAACTCCTAATTTGTTTAGATGCGGCTGGCACAAATGAATTAGAAACACCAATTGAAAACGTTCCTCCATCTGTCTTCTCTCTGGACTGGTTTCCATGTCACTCTACCCATCTGTTTAACTGAGGCTCCAATCACATGCTACAAAACAACAAGGCACAATGGAAACCCTGCTCTTCTCCCCAAACACAGAGACACGCTGCTGTCTTTCTCTCCTCCCCCCTCACTCTCTCTCTCTCTCTCTCTCTGTCTGTCTCTCTCTGCCCCTCTCTTCCTCTCTCTCTCTGAAGAAGGCAACCCTCATTAAACCAAACACTTGTTCAGGTCCCCCTGACATTCCAGTTCAGTAATGCTGGCTAAAATATGTGGATGTTTGAGACACGGTTTTAAACAGTTTCCCTTTTACACTAAACAGCCCCTGGTTCCACAGGAATAATTGACATAATAAAGGTTAGGAAGCTTAGTGGAGCGAGGGAAGGACTGTGTGAAAGAGAGCGAGGGAGGAGAGATAGCAGGAGAGGGAGGAGAGATAGCAGGAGAGGGAGGAGAGATAGCAGGAGAGGGAGGAGAGATAGTAGGAGGGGGAGAGTGTATAATAACTGTGGTGGGTGTGTCAGTCAGCTGTAATTGGTCAGGTTAAAGGCAGCATGGGGCCGATGGGGCCGAGCCTCCTGAGACCCACTGACTGGCTGGGACACTGATTCAGTAGACTGAGGGCCAGAGCTACACACACACACACACACACACACACACACAGCATATACCCAACACACACACATACATGCACAAAAACACACGGTCCAACACTGATCGGCAACACAGAAAGACTGCTGCTGATGTACGTTTATTCTGGTAATGGTGGGGGTTTTGTAGCCTTACAGTGGGATAGAGGTGATTCAATTCAATGGTTGCAGGTTCAAATGTGCTTTATAGTTGCTTCACACCATAGTCATTATATTGGCACAACTGATGTCATGAGGCTGGTTGAGTGTACATGCATATTCATCATCCATTGACGAATGAACGTAGGTGAGTCATTTATACATGCAGTAGCTGCCTGTTTTCACAGATGGTTTCTAACATTGGTTACTCCGACATACTCACAGTTCAGAAAGGGTTCACACCTCTTGACTTTTTCCACATTTTGTTGTGTTACAAATTGGAATTCAAATGGAATTTTTGTCATCGATCTACACAAAATACTCTGTAATGTCAAAGTGGAAGAATGATCAAATAATGAAAAATAAAACAGTAATAGGTCTTGATTAGATAAGTATTCAACCCCCTGAGTCAATACATGTTAGAAACTGTGAGTCTTTCTGGGTAAGTCACTAAGAGCTGGATGGTACATTTATTTCTTTAAATTCTTCAAGCTCTGTCAAGTTTGTTGATCATTGCTAGACAGCAATTTTCAAGTCTTGCCATAGATTATCAAACAGATTTAAGTCTGAACTGTAACTTGGCCACTCAGGAACATTCACTGTCTTCTTGGTAAGCAACTCCAGTGTAGATCTGGCCTTGTGATTTAGGTTCTTGTACTGCTGAAAGATCAATTAGTCTCCCAGTGTCTGTTGGAAAGCAGACTGAAACAGGTTTTGGTATACAATTTTGCCTGCACTTAGCTGTATTCCATTTATTTTATCCAACAAAACTCCCTTGCTGGTGACAAGCATACCCATAACATGATGCAGCCACCACCATGCTTGAAAATATGAAGAGTGGTACTCAGTGATGTGTTGTGTTGGAGTTACCCCAAACTTAACGCTTTGTATTCAGGACAAAAAAATGCATTTCTTTTCAAATTTTTTGCAGTATTACTTAAGTGCCTTGTTGCAAACAGGATGCAAGTTTTGGAATATTTGTTATTCTGTACAGGCTTCTTTCTTTTCACTTTTAGTATTGTGGAGTAACTACAATGTTGTTGATCCATCCTCAGTTTTCTCATATAACAACCATTAAACTCTGTAAATGTTTGGGGTACAGAGATGGGGTAGTCATACAAAAAAAATGTTAACCACTATTATTGAACACAGAATGAGTCCATGCAACTTAATATGTGACTTGTTAAGCACATTTGTACACCTGAACTTATTTAGACTTATTTAGGCTTGTTTAAAGTGGCTAGTGATACATTTCATCAAGATGGCAAGATGCAGTAGATGTTATACTGTACTCTATACCATCTACTGCATCTTGCCATCTTGATGTAATGTATCACTAGCCATTTTAAACAATGCCACTTTATATGTTTCATACCCGACATTACTCATCTCATATGTATATACTGTACTCTATACCATCTACTGCATCTTGCCTATGCCGTTCGGCCATCACTCATTTATATATTTTTATGTACATATTCGTATTCATTCCTTTACACATGTGTGCATAAGGTAGTTGTTGTGGAATTGTTAGGTTATATTACTTGTTAGATATTACTGCATGGTCGGAACTAGAAGCACAAGCATTTCGCTACACTCGCATTAACATCTGCTAACCATGTGTATGTGACAAATAACATTTGATTTGATTACTTATTGACTCAAGACATTTCAGCTTTTCATTTTCTATTAATTTGTCCCCGCCCAAAAAATTACACTGACATTATGGGGTATTGTGTGTAGTGACACAAAATCGAACAAATTCAGCGACACAAAATCTAAATTCAGGCTGTAACACAACACAATGTGGAAAAAGTAAAGTGGTGTGAATACTTCGAAGACGCTGTAATAGTTGAGACATCGTTTACCGTGTAAGTCGCTCTGGATAAGAGCGTCTGCTAAATGACGTAAATGTAAATGTAAATTACAAGAGGAACAGTCATCATAATTGATGATGCGATGGTCATTTCATCAGACGGTGCCAAGGTTTTGTTGAAAGGAAGCATATTTCACAGCGACGTGCAGACAATGAGTTTAGGTAGAGTTAAGGATGGAAGATAAACGGAAAAATGACTGTCGATTTATTCTCTACCTCGACAAAGTTTCTCAGAGAGTTGGAGTAACTGATGTGGTGATGCTAATGCGGTGGGATTGGTGGCTTGGGGGAGAATACAGATGTTCTGGACAAAACCACACAGCAACAGAGACACAACTACACAGGAGGAGGAACAGCATGGGGCTGGGAGCGGTGTGCTTGTGTAATACAGTGTTATGGGATCTGTTAAATTTACAACCGCTGGATTTGTACAATGCATTATACATTCTGAGTGCTGCCAGGTGCTAATCTAGCAGACCTGGATTTAAGTACTATTGTAATTATATGAAATGCTTTAGCTGGGTTGGATTGAGCTTGCCTGGTGCCATGGAACTAATAGAATAGTCGCAAGGCTGCATACCCCGTCAATCTGGCACTTCAGGCAGGCTAAAGCAAACGCTTAAAGTATTTGAAAGATTTAGAATAGTATTTGAACCCATCATTCCTTCAGACTGAAGTGAGCCTATGGCTTCACACTACATTTGATTGATGAGACTGAATATCCACTAGAGCGCGTCTCTGGATTGAATGAAAGACACCACTATCCACCGGGGGTCAGTCGGCCGAGTGATTGTCTGTGGAATCAATTGTAGCTACTACAATATGTCATCCTTAAGCTTAAAGGTGTCTGCGTGTTGCCTTGCTAAAACTCTACAAGGCTCCAGTACAGTGGCTCTCTGAGTCAGGCCCCTCTGGATGGTGTCGCTGATCCTGTGGGCAGGATTATGGCTCTGTAATCCTCTGGCTGTTATCTGACCAACCGCATGCAGCACAGTGGACGGGGGGAACTCTCTCCCTCTGTTCTCTCTCTCTCGCTGTCTCAGATGGAGCCGGCCGGCCAGTCAGGGCATCGCTGGGATGACCAGCTGACCAGCCTGTCACTCTGTAGAGAGAATCCCCTCTCTCTTCCTCTTTAACTACTCTCTTTATCTCGCTCGTTCTCTCTCACTCTCTCTCTCTCTCTCGCTCTCTCTCTCTCTATCCCTCTTTCTCACCCCTTCTCCTCTACCCCCGACCCCCCTGCTTGCATTGCGGTGTCCCCCTGCCCTGTGTGAGGCTGGGACGGCCAGATGCCCTCCCTGATCCAAGGGTGGCGCAGCGCCAGGCTCCAGCCAGGCCAACACTCTCCTCTTCTCAGAGGGCTCAGAGCTCAGGCAGTTGGGCAGGGCAGCAGTGTAAATGTTGGCCTTTAAAACACAGCCAGGGCAGGCAGGTCTGTGTCATGGCACCGTGAACTGGCGTGAAACAGAGGGCATGCTGGGGCAGGTAGAAATGGTGAGAGGAGAGGGTGTGTTGTTGTTGGCTTGGCCATCTCATTTGAAATGTGCTTTGAGTTGAGTCGGTGATGGGCGTTCTAGCCTGATATGAACACATGCCCCTGCTCTGCTGCAACAGAGAGTGATAGCTGCTCTGTAATAAAAGCCCTATTACCCTGCCTCATCAGTTGCTGATTCAACATTCAGTTCGGGATTCGACCGTAGCAATAAATACAGTTGTGTTTGTACGATGGGGCCTTAAAAGTAGCCCCTCCCTTCCTTTCCCCCACACTCCCTCCCTCCACTCTCCCCCCACGCATGTAGCAATCAGGCAGGTGCTAAACGCCTGGGTGAGGCAATGCACGGAGAGAGATTGACATAGCACGTGGAAATTAGCATCTGTGCTTGGCTTGGCAGAAAAGGAAGCGGAGGCAGGAAATCACTCTCGTCCCCCATTCAGGCTGAGGGTAGGCCTGGGCAGCTGGGGGGAGGAGGCAGGTGGGATGGAGTGGTTGAGGAAGGTTAATCATTAACTTGTGGAGAGAGAGGATAAGAATGAGCGGGATAGAGGGATCGATTTTGGAAAGTGACTTTAATAAATGAAAGCTCCAGCTCCCGTTCCCGTTCCTCCATCCCTCCCCACCCACCCAGCAGAGAGAGAGAGAGAGAGAGAGAGAGAGAGAGAGAGAGAGAGAGAGAGAGAGAGAGAGAGAGAGAGAGAGAGAGAGAGAGAGAGAGAGAGAGAGAGAGAGAGAGAGAGAGAGAGAGAGAGAGAGAGAGAGAGAGAGGAGAGGAGAGAGAGAGAGAGAGAGAGAGAGAGAGAGAGAGAGAGAGAGAGAGAGAGAGAGAGAGAGAGAGAGAGAGAGAGAGAGAGAGAGAGAGAGAGAACTGTGCTGTAGGAAACCGCTGATGTGGCAGCAGCTCTCCATCACACACACACACGTACACACTCATAAGCTCCAAGTGTGTTGTTAATATATAATCAATGGGAGGGGGGGTTCATTGGAAGGAGTGAGAATGTAAATCTTTCTTGTCCATTAAGGACGCTCAGGTTTAATTAAACTAATCAGCACATTGACTCAGGCTTCAAAGCCTTTCAACGCTGCGTTATTAATGGACTATAATCAAATTCTCCCCCTTTGTTATAGAAATGTGTTGCATAGAGAGGAGGGTTAGGAGTATGGCTGCAGAGCAGGGAAAATGCTTTAGATACTCATAGTGTTAGGGAGCAGCATATTCATTAGATATTCATTGCAAGAAAAGCCTAGATAGAACATCATCTTGATTTATCAATTCAATAAGACAAGCCGCTTACAGCACCTGCCAGTACAAAGGTCCCTACTCAGCCATAATACCATTGAGCTGAGCATTTTATAGTATTTGCTCAAGCGATGAAGGTGGTTAGGTTTCCCATGGCAATGAAAACATATCCAATAGTCATGCAATTTGAACTGGCAGTAACTGCCATCTTGTTGCTGTGTCCATTACTGTGCTTGTGTCTAGTGTGAGATGTGTTGACGCTATGCTACGTCACCTACCAACTGGAAGAAGTAGAAAAACACGGGTGAGCTACATGATGAACTGCCATTTTAATTAGCCAGCTCCTCTCTCGCTCTCTGTCCTCATTGAGCTGTGAGGGTTGTTATCTTACAAAGGAAGGAGTCGCCCAGCTGGCACACATCCCTTTTCCTGTGAGACCTCTGATCATCATGCCATTGTCCACAGTCCTCCTCTCCAGGGGTTCTGTTATCACATAATGAAAGAGAAGTAGCTGTCCACAGTCATCCCATCCAAGTTTCATTGTCACATGCACAAGTACAGTGAAATGCTTAACTTGCATGCTCTACCCAACAGTGCAGTAATCCAATATCAAAACAGTGTAACTATAAAACATAAAACAAAAACACATGTAGAGTACCAGTCAAAAGTTTGGACACACCTACTCATTCAAGGGTTTTTCATAATTTTGTACTATTTTCTACATTGTAGAATGATAGTGAAGACATCAAAACTATGAAATAACACATATGGAATCATGTATTAACCGAAAAAGTGTTAAACAAATCAAAATAGATTTCAGATTTGAGATTCTTCAAAGTAGCCACCCTTTGCCTTGATGACAGCTTTGCACACTCTTGGCATTATCTCAACCATCTTCATGAGGTAGTCACCTGGAATGCATTTCAATTAATAGGTGTGCCTTGTTAAAAGTTAATTTGTGGAATTTTTTTTCCTTCTTAATGCGTTTGAGCCAATCAGTTGTGTCGTGAAAAGGTAGGGGTGGTATACAGAAGATAGCCCTATTTGGTAAAATACCAAATCCATATTAACAGCTCAATTAAGCAAAGAGAAATGACAGTCCATCATTACTTTAAGACATGAAGGTCAGTTGCAAAAACTATCAAGCTCTATGATGAAACTGGCTCTCATGTGGACCGCCACAGGAAAGGAAGACCCAGAGTTACCTCTGCTGCAGAGGAAAGTTCATTAGAATTACCAACCTTAGAAATTGCAGCCCAAATAAATGCTTCACAGAGTTCAAGTAACAGACACATCTCAACATCAACTGTTCAGAGGAGACTGCGTGAATCAGGCCTTCATGGTCAAATTGCTGCAAAGAAACCACTACTAAAGGACACCAATAAGAAGAAGAGACTTGCTTGGGCCAAGAAACCCAAGCAATGGACATTAGACCGGTGGAAATCTGTCTGATGAGTCCATATTTGAGATTTTTGGTTCCAACCGCAATGTCTTTGTGAGACGAGTAGATGAGTGGATGATCTCCACATATGTGGTTTCCACCGTGAAACATGGAGGAGGAGTGATGGTGTGGGGGTGCTTTGCTGGTGAAACTGTTGGTGATTCCTTTAGAATTCAAGGCACATTTAACCAGCATGGCTACCTCAGCATTCTGCAGCAATACACCATCCCATCTGGTTTGCGCCTAGTGGGACTATCATTTGTTTTTCAACAGGACAATGACCCAAAACACACCTCCAGGCTGTGTAAGGGCTATTTGACCAAGAAGGAGAGTGATGGAGGGCTGCATCAGATGACCTGGCCTCCACAATCACCCGACCTCAACACAATTGAGATGGTTTGGGATGAGTTTGACCGCAGAGTGAAGGAAAAGCAGCCAACAAGTGCTCAGCATATGTGGGAACTCCTTCAAGACTGTTGGAAAAGCATTCCTCATGAAGCTGGTTGAGAGAATGCCAAGAGTGTGCAAAGCTGTCATCAAGGCAAAGGGTGGCTACTTTAAAGAATCTATAATATATAAACTTTTTGGGTTACTACATGATTCCATATGTGTTATTTCATAGTTTTGATGTCTTCACTATTATTCTACAATGTAGAAAAACATTTTTTTTAAGAAAAATCCTTGAATGAGTAGGTGTGTCCAACCTTTTGACGGGTACAGTATATGATAAAGAAAACATGATAAATAACAAATAAGATAGGAAGCTATGTACAGGGACAGTGCCAATACCAAATTGACAATGTGCAGGGATACTGGAGTGTTTGCGGTAGAAAATCACACTGTGTTAGGGTGTGTGTGAGTGTGTGTGTGTGTGTGTGTGTGTGTGTGTGTGTGTGTGTGTGTGTGTGTGTGTGTGTGTGTGTGTGTGTGTGTGTGTGTGTGTGTGTGTGTGTGTGTGTGTGTGTGTGTGTGTGTGTGTGTGTGTGTGTGTGTGTGTGCACATGCATGCATGTGTGCTGTGTTTGTTCACACAAATTCACACTGTGAAATGTTGTGTCCAGCTTTATTACTTAATAACTGATCATTTGATTATTGACTTTTTACAAGCATCGACCCCCTGCAGCTTTTAATTGCATTCATCATAATGAGTAGGAATCCTTCAGCAGTCAGAGATGTCAGATCAGAGCAATGTTCCCATAGCCCATATTTCATAAAGGACTGTTCATGCGTGACTTAAGAGGGCTCTGCTCAGACGGGTCCCTTGTGCCCCACAAACAAATGGGATCTGAGCTCCCCTCTACCATCCTGCTGGTGCCTTCTTGTTTTTCCTTCATTATTCTGGGGTGAGTCACTGGAAGAGAATGACAGAGAGAGAGAGGCAGAAAGGGAAAGGAAGGGTATTGAGAGACAGCAGACAGTGACAGTGTGGGAGGAGAGAGAGAGAGAGAGGAGGGGGAAATGGGTGGTTGACAAGGCATCTCATCTCTATAGTGTTCTGCTCTGTGGATAGTCTTTGTGCTGCTATCTGCCTTGTCTAGTCAGCCTAGTGGTATGTAGAATTCATGCACTGGGATTTACCTCTGCTGCTGCTGCAAAAACAAAGAACAGATACACACAAACTCACTGTTGTACACATGCACATACACAAGCGTTCATGCATACATGCAGATAAACTCTTCTCTTGTCTCTCTTCTTTTTGTCAGAAACAACACACACACACACACACTCTGATGTGTATGCAGATACAGTACATTTTAAACTTCATAAAATGATTTTCTCGGAGTAGGGGTCTGTTTGTGTAGTAGCTCTGTACTTGGTCAGTAGGCCTATATCTTTCTGTGTACTGCAAAGGTCAAAAAGCTTGGCTGTTGGCTTGGCTGTTGATGTTAAAAAAGAATGTTTTGGAAACAAATCATGCATGCTCTTGTAAACAGTTCCACAGGCCATGAGTCACTCCTCCTTCTCTTCTCCTCTGCCCTTCCCTCCTTTTTCTCTTTGACTCCTTTCTCCATCCTCATCCACTTTCTCTCTCTCTCTCTCTCTCTCTCTCTCTCTTTCTCTCTCTCTCTCTCTCTCTCTCGCTACTGCCAGTGGTCTGTTGCTGCTAGAGAAATGGTGAGCAGTGAGATAAGGAGAGAGAAAGAGAGCACACGCTTGAAGCAGGGGAGGTGAAGAAAGTAAAGGAGAAAAGAACAGGCAGAGAAAGCAAAGAAAGGGAGAGAGAAAGATTAGGAAACGGAGCAGCGGACCGACCGGCGTCGGTATGTCCTCCAGGTGGTGTGGGTGTGAGTGAGACATCAGGCAGACACCCGGGCAGAGTGGCAGCCACAGTGTCCCTGAGGGGCCTGGTCGGCGAGGACAAGTACAGCGAGGCAGGAGGAGGACACACAGGGAAAGTATATGAACTCAGACAGAGCGATAGAGAGTGAGAGCTGAGCTAGTGAAATATCAGAAGCCCTCTCCTGAGAGTGGCCCTGTTCAGATAGCTGATAGCTGAGAGAGAGGCTGTGGGTTACAGCTGCACCGCCGCCCTTCAGTGACAGAATAAACAAAAACAAACCTACACAGGAAGAACAAACTGCTGAGAAACAGGGAACAAAGTGGTGTGGAGGTGAACACAAGATGTGAGCAAACGCAGCAGTACTCCAGGGCTTCAGGATCAAAGCTCGAAGACTTCAACTGAACGTGGACTCTGAGGATTGGGACCAGGAATAAAACTACAGGATTAGGGTCTGTTATCAAGGGCTTTCTGACTGGCAGGATTGTGTGCTGGTGTGTGCAGGAGAACTCTCTTTGTCTGGGACGTGAGCTGTGCTACTGAACCGTGGAACAAGGCGGGGGGTGGGGAGCGTAGGAGGGAGAGCGACTGACAGACCGATTGGGAGGTTGAAGTGTTGGCAGTAGCAGACAAAGTTTGATAGACAGAGTATTTTCTGGCGGGAGGGAGGGAGGGAGAGAAGAAGAGAGAGAGAGAGAGAGAGAGAGAGAGAGAGAGAAGAAGAGGGAGAGAGGGATGGTGGTTTCTTCCGTCAGTCCTCTCCGTCGTGCCCAGAGCTTCCAGAGATGAGTCAGAGGAAACTGACACGACAGATGAATCTGTGGGAGACCCCCGAGGGGTTGACCACGCCCAGCCTGACCCCCACCTCTCCCTACGTCTCCTCCGCTAACTCACCTGTGTCCCCTGATCAAGACCACACTCGAGGACATGGGAATTCTGTGTTTTTCCGCCGTATGAAGCTCAACCGCAGTATAGAGCGCAGACGGTCGTCTCAGTCCCACCTTCCTCTCAGGTATTCATGGTGTTCAAGTAGCCATGCCCATTATCAGGCCCTGTGATGTGTGTGTGTGTGTGTGTGTGTGTGTGTGTGTGTGTGTGTGTGTGTGTGTGTGTGTGTGTGTGTGTGTGTGTGTGTGTGTGTGTGTGTGTGTGTGTGTGTGTGTGCTTGCGCGTGTTTGGTTCCATAAAGAGAAACCCCCCTCTAAACCTAAGAAGTATGTTTCTGTGTACACTTTGGCTAAACTCTCACTAAGCTTCTGTTTGACTGGATCTCTTTGAGATTACTCCTAATCTTGTGTTTGGGGTCATGTGGTTGTCTGTAATGCTAGATTGGTATGGTGCTCTTGTGTATATATGCAGATCAGCTGTCCTGGGCTGAACTATTGTTAATACATGTCTGTCTCTCCTTCAACACGGAATGTATTTTATTTTTTGGTGGGGTGGAGCAGCTTTAATATTGCAGATAAATTGTAGCTTCCATCAAAGTTATTGTCTGCATCATTTCCAATCCCCCACATACACTGCTCAAAAAAATAAAGGGAACACTTAAACAACACAATGTAACTCCAAGTCAATCACACTTCTGTGAAATCAAACTGTCCTCTTAGGAAGCAACACTGATTGACAATACATTTCACATGCTGTTGTGCAAATGGAATAGACAACAGGTGGAAATTATAGGCAATAAGCAAGACACCCCAGTAAAGGAGTGGTTCTGCAGATGGTGACCACAGACCACTTCTCAGTTCCTATGCTTCCTGGCTGATGTTTTGGTCACTTTTGAATGCTGGCGGTGCTTTCACTCTAGTGGTAGCATGAGACGGAGTCTACAACCCACACAAGTGGCTCAGGTAGTGCAGCTCATCCAGGATGGCACATCAATGCGAGCTGTGGCAAGAAGGTTTGCTGTGTCTGTCAACGTAGTGTCCAGAGCATGGAGGCGCTACCAGGAGACAGGCCAGTACATCAGGAGACGTGGAGGAGGCCGTAGGAGAGCAACAACCCAGCAGCAGGACCGCTACCTCCGCCTCTGTGCAATGAGGAGCAGGAGGAGCACTGCCAGAGCCCTGCAAAATGACCTCCAGCAGGCCACAAATGTGCATGTGTCTGCTCAAACGGTCAGAAACAGACTCCATGAGGGTGGTATGAGGGCCCGACGTCCACAGGTGGGGGTTGTGCTTACAGCCCAACACCGTGCAGGACGTTTGGCATTTGCCAGAGAACACCAAGATTGGCAAATTCGGCACTGGCGCCCTGTGCTCTTCACTGTTGAAAGCAGGTTCACACTGAGCACATGTGACAGACGTGACAGAGTCTGGAGACGTCGTGGAGAACATTCTGCTGCCTGCAACATCCTCCAGCATGACCGGTTTGGCGGTGGGTCAGTCATGGTGTGGGGTGGCATTTCTTTGGGGGGCCGCACAGACCTCCATGTGCTCGCCAGAGGTAGCCTGACTGCCATTAGGTACCGAGATGAGATCCTCAGACCCCTTGTGAGACCATATGCTGGTGCGGTTGGCCCTGGGTTCCTCCTAATGCAAGACAATACTAGACCTCATGTGGCTGGAGTGTGTCAGCAGTTCTTGCAAGAGGAAGGCATTGATGCTATGGACTGGCCCGCCCGTTCCCCAGGCCTGAATCCAATTGAGCACATCTGGGACATCATGTCTCGCTCCATCCACCAACGCCACGTTGCACCACAGACTGTCCAGGAGTTGGCGGATGCTTTAGTCCAGGTCTGGGAGGAGATCCCTCAGGAGACCATCCGCCACCTCATCAGGAGCATGCCCAGGCGTTGTAGGGAGGTCATACAGGCACGTGGAGGCCACACACACTACTGAGACTCATTTTGACTTGTTTTAAGGACATTACATCAAAGTTGGATCAGCCTGTAGTGTGGTTCTCCACTTTAATTTTGAGTGTGACTCCAAATCCAGACCTCCATGGGTTGATAAATTGGATTTCCATTGATTATTTTTGTGTGATTTTGTTGTCAGCACATTCAACTATGTAAAGAAAAAAGTATTTAATAAGATTATTTCTTTCATTCAGATCTAGGATGTGTTATTTTAGTGTTCCCTTTATTTTTTTGAGCAGTGTATATTGTTTTAAATATCTCAATATCAATTCATTCCTGGGAAACAATAAGTACCTTGGTGAGATTGTTTTAAGTTAAAATGGTCAAAAAGATACAAAAATAGCTACTTTGCAAAGAGTAATTTCTCAAGCAAGAATTTTGCTAGGACTGTCTGTCTGGGAGTGGTCTGAGTGGGGAGGGGAATACTAGGTGTTATTGGCAAAGAGGTTTGGAACTCTCTTTCTCATTGGTCTGTTACCTAATTTGCAGTCTGGTGATGTCACCAGGCAGGTCAAAACTTCTTCCCACCTATAGTTGCAAAATTCCAGGAACATTCAATACATTCAGTGATTTTCCCAAAATAGAGGTTGGAGGTTTCCCGGAATCAGGAGAGAATCAGCATGAAATCCAGACTCCTCACACAGGCAGTTTCAGGCTGTCTTTTTAAACAACTCTTACACTAAAATGGCATTATCATCATTTCTAACAAATTCACAGATTTATTCCAACCTCTTAGTGTGTAAATATGTATAAAACACAGGAAAATACCTTTAATGAAGCATTGATCCAGACAACTTCCCTGTCTCTCTCACTTTGTCTTTCAGTTTTGACTCAGAGAATGGTCCGTCGGCCGGCCGCAGCCCCATGGATTCGCAGGCGAGTCCTGTGCTGGGGCTGCACCCCTCCTTTACCACAGAGGGGTGCAGGAGTCGCGGGGAGCGCAGGGAGTCCTTCCTGTACCGATCAGACTCCGACTATGACATGTCCCCCAAGACCATGTCACGCAACTCCTCCATCAACAGCGAGGGGTGAGTATCAAACCTGGGCGGGGTTTGAACTTATAAGACTATTCCATTGGTTCCATTGCATCAGGCAAACTCAATCAAGCCCAGCTAAAGTACTGTGCTAATTGAACCCTGGTTTGGTGAGTAGGTACCCCCTTACAATCTCCACTTCCTGTGTTCATCACATGCCATCAAAACCACCTTGGCTAATCCACATGGTTAAAACCCCTCTGAGTGAAAGTAGCCTCACTGACACTCCAGATTGCTGCAACACTATACATTACTCACTATACAATCACAATCAGCCGACTTGGCATTTATGATTATTATGATTATGGCAGTATTATGCTAATGTTCATACTAAAATCTTTTTCGCTTCACAGCGGTGTAATTTGTCTTGGTCTGCTTCCATTTCAGAAAGATGCTTTTTGGTCAGAACCAAAAATATTTTCTTTAGATTCAGAAGGGCTATGGAAACCATTGATTCACAAATATATATCCGGTATCTGCTAATGTAAACTGTCATAGAGGTTACACTTCAGCGATAGCTCTCAATCTGTCCTGCTGACTTTACTGTCATCTCCTTCCTTTGTTCATTTTCTATCTCTCTTTCTACAGGCATGCAGAAGATCTCATAGTCACCCCTTTTGCTCAGGTAAGCACCAGCTCAGCAGTTTGTTGATGAAGTAGCGAACACTTCAGCCTTCCTGCCTAAAGACAGAACATGCAGTAAAGAACTTGAAAGGGGCTAAACTGAATATGTAGTGAATTTGTCTCGCTCCGCTCTCTGCCCCTCTCCCCGCCGCCCCCACCACCCACCGTCCGTCCGTCCCCCAGGTGTTGGCCAGTCTACGAACTGTAAGAAGCAACTTCACCATCCTCGCCAATGTCACGACACCCACTAACAAGTCAGTAGCATTCCGTCAGCCACGTTACCCTTTCAACCCCTCTTAATGTGGTCACATCTCTCTTCTCTATCGAAGCATGAATTATATCTTCCCACTGTTTCTATATTGTAACTGTGCAGTCCTTATTCTCACTGGAATATGAAGAGTTTATTTCCAAAACACTATATCAACCAATTTTTCACATTTGTGTTTTTTTCTCATCAGGAATGATTAATTGTGGGTACCTTCATGTGTGTGGAAAATATTACTGTTCTCAGATGTTTCCTTAATAGTTTTTAGATGTGTATGAAAATGTTTTTTTTTTTGCAAAACGCTATATATCCATTGTTTAGCTGGAATGGAATGTTCGTGCCCTGTATATTTGACTGTGATATGTGGTTGTCTCACCTAGCTACTGGGTCTTAAGATGAATGCCTTACTATAAGTCGCTCTGGATAAGAGCACCTGCCAAATGACTCAAATGTTAAATGTAAATGTTTTATATACAGATATCATATTACTGTATTGAATTATTATAATAGTTATTTTTTATTATATTGATGTCAGAAATGTATCATTAGTACATTTCCTTATAAAAAAATGTAGTTATTTGTTACATTTGACTGTGTAAAACCAAACAGTACTCCTTATTTCTCTGAGAATGAGGCGGATATATAGAATTTTGCAACAAAAAATAGATTATTATTTGTCTCTCTGAAATGAAACAATCAAGTGATAGATTGAAACAAATACATGTCTGTCATTGAACAACCAAATGCCATGATTAGATAGTGAAAAACACCAATCTGTTTCATAATTTCGGTAAACAATAACAATTCATTTACCAACATTTCTGAAAATTGATATTTAGTGTTTTTGAATGAAACTCTTCATATGTAGTTTTAGTAAATA